>NC_040093.1:51132479-51435509 GCF_003369695.1 Bos indicus x Bos taurus
GGAGATGAGGCGCAGGGGAGGGGTGTCCCGTGCTCACCCCGCTCGCCCCGGCCGTCCCAGCGCCTGCTCTCCACGGGGCGTAGCCTGCGTTCCTGCTTGATCTCCTCCAGGATCTTCTCGTGCAGAGTTCTCTGCTTCTGGGGTAAGGGGCGAAGCCTTCTCTCTGAGACCTGCAGGGGGTGTGGCAGCACCACATTGGGGGCCAGTTCCCTGGAGGCCCTGCGTGCTCTGGCAGGCAGTGTCCCCAGAACCAACCTTCCAGACGCCCCGAAGGGCTGGTACCTGCTTCAGTGGAGGCCGGGAGCGGATGAAGTCCAGGATGAGTTCATGGGCATCTTTCTTCACTCTGGGAGGGATGTCCCCGTCAACCTGTGGGAGAGAAGGAGGGCAGCAAGGCTGAGGGACCGTCTGCTTGGGCTGCAGCCAAGAGAGGGGTTCCCCCAGCCTCCCCTCAGTAGCTGTGGCCTTCAAGACCTGACCTCCAGCTTTCCCTGCATCTCAGATTCTTTATGTTGAAATGCAGGTCGGTAGCTTTACCTCACAGGGTCTTCATAACAGTGAGATTAACTCACACGTTTAGATTCTCAGAGCGATGCTGGCACACCACGAGGCCCTGTGAGAGTTAAGTGGGACAATCCCACAGCCTCAGCTCCCACCCCTGGGCCCTTTCTCCCTGCCAGTGTCACAGTGGGCCCCTGAAAGGACCATGAGGTGTATGACTCGAGGCCACACTGACCGTTCCCACTGGACTCCTGGTTTAGTCACCAGCGCACCAAGCAGGGGCTCCGGCAGGCAGAGGGGCCTGAACATGTGACCTCTTTAACCCAGCCCGCCATGACCTTGGCGGCTCACCATGACCTTGCGCAGTTTGTAGTTCCTGGCACGGATGTCCTGCATGAGCATCTCGAAGGGGGTGAGCTGGAACTCTGTGGGCAGGGGGTTGAACTCCTGCTCCTGCACCTTCTTCAGCTTCACCCCATGGCGGAGCTCCCGCATGAGCTGGACCCAGAGGCGGGCCTAGGCCCACAAGAAGAGGGAAATGGCTCTTAGCCCTGGGTGGGGCTCCGGGCCTGTGCCCCGTCTGTGCCCTGGTGGGGGTGGGGGGCGCGTGTCTTACCCAGTCTGTGCGCCTCAGGCTATCCAGCTCCACAAGGGGCTTCTCTGCCTGCGGTTCATCCTCCCGGAACCTCTGCAACATCTGTTAAGTCCGGGAGAAACGAGAGAACAGGAGTGGTGGTGCTGGTTGGCCCCCTGGGGATGCTTCTGCACCACGTGGGCATTTTGGACAAGGCTTTGGGGCACAGAAAGGTATCTGAGGGAACCAAGCCATCAGTCTTAGAACCACATGGAAACACTCGTGTCCTGCTGGCTATCAGAGGCCACTCCTCCAGTGCAAGGGCGGGGGGAAGCATGACCCTTGCAGCAACCCCTGGCTGCAGCAGAACCCACAGCCTCCTCACACTGACCCACACTCCTCCACGGGGCCCCCATCCTCCACGATGCAGGCATGAGGCCCTCCCACATCTGGGAAGGGCTCCAGACTGCCGCTTACAGGGCACATCCACCCTCGTGGAACGCCACGGCCACTTCTGTGCATGTCATCCCATCTGGAGTCTACAGTCATCTGCTTCTTTGTTTTCTGAATGGTTGGCTCCATGAGGTCAGAACCATGTTTTCAGCTTTGGGGTTGTTTTAAATCTGGCTCCCAGCACTGTGTGACACATGCTAGGTCTTAAGCATTGGTTGAGTGAATAAATGAATCAGTAAGTGGATAGTTGGATGGGTGGATGGATGGGCAAGAGGGCGAGTCACTTAGCAGGCCCCAAAGTCATACAGATGTATTTCACGAACTGGGAAAAACGCCACCAGCAAGGTGAGGGCCCAGGAAGGATGTTGGGAATGCTCAGGGAGCTGTTTTCTGCTGAGAATTTGTGAAGAGGCTGCTAGGTTCATTGCCCTGGATCTTAGCAGCAGCGGGAGCTCTGCTCTCACTGGCTCTCCACGCTGGAGGAGCATCTGCCTTTAGCACACAGCCTCTGCCACCCCATCCCCTAGGTCGAACAGAACCAGTCACCCCGGCTTCCCTCCCAAGCCACTTGCCAAACTGCCCTGGGATGCTCTAGAAAACTCAGCCAAGTTTCTGGAAGCACAAGGTGTGTGGTTCTAAAAATAGAGCTGGGTGTGACCTGCGTCTCTGTGGATAAAGGGCAGGAAGGTGGGTCTCCTGTCCTTTCTGGAGCAGCTCTACTGCCTCTGAGCAGGCTGTTTCTGCTCCCAATGCCAGCCCAGCCACACACTGCCAGTAGCCCACTTCTCACTGCCTCCCCAGTCCCCTGACTTCTCCTGGGTCAACTGCTTGAAGTCTAGAGCTGTTTACACCTAAAGAAAGAGCTTTTACTGCCTGGGCAAGGAACTGACCTTAGCAACAGCCAGGCAACTGAAAGTCATTAGGATCCTTAGTGCCACACAGGAGCACGAGGAGACAAGTAAAAGACCCCAAAGAAGGAAAAACAGAAGCCCAAAAGGCTCCTCAGGAGAATGGAATGGAAAACCCATCTGTCTCCTTCTCAAACTCAAGGAAAAGAAATGCTTTCCAAGGAGGAGCCGGTTAGTGGTGACCTTGAAGAGACAGCTGGCTGTGGAGTTCCTCCCAAGAGGAAGAAATCTTTCCCCAAAAAGGAACCACACAGTGACCCTGTAGAGTCAGGAAACAGGAGGGTCCTCGAGAAAAAGAGGAACTTGTCTTCCAGGGAGGATTCACTCAGCAGTGGACCTGAAGAGGCTGCTACAGCAAGAGCAGCGGCTCCAAGAAGACAATGCTCTGAAGGCCATCTCGGGAAAACCAGAATGGACATCTCCCTAGTGGGGCGTAAGTTTCAGACACAACCCCCACCCATCCTCTAGAGTCCAGTCAAAACAAAAGGAAAAGCAGACAAGAATTAGAGGCAGCTACAATTAAAGCACTGGCAGGATATCTCTGAGATGCTGAGCAGGGGTGGGAGGGAAGACAAAGGACCGGGCTAGGGGGCAGCGGGTGGGCAGAGGGACCACACACTTTGGGCTACAAGTGGGCTGCAGACGAGGCCAAGTGACCCAAGCAGCATCTGACCTGTCCTGCACTAGATCCCAGGCCCCTGGTCAGAAAAACCCTGAGAGTCTGCTCAGGCCCAGGCCTAGGGAAGCTGGGCAGGAAGGAGACACACACCAACAAAGGGTCAGGGTAAAATCAGGGACCAGCATCGGTTAATTCCAAAAGTACCTCCTGACCTCTCCAAAGTCTCCATTTTTCTCCTCATCTGTGAAATGCTGGTGGAAGGCAGGGGTCCCTGTGGGCTGTGACCCCCATTTCAAAGAAACACCTCAGTTCTCTCCAAGGGAGAGGCTGTGAGAGTTGAGCAAAGACTGTCACCTCCTGACTTTGAGACCATGAAGCGGCAGAACAGCTGTGGGGAGAATGGCAGCCGGGAGCCAGTCAAGCCCTTCTGCTCCGTACTAGCTGTGACCTGGGGTGAGAACACGACCTCTTAGCGCCTCCAGCTGCTCAACTGGGAAATGGGTAAAAACCACCATGGGGGTGGGGGTGGTGGCGGTTTGGGGGTGGAGAGGAATGTGGGACTGTCATCCAGGGACAAACACCTGGACGAGTGACCCCTCACTGAACTGCCCACCTCCCCAAAGCTCCAACATGCTGGCACCTCTGCTCCCTGTTTTCAGAAGGAACCAGCTCTGGGGCAGGAGACCTGGAGACACAGTCCCTTTTGCAGATGTAAACACGAGGACCAGTGAAGCTAAGGACTGACTTGGAGACGACACGAGTGAGGTCATGGGGAAAAACACCAGTTTGTGAATTTCTGGTCCCTCCTGTGCAAAGCCAGGTAAGCAGGACACTGAGGATTAAGCTAAAACCTACAAAGTGTTCAGGACCGTCTGGCACAGAGTAGACACCCACTGTGGACAGACGGAGGAACAGAAGAAACTAGGCAGGGAGAGGGCCGGGCCCTGCCGACCTGCCCCACCTCTGCGTGTGGAGGCGCCTCCGGGACCCCACCCCTCGCTCGCCCGGCCCCACCTACCACCCTCCACTCCGGGCAAATCCTTGGCCCTGCAGCCTGGGCCGCTCCCTCAGCTCACCTCCTTGGCTTCCCGGACCCTGGCGAGGAAGGCGCGCAGTTCCAGCGTCTCCACGAAGAGCGCGCGGCACACGGCCTGGTAGTGGGTCTGGGCGCCCCGGGGCTCGGTCAGGCGCGCGGCACACAGGCGCATAGCCTGCGCGAAGGTGCGCACCGTGCGGGGGCCGCCCTCTGCCTCCTCTTCCTCCTCGGGACCCCCGTATCCTTCGTCGGCCGTCCCGCCACCGCCGTCGTCATCGCAGTCGCTGTTGGCCATGAGGTCGATGAGCCGCTCCAGCTGCGGGCTGAGCTCGCGCTCCTCGTGCTCGGCCAGCCCCCAGTCCAGCGCGCGGTAGATGGCGAAGCCCAGCGACTGCACCACCTGCGGGACAGGGCCCTGCTGTTAGGCCAGGGCAGGGCGGGCACACAAGGCAGAGGTGGGGGTGGGATGGGGGTGGGCTGCGTTCTAGCCGCCGCAGGAGGTCACCATCGCGTGGGTTCTACTGGTGAAATGGGATAGCAGCTGTCCTCTGAGGGGTGCACCACCGCCCCCACCCGGGAAATACGGTGCTCCCCAGCAGCACAGCCACCGTGGAAAACTGCGTGGCAGGTTCTTATAATCAAGACACGCTTTACCGCTGGACTGCAGCTCCTCTGGGGGCGAGGTGGGGGCGGTGTTCACCAAGAGAGGAAAACCGGAAATCCCTGTAGGGGAATCCACAAAGGTCGGGTCCCAAGTAGGGTGGTGATCCGAGGGATACTAGTCAGCCGTGCACAGCCCTGAACCCCCAGCACCGCCCAGAGCCAGGACTCTAGAGCTCTAAACAAGCCAGAAGCAGTCCACAGCCACAGAGGGCAGGCCCCTGGCTCCCGGGGTAGGGGGGGGGTGCGGGGCCGGGGAAGCATGTTGGGAAAGGTGTGTGTGGTGGTCTCACACCAGTCAGAGCTTACTAGATGTAGTTTACCCCCAATAAAAGTGTTTAGAGAAAGACAGAGAGGCAACCTAAGGAAGCATTAGCTTTTCATGTGCAATGACAGTATGTTTTAAATCAGAGGAGAAAGGCTAGCTTATTCAATAAATGCTGCTGCAGTAATTGCTTAGTGACACATATAAAGCTTGACACTGGAACTCACAAACAATGAGACCCCTCAAGTATTTTCAGCTGCATGTAAATTTCAATGTATGTGAATTTAACCTGAAAGAGAAAAACCTAAAAAATAATTGTACCTGTTTTGGGAGAGGGGGTGGGGTCACCAGCAGGCAGGTAGTGGGGGGGCGCTGCAGGGAATAGGTGAGTCCTTTGCTGTTGGAGCCTTGTGTGGGGCCACTATGCTATTCTGCTGGCTTTGCATAAGCTCAAAATTCTTTCTCCACAACAAGGTTTTAAAAAGCGGATTAGCACATTAGAGATGAGTCCTGCACACCTCTTAACTCTGCTTTTGGTGTTACTTAGCCCCTAGGTAATTGAGCTTTTAGGGACCACCATTAGCATTTCGGATCCGGGTTCTGTACCGTGTGCCCCACAGCCTTGGGTCTGCTCGAGGGAGGCACCGGGGAAGCACTTCAACGCCAGCCCGTGGCACACAGCAAGAAGAATGAGGAAGCTGCTTCCAGCGCTCACAGCACTGCGTGTTTGTGTTTGAAAGGGTGTTAATGGTTTCCTGTCACGACTCAGTACAAGAGATACACACACCCCAAAATGACAACAGCTCTTTGCCACTAGTCTCAAGACTCTCACAGGTGGGGCAAACATTGGTCACCTGCCTGCCACAGGCAGGGGGACCGTGCTGGCCTGGGGGTGGGGTCAGCCTGCAGCCTGTGCCCTGACCTCGTGCCCCTGGACGGAGCCACACCCTTGCCAGGCATGTGCAGGCCACCCGGCCTCTGGGCCTCTCTGGTCTCTCCTCTGTTTCCCATGATGTCACCCCCAGACCCCAAGGGAAGGGGTCAGAGCAGAGCTGAAGGGAAGTGTGACAGTCAGTGCTGGGCAGATGGCGGGGCACAAGAACAGGCCTTCTCTGTCCACAGAAGCACCTCCCAAGATGCCCTGAGTCTGGAGGGGCTTAGGGGGGGTCTGCCTGGCTCGAGGATGCCTGGGGAAGGTGAGGCCCTGTGGGAGCGAAGTTCCAGTGAAAGTCAATAACGATCCCAGCCTGGAGGCACCTTATCTCTGCCTCAGGAGGTGAGGACCAGTTGGGCTACAAGTCACACCCCAGAATCAGGAGTCAAAGGGCCTGCTCTGGCCAGTGGAGTCCCTGGGGCAGCCCCTTGGGACTGCTGGGTGGGCAAGGACCTCATTTCACACAAGTTCCCATTGGTCCTTTCTTAGCCCAGAGGGAGGTGCAGGAAGAAGACAGAGATGAGCTTCCCTAGTGGCTCAGGGGTGAAGACTCTGCCTGCCAATGCAGGAGACGTGGCAGGTTCGATCCCTGGTCTGGGCAGATCCCATGTGCTGCAGAGCAGCTAAGCCCAAGTGGCACAGCTATTGAGCCTGTGCTTTCGAGCCCAGGCTCCACAACAAAAGAAGTCACCGCAATGAGAAGCCCATGAAGCACAACAAAGAGTAGCTCCCATTCTCCACAACCAGAGAAAAGCCCACGCATCAATAAAGACCCAGCGCAGCCAAAAATAAACGAATAAAATCACTTTTACAAAAAAGCAGAGTGAACTCCACCTCACCCCAGCTTTGTCCCATAGCCCCCACTGACCCCAGGGTGACCCTCTCTCTCCGAAGGACTGCTCTACCCCTCGGGCCGGGCAGGCAGGAGGCCTAGCACCAAAGCTTCCTGGCTCCAGTGCGGCACACAGCGCCCCTGTTGGGCCTGCCTCCCCTGGTTCTGGTCTCTGGCCTGTGCTGGCTTCACATCAGTGAAAGGGTTAACTCCACTGCAAGCCTCTAGAGAGCCGCCCCAGACCCAGACACTGGAGAGACCACTGGCTTCCCCACAGGGAAAAGTCTAGGCAGAACCCCGAGCCCCCCTGCCTCTGGCAGTGTGGGCACCAAGCAGCTGAGGCCCCGGGACCACCGTGAGGCACTGAAGGGCGGGAATGAGAATCTCCGCAACCAGGCCAGGAGGCTGCCCTGACCGACTTCCTGGGGCCCCCACGTTGATTCCTGAGCCTATATACAAAGTTCTTTGTAAGTGTTTTCAAGACTGATGACAGTAGGGAACACAAGTGGAACAGGGTGGGGAACACAAATTCACTTGGGGCGGTGGGGCAGGGCAGCCTGGCAGCAGGAGCCGCACACAGCAGTGAGATGGACGCGTCCTGAAACAGGGCTAGGCTTTTCTTACTCAGGTTCCAGGACGCTGGGTAGCACGAGCTCACAACCCCTGGGAACTCGTGTTGTATAAACAGCAGGGCATCTGCCCGGCCAGAGGATGTACTTTATCACTGACACAATTAAGAGTTGCCAGCATGCGGTGACTAGAAAAAGTCAGAAAACTTTGGGATGGTTTTATCATTGTTGGTAAAAATCCTCCGTGACAGACCAATGGGTTTCTCTTGTGGCTGAGACAGTAAAGAATTTGCCTGCAATGCAGGAGACCGGTTTCGATCCCTGGGTCAGGAAGATCACCTGGAGGGGGGCACGGCAACCGACTCCAGTATTTTTGCCTGGGAAATCCCACGGACAGAGGACCCTGGTGGGCTACAGTCCATGGGGTCGCAAAGGACTGGCCATGACTGAGTGACTTTCACTTTCACAGCAGACCAATCCCCTTTCTATAACACTGTGTTTAACATATAAATACATATTTACACAAAACCACTTTTTATAAAGCAGTGGAATAAATATCAAATTCAGGACAAAGCACCTGGGGGCAGGCAGATGGGACAGGAGACACAGATAAAGGTCCCAGGGATGAGGTACTGGGGGGAGCTCAGGGACACAGGGGATGGGCTGCTTTTCCTGTTTGTCCCCCAGCCCCACACCTCTCCAACGCTCTGACCAGGGAGACCACATCACCTTTGCCCCCTCTTCCCTCTGGTCAGCGGGAGGCACCTCCAGGAGCCAGGGGGTCACCAGGGAGACCCCACGTTTCAGACCCTCGAGTCTACCCCCCCCACTGTGTGTACGGGCTTCCCCACCCTGCCTGTTTTCAGGCATCGTCTCCCCACAAGCCCTTCCACTAAGCCACTGAGCACTTATCCACATCCTGCCTCAGAGGAACAACTGTACAACTGTTGTTGTTCAGTCGCTCAGTCATGTCCAGCTCTTTGTGACCCCATGGACTACAGCATGCCAGGATTCACTATCTCCCGGTCCTTCTAGAAGCACAACTGTATGTGCTTCTAATTTACAGCATACAACACACCTAACTGTTACTTCGGATCAAGTACATTTAAATTTTGTTTTTAAAGTACCTGGGCTTCCGAGCTGGCCGGTGACACCATTGTTGTGGGCTCTGCAAGAGAAGAGAAGCAGCAGTCAAGACAAGCTTAAGCATCCCCTAGGCCAGCCCCCCACCTACCCCCCAGGAACACACAGCGCATCTCCCAAGATCTCCACCAGAAACCAGGGCACCGAGCTATCAGTCACTAGATGGACACTGATAAGACCCAGCTCTGCACCAGATGCCAGGAGAGCCATGTGGTCCTGCCCTGGGGCAGATGGTCCCGCCCTGCACAGCGGTCACACCCCAAAGTGACCACTCAGACAGGAGCAGCCTACAGGGCCTCGAAGCCCATCCCGCCCCCTGGGGAAGCAGGCATGGGGCAAGAGTGGAAGGGGAGAGGAAGGGTCAAGGGGGCAGCTCAGGTCAGCCAGGCCTGAGGAAAGGCCTCACAGTAGGAAGCGGCATACCCCCAACTCAGAGTCAGATGAGAAAACTGGGTGCCGTGGGGAGCCATGCAACCCCAAATCAGGGTCAGAAGAGAAACCCGGGTGCAGTGGGGAGCCATGCATTCCCAAACCAGTTGGATGAGAAAGTCGGGTGCAGTGGGGAGGGCAGGCTCTGCTCCAGGGTTCCCAGCAGCCATACGGGTGAGTTGCCATCTGGCTGCACCTCTGGCACTGGGGATTTCTCCCCAGACTGTCAGCACCTCAGCCAGACACACAGGGTGCCCAGGTGCTGAATTTGGCTGTGGGTATTTTATTATTAAACATAGCACTGAGCTGGCATGTTTACAAGCACTTGCACAGCCAGTGTACAGCCTGGGAGATCAATGGTCCTGGTACCCATTTCACAGATAAGGAAACAAAGGCTCTAGGGGATGAGCTTATGTGCCCCGAGGTATCACAGCTAGTAAGTGGTGGTGCTGGCTGCGGCCAGGCTGGGGGACCCCAGAATCTGTGCTCCAGTCACTACCTGAGCCACCCTCCAGCCTTCTAAGAGACCAGGCTGGAAAGACAGGAAACCCACCTCCTTCCACAGCCTTGCTTGAATAAAGCACACAGAGCTGTGGGAGGGTATGAATTTCAGCTGCCTTAATTGAGGTGGATAAAAACACAAACCATGACATTCTCCGCTGAGTGAACCTGCTAACTCTGCAAATATTTTCCAAATGCCATCAAGAGACAGGAAGATTGCCAGGGATAAAGGGAGTTTGCATAGGGCTGAGCCATGAAAACACTTTCCCATTAAAACACTGCACTCCCAACATTAGTGGCATTGATGGAATAGTGAGCACCTGGGCACATATCTTGGCCTTATTGAGGGTTCAGTAAAAAGTCTGTAGTTGTGAAGGACAGGGACCATGGAAAGTGGGAGAAATGGAGGGGCCGGGGCCCCGAGTTACCTTGCTATAAAGGGGGAGGGGGCAGCCAACCCTTCAAACTCTTTATAAACCCAGTATGGTGTGGAGGTTGAGTTTGCACCAACCCAACTGTATTTAAAGTCACACAGGCTTGGGGAACCTTTGGGCTGTGCAGAGCAAGGAGCCCTGCAGTGGTCCCTTGCCCAGTGCTTTGCTGCAAAGTTTAGGGCCACGGCTCCCTCTGCACAGATAAGGAAGCTGGAGCTTAGAGACAGAGAGGGTTTACCAAGATCACACAGCTAAGGAATGGTGGTGCTGGGAGCCCCACCAGGCACAGTAAGACTCTGGGTGCACCCTCCAGAGCCCCCGGAACACCTGGAGTCGACATAACTTTGACAGAAGCTTGACATAACAAGCTGCTCACCTGGCATCCTGCACACTAGCTCATACTTATTTACAAACCAACTGCTCCCTGGGGAAAAGCAGAGAGACGGAGATAAACGCAAGCCTCTACTGATGCACGGTGAGGTGGGAGCTAGACGCAGCCACCTGGTTTCCCTGGCATCCTCACCACCCATACCCCAAAGGACACCCTCCCCGATATGTGCTGGGGTGGAAAATTGTTTTGGTTTCTTCTGGGAAACAACAAAAGACAAGAATTCAAGAAGTGAGGGCGTTTTCTTTGAGATGACCCTGTTATAGTACAGGAAACAGGTTTCGTTTGTGGGAGAGAACTCTGTGAGGACTCTGCAGTCTGGAATCCCGGGGGCGGTGCCTCCCTGTGCCCAGTGGGGGGTGGTGGGATGGGGTGCCTGCCGGGCAGCCTCTCCCCCTTCTGCAGGGCTGGGGCTGAGGAGCACTGTGGTGAGTAAGGACCCTGGTGTCCTGCCTCCCTGACCGCGGGGAACAGGGGGACGTGGACGCAGTGCCCTGCAAGGATGCTGGGGAAGGGGGGTGGTGATCGTCCGCTGATGACGTCCTCTGGGCTTGGGGTCAGCACAGGAAGGAGCCTTGGACTCCGCTCTCCACTCCTCACTTCTTCACTCGAGAGAGGAGCTGGTGAAAGCAAGATGCCACCTGAAGCCAAGAGGAGACATGTGCTCCAAACCCGGAAGCTGTCTGTTCAGCGCCGGGGTCAAAGGCGCCTTGTGTTTGCGGTGTGTCCTTCCTCCTCCAGTTCATTTCTGCCATAAACTCACACATCACCATGGGTGTGGCTTCCTACCCAGCAGCAAGGCCCAGGAAGTGAGTCAAGCCCCAGGGAGACCCAAGACAGAAACCTGTCTCAGGTTCCAGACGGAGGTTCAGTTGTTACTCAGGTGACCTTAAGGCAAAGGGATTATCATGGCTTTACAAGGGTAAATTTGTAGTAAGCAGTAAGTTTGTGTAACTTGCTCCCTTGGTAGCTCTGATTTTTTAAACCACTTCACTTGGTTGCATTCTCCAATCCCTGGGGAAAATACTCGAGTGGACACCCACGAACTTGGCACTCACTGAACAGGGGGATTCCTGGTGGAGTTGAGGCAGTGATGTGCACAGGTGCCCTGGGCTCAGCACAGCCTCCTCGATGCCTGGGTGAGGTGCACACGGGGCATGTGAGCAGCACACGGGGCATGTGAGCAGCACCTCCCCAGGGCCAGCATGTCCCAAGTCTCCACAGACACCCACATGACCTCTGGGGAAGCTGCTAGCAAAGCCCCATTCCACAGAGACTGAAACTGAAGCACCGAGAGGCCTAAGTAACTTCCCAAGGTCAGGCAAGGGGTGGGCGCAAGCCAGCCAAGCCCACTCCCAAGCCCTGCCCCCACGTCTCCCTGCGGGTGACTGCATGGCTGCTCTGCCTTCCTGAACCTCAGTTTCCTTGTCTGTATGATGGGCGCATAGCCCTGCCTTCCTGTCAGAGGCGTGAATGAGACAGTGGGCTGCGGGCTGCAGAGCAAGCCCCCATCTCCCTCGATGATGAGGTGGAGCTGCTGCAGCCCCACACCATGTCTTCCTGGGTGACCCTCAGAGGAGAAAAGGGCCTGGGTGGGGGGAGCTGGGGGACCGCCAGGATGGGTGGCACCAGCAGCTTCGGAGAGGACCAAGAAGTAGGAGACAAGAGCCACATGGGAAAGCCCTGGCTGCTCTGTTCAGGATGTGTGCTGTCTTCCAGGGGGAGCATCCCAGCTCTGCAGCCATCCCAAGTTCTCCCCACATCACTGCACAACCCCCTGTGAGGAAGGCCATTTAAAAGATACAGGCAACCCTGGTCACTTAGGAGGCCACCTGCCAGAGGCCCATCAAGTCACATGAGGGCCCAGAGCCCACAGGACACACAGGGCTGCCCTGAACACTGGGGGTCCCACTTCAGCTTCCGGGAGCGGACACCCTGGGCCAGGAGAAACGTGAAAAGGTGCCTCTCATGGGAAGGGGCAGCCCCACTTACACACACAGTGCCAGCAGCACAGAAACGCAGCAGCGGTGGCGGTGACAGCACCGCGTGTCCACGTGCCCATGTGTCTGTGTGCCCGTGTGTGTGTCCATGTGTCTGCTGTGTGCACAGGTCTTTGGGCCCAGGGTGGACACAGGCTTCACACTAACATTCCCTCATTAGTCCCCCTCTGTCCCTGGGCACGTGCCACTCTCACCCCAGTTTATGTGGGAGGAAAGGGGGCCCCTAAACTTCAGCTAACCCTAACTCCAGCTGCTGGGCTGGAGATAAAGAGGTGAAGCACGGAGGTCATGACACAGGGCCGCCAAGGAGGTAAACTGGAAAGGTCTTGCCTCCAGGTAGCGGTGGGTGGCAAGGGGACAGGTGCCGGTGTCTGGGGGGTGGCAGAGGGGCTGCAGAACTACAGGCAGAAAAGGAGGGAGGGCTGCAGATGCAGGTGTGACCTGGTGGACGGGCCACGTGAGGCACCCGGGGGTGCAGAATGGGTCCTGTGAAAAATTTTAGCATCAAAACTGACAAAAAAAAACACCAAACATGGAAAAGTAGGGCAGTGTGTGGATTCATATAAGAACAGAGAAGGTGGTGAAAGGAGGCACAGCCCTGTGACAGCCCCGCATCCACCCTCCGCCTGCCCGGGGATTTCAGGGTGGAGAGCCTGTGTGAAGAGAAGGTATGTCTGTTTCCCCTGCAGATGGTGGCTGGGCAGGCAGGTCTCAGGCAGCCAAGTGTCACTTTGAGAGCAGCCAGTGTCCTGCAGGATCTGTCCTGGAGGCATCAGGTGGACAAATGCCACTTAAACTGTCCCAGGGTCACTGACCACGACCACGCTGCATGGAAAGAGTGAGCTTTCTCAGGGAATGGTCAGCACATATGCTGCCTGATAGAGTTTCTTGCCTTAATTTAAAAAAACCCAAAACCTTTGCCTATCAGGAAGTTTTAATAATAGCTTCCTAAAAATAACTTCACTTAACATAGTTTTTCATTTTCCCCACTTGAAGAAGGGGGGCTTCCAAGCAGTTATGAAGAAGTTGAGATTAAGAAGTTTACTCAAGTCAGCTTTTCCCAAGTAGCAGAAAGTGGGAAGTATTCCTGCTCATGTCCTAAGATAATACTGTTCATCCTCCCCAGGTAAAGTTGTTTGGTTGTTGAATTTTTTCTTTTTTTTTTTTCTTTTGGATCAAACCTGTGCCCCCTGCAATGAAATCCTGGAGTCTCAACCACTGGACCACTGGGGAAGTACCTGGTTGTTGCTTTCTTTACCATTACCTTAAACACTGACTTAATGCCTAGCTTTACCAGAACTTCATGAGGGGGGCTGGGAACTGAGGGCCCATGTGACCTTTTTCCTGATGGCTATTACAGCACACTTCTTGCAGTGAATCCACTGAAAGAAACACCCAAGTCCCAGAGAAATGCTGGGTTAGCTACCTACAGGAGACAGTCGGCCTAAAGTTTCAGCTGATTGACGAAAGCTCGACAAGGACAGAAAAGAAACTTCAGGGTAGTCTATTTCTCATGCTTATGGACAGAAACCAAAGATCATATTTAATGGAAAATGAAATTGGGCTCCTGTGTCACAGGCCAGTACAGGTCAGTGCTTCTGGGTCTGCAGGGACCAGGAAGAAGGGGCTGAAGAGGGGGTGGGCAGGAGAGGTGGACAGGTCCAGAAGACCACCACCCCAGAGGATGGCCATCGTGGTCCATGTGGACAATACTGACTCCTCTACAAAGAGAAGCCCTCAGTTCTAGCCACCTGCCAGGACTGGCAGCAGACCACTTACTACTCTCCCCCTCAGTTCCCCACCTTTTAAATCAGAGGGTCAGACCAGGCAGGCCCTTACAGTCCTGTTCTGCGGTGGCAGAAGCCAGTCCCTGGGTTATGTTGTTTGTCCCCAGGGATGAGCAGGGGCACAGGGAAGGTCTTTCAAGGAGGAAATACAGTTGTGAGAGAAAAGCTCTTTGTGAACATACAGACTCCAGGGCCCACAGGTGAGACGAGGCCACCCTGTCCCATGTTCTGAGCCCACCTGTGAGGACGGTGTACACAGGCACTGAGAGCATCTGTGCTGAATCCAGATCCTAACCCTTCCTGTGTGACAGGTAAGCCTGAGCCTCAGATTACCTGCGTGCAGAATGTAAACAGTACCATTTGAGTCCAGTTCTTATTATTTTCTCTTGTCAAATATATTAGAGCTTTTTGTGCAAATAGAGCAACTCTCAAATATCACCCAGCTGCGGTGTTAGGGAGGTGGGAACAGGGCACACAGATGAGATGGGAGCTTGTGGAAGAATATTGAGGGTCGAGGAGTGGCAAGCATTCAGAAGACTGCCTGGTTAGCAAAGGAACTGTCCTATTGGCTAGCTTTGGCCTGGCCCATCGCATGGATTTCTGCAAACCCACCTCTCCAGCACACACAGCCGGTCGGTGTACTTCCCCAGGTATATCCCTTTTAGGGGTAGTGTGCTCGGCACCAGCACCCTGGTTCTCCAGGGAAGAAAACTTTTTTCTTAAAGAGGCTAAAAATCACTTAAACTCACCATTCTCCAAGGATTTCAAATATCTTTCAAGGGCTTCATTGTTGAATATTGCTCATGGTTAAGAGCCGAACACTAAGCAAGCTGTTCCTCAAATCTTACATTTTCCTTCCTCTATTAAATCGGCAGACCCACAAAAAACAGCCCAAGCAAAACACGTTTCCTTTCTTGCCTAAATACCAGTCCAACAACGATCCACACCATCAGTCACTGGGTGGGACCGACTCCCAGAGCAGAAGGAAGCAGACCGGGTGGGGAGAGCGGGCAGGAGAGGCAGAGTCCGGTCTCCCTGCGGAACGTCCTCAGCCAAGGAGCCAAAGCTCCTCTCCTCTCCAGCCAGCACTGGCCATGATGGTAAGATGGGTTCCAGGTGTGTGTGTGCGTGTTGGCGGAGGTGGGGCGGGGGGCGGCCCGAGGGGCAGAGGTCCGAGCTCCAGCGGAGAGTTGCGGGGCTCCCAACCCAGAAAAGGGAGAGGGGGAGGAGGGCCTTCCACCCCGGTAGAGAAGCCGGAGGAGGGCCCTCAGTGCGGCAGAGGGGGCGCGGAAGTGGGAGAGGTCAGCGGGTCTCGCAGAGAGAAGGCGCGGCAAAGGGGGCGCCGGGTCCGAGGCCAGGTCCGGCAGAGGGAGGGACGGAGGGTCGCAGCCCCTCCCCGCCGCGGGCACCGCCCCCCGCCCCGTCGCGCCCCCGTCCCCGTCCTCACCCGCCGCACCGGACTCCCGCCGCGCGCTGACCGAGCCGTCTCTGCGCAGGAGGATGTCCGCGGTGTCCCGGATGCGCCGCCGGCCGCCCGGCGCGCCCCGCAGCCCGCGGCAGCACTGGAAGCACACGGCCCACGCCTGCTCCTCGTTGATGGGCTGCTCGTACGCCTTCAGCACCTCCTCCAGGGACAGCTCCCACGGCTCGGAGCGCCCCGCGCCCCCGGCCCGCTCGCCCGCGGCCGCGTCGCCGCTGGAGCTGCCGGCCCGGGCCATGGCCGCCCCATCATCGCCGCCTGCGCGCCCGGCCGGTTTCCATAACAGCCGCGCCGGGGCCGGCGCGCCCGCGAAGCGCTGGGGGCGGATCCCGCGCAGCCGGCCGCTGCTTTGTCATCGCCCGGCCCCGCCCAGCGCGAGCGGCCGCAGGTGAAGCCGCGGAGGGGAGGAGGGCAGGAGAGGGGGAGGGAGGGGCGTCCCGCGGAGGGGGTTGGCAGGCGGGAGAGGGCGCGGAGCTGGGCTTGAGGCGGGGATGGACAGGCCAGGATCGGGGTGCTGGGGGAACGCAGAGCCGGGAGGAGGTCGGGGGAGAGTCCGGGGGAGGGGGCAGGGGTGCGCAGGGTCGACCCGCAGAGGGGCGCCCGGGGTGGGGGCCACCTGTGGAGACGTGGTCCTCCTCGCCCGGCCCGCGAACCCACACTAGGCTCTCAACACGCGTGTCAGGCCAACATCCCGCCCAAGCCCCACCGCGGTGACTGCGGGGGAGCCGGAGGCCAGTGACTCCCGGAGGCGCAGGCGGTGCTGCAGAGCCAGCTGGCCAAGTCACCTCGGGAGTCACCACTCCGTGAAGAGAGCCAGGAAGACCCGCGGTAGGAAGCACTTAAGTGTCCCTTTTCCAGCGGAGATACGCGTCAGTGTTGACAGCTCTGGCGTTTCCGTGGAACGCGCGCGGAGCTCCATCCTTGGCCGGGAGCACCGGCTCAAAGGCGCCCCCGCGGGCTCTTCCGCCCTGGTTGCACGGGGTCAGAGTGACATGGCCAAAATACACTGGTAGGTGAGGCAAGAAAGGCGACAGTCCCCACCCTGGATAGCACATGGCCTAGATTCCTGAATTCCTCCTTGCGGGCGATTCTCTCAGGTCTGTAGTGGAACTTGGGACTGGAAAGTTCCTGGGAATTCTCAACAGCTGAAGATAGAAATCACAGCAGAGTTGTAATGTCACCTCATTGAAGACTTGTAGGCGGCCCTCCAGGGCCCTACTCTCAGATAACCCCAACTCGCATTTTCATCTTCCTAAAAAAGGAGTTTGTACAGATGAATCAACCGTACAAGTTTTGGTGTCCAATAGCTGGGCACTTTCACAGCTTTCCTGGTTCTTGGCGCTTATGCAGGCAGAAACCAGGCAGTGCCACCACTGTGGAGAAGGTGGAGCCTGGGGCTCCAAGAACTGCAAGCACCGGGACTCAAGTTAATCTTCCTGCCTAGGGACCCTGGTGGCCCGGTGGTGAAGAGTCCATTTTGCAATGCAGGGGACGCAGGTCTGATCCCTGGTCAGAGAACTAAGATTCCACATGCAGAGCAACGAAGCCTACACACCACTAGAGTCCTTGTGCTGCAAGAAAAGATCCTGCATGACAGCTAAGACCCGATCTTCTGCCTAATCTTCACCCACTGGAACCCCCACCCATGGTTGTCAGTAGAGGTCAGGGAGAACCTCCAGGTGTGTCTTACCACAGTGGGGAGTTCCCAGACAGTGGTGAGGTAAGGCCCAGACTCAAAGGACACAGAGCTGTCCTCCCCCATGTGGCTGTTCCCCATAGACCCACACAAGGGGTGCTTTCAGACTCTGTGCAGGTAAAGTCTTCCATTCAGACCACCACTAACTCACTGGAAGTTAGGGTCACTGCTCCTACCTTAGGCAGAGCCACCCCCTGCCTCCTGCTGGCATGAGCCTCTCACAAGGGGCACCCTAGTCCCAGGGCAGAAAGTGGCAAGTACTCTAACTGGAAGGTGCTTGGGTTGTAGCAAAAGTACCTTTCTTGGTACTTCTTCAAAGGGCCTCAATTTCCCTAACTGAGGGTCTTGTTTGATGAGGACAGGCCTTGGTAAGGACCTAGTTGTTCACTGGGAGAAAACAAACAAACAAACAAAAAAGCACACCATGAGAGCTGTGAGTTAAGTTTATCTGGAGTGGGGCAGCATCAGACAGCTGTACAGAACTGCCTCTAAGAGGCAGGGGAAGGTCAGTATGTACATGATTTGAGTGAAGGGGATGTGCAGTCAGGCACACATTTTGCCAGAGGCTTGGTGCTAGTCACAAGCAGATGTCACAGTGCTTTTACTGCTTTTCTAGACACGAAGACATATAAGAATTGGGTTTAAAAAAAAAAAAAAAAGAATTGGGCTTATAAAATCTTCTGAAAATAACTACCTGAAGACCTGTTATGCCAATTTGTACTTGGCGTAGTGATGACTCACATCTACCTGATCCAGGGGCCCTGCAATCAATTACCCGTGTAAGGTACAAGACCATTTCTGATCTGTCATTATTTTTTCAAGGATCCCTGTGCACTTTAGCCAGCGAGATTTACAACACTGGGGTTTTACTCAAAAAAAAAAAAAGATTTGTTAGGTTCTACTTCTGCATCTCAATATCTGAAGGTTTGTCTTTCTAGCCGTAGCAAATTATGAAAACAGAAGCATCAGGCAGCTCTCGAGATGCCCCTAGAAACCATTTTGTTTTTTTTCCTGCCAGGTCACTTTTCACACATCTCCCAAAAAAGTCCCAAATGAGCTCCAGAAATGGACACAGGTAAGCAGCAGCAGCCTGCAGGTGGTGGCAGCGAGAGGGGTGTCACGGGTGTAGCCTAGGAGTGTAAGCACGGCTTCTAAGTCAGTAAAGGGCAACGGAGTGACTCCGCCAGACTGAAACTGATCAACCAGATGCAGCGGGTTCTGATCTGGTTGGTGGGCACACACAGTGGTTACAAGTCAGAGTCAAGGTGATCACTTCCTTCCTGGAGTGGAGAGCCAAGCCCCACCCATACTTTAATAAAAACTCGTGTGGGTAACTCTGCCACTGAGGGAGGGCAGACAATGCCTGGTTAAAATGGGAATGGGGTTCATCCCAGTAGAAAGTGGCTTTCAAGTCAAACATGGAGCTCTTTGTCCACCAATAACACTACACGGAACTAAGTCGAAGAAATGTTAGTTCTTCCATAACCTGAAGTTGCCCCCTAGATTTTAGAAATGAAATTTTAGTGTATTTCCAGCTGTTCAAAGTCTCAAAAAGAAACAGAAACTGACAGGTCAGTCATGAAGCCAACAGGGAAAGCGTTGGATCCAGATCAATTCTACAATGATGGGATCAGCCATAGCCCACTCTGAAGCCATGTCCTTCACCCTTCATGTCCAGTACACGAGGAAGGCTGTCAGTCACCATGGGCTGTGCTTGGGGTCAGAACTGAAACCTTCAGTGCAGTGACTAATCCACCAGTACTTGGACTAGCATACTCCCCAGATACTCATAGTGTAGGCTGTTCATTCACACATATTTGCTGAGTACTAGGTGTTCATGTCTTAAGACTGGGAAGATCAGTCTGAAAAACCTGACCAGGTCCCCCTAAGAATCCCCCAGGTCCTCAGGGGCAAACAGCCACAGGGAAACATCGTCACTGCAGGTGGGAAACGGACAGATGGCTACACAACCCCACTGGCTGTTCGCTTTTCTCACGCTCTGTGTCCGACGCGCTAAGGGAATTACAGATAAGTGTCTGTGCCAGGGCAGAGCAATCAGAGGGGTGGGTGGCTCATGACTGCCACTGGCCAGAGGTTAAAATCTCCAGGAATTATACCGCTGAGCATCTTAGCAGAATAGAAACTAAAGGATCCTGGTTTGGCCCCTGGACGCCAAAAAGTTAGAGCTGTAAGTACAGGTGCCATGTGGAATACACGTACGTGACTCCAGGAGGACAGTGTAGGGCTCCACGGTGACACACTGAGAGCAGGCTGAGAGTTCAGAGACAAAGGTCAGAGTGAGTCAGGCATATAAGCAACTAGGTTAAACGTCAAACAATGTGAGATGAAAGCCCAGTTAACTCCCCTAGACAGAGGCTGAGCCACTTCACCTGTTGTGAGGGAAGCAGAGACTCTCAGCTTGTACCGAATTCCACTTCAGCCTGAAAAACAGGTCGGCTTCTCCCAGGGGATCTGTGCACACTGGACGCTGTGAGCAACCAGGCCCCTGAATGCCTTCTCTTGTCACCATCCTTGCAGAGAGGCAGGGCTCAGGGGTCTGGGAGGAAAAGCTGAAATTCAAGAGGCTGTGGTTTGTGCTTTAGGTTTATTTTAGGATAATGGTAAAGGCCATGAATTCCCAGGGGTGCTGGATTCAGCTAGGCTGTGCTTGATCTCTAAAAGGAGCCAACACAGCTCCGGGGGAAGGGCACTGGGGCTGGGCGTGACTACAGATTTCTAGGCTGGTACTAGCAGGAAGTGGGGACCCAGAGCTAAACCAAGGTGGTTAGAGGAAATCCCACAAGACTACGATGGAGGGGAAGCAGACAGAGCTGTTCTGCAGAGGGGACAAGGAGGGGGCGCTTATGGAGGTGCTTTCTCTGGATTCCCGATCAGCAGCTGAGAAAACACTCAAGAACACCGTTTGCTTCCCACTGGTGACCCTGGCGGTCATTGCAAAATTTGGGGTTTCTTTACGTTGTGAAAATGAACAGAAACCTCATTTAAAATGGAGTCAGGTGACTTTCTTGGTGGTACAGTGGATAAGAATCTGCCTGCCAACGCAGGGGACACAGGTTCAATTCCTGGTCTGGGAAGATTCCACATGGCGAGGAGCAACTAAAGCCCGTGCACCTCAACTGCTGAGTCTGCGGGCCTAGGGCCTGCATGCCACAGCTAGAGAAGCCACCACAATGAGAAGCCCAAGCTCTGCAAAGATGAGTAGCACCCACTTGTCACAACTAGAGAAAGTTCACTCGCAGCAACAAAGACCCAGAACAACCAAAAATTAAATAAATAATTTTAAAAAATAAATAAAATGCAGTCAGGGACTTCCCTGGTAGTTCAATGGCTGAGACTCCACACTCCCAATGCAGGGGGTCTGGGTTCAATCCCTGGTCTGGGAACTAAGATCCCACATGCCTCGGCAACTAAGCCTTTGCACAACTACTGAAGTCTGCAGGCTCTAGAGCCTGTGAGCCACAATTACTTGCAGAGCCTGGGCTCTGCAACAAAAGAAGCCACTGCAATGAGAAGCCCAAGCACCGCAACTACAGAAAGCCTGTGAACAGCAATAAGGACCCAAGGTAGCCAAACAGGAAGGAGGGAAAAAACTGACTAAATTTAAAGGAAAATAGCCTGGTGGGCTGCCTTCTATGGGGTCGCAGAGTCAGACACGACTAAAGTGACTTAGCAGCAGCAGCCCCTAAATAATGCAGTCTATCAGTGGATGCTGGGAAGGCACAGGCTCCAACGATGTTTTGGAAATACTTAGTTACAGCCCCTTCCCCAGAGAAGGTCCATCCAGCACAGGGGACATGTGGGTCACGACAGTGGCACGTTTGACATGCTTCAAGTGACTGGTATCTGCTCTCCACTGTTCTTTGAAGCAGGCGGGTGAGGACTGCCATGATCGGCAGTGACGGGCAGCCCTGGTGTGTGTGTGTGCATGTGTGTATTGAGGCTCCTACAACCTACTTCCCTGGCAGCCCCACCCAGGGTCTGTCATCTTGAATCTGACACACTCACACTTGAACTCTGGGCCTGTCCTGTTATTGTCTCTCAACCATCCTCCCAGTGTTGCCACCTCTCAGCTGATGTATGTGGGTAGGTATGTGATGTGTGTATATGATATATGTGTGTGATGTATACATGTATGCATATGGCATCTCAATGTATGTATGCGTACGATGTTCGTGTATACAACACGTGTAAACGTATGATATACTCCTATGATGTATGTGAATATGACATGTGTATGGGGTACGTGAATATGTATGTGTCATACATACACATGCATATGGTGTATCAATGCACACATACGATGTTTGTGTGTATGATGCACATGTACATATATGATGTACAAGTATACGGTATGATGTATGTGAACATAATGTGCTTGTGGGTACAATGTATGTGTATCTCTGCATTCCCACGGGCTCAGGTTAGAAAACTCTGCACTTCTTCCTCAGCTGGGGGATCAACCTTTGAGGCAGGAATCGATCTCATCACTTCTCTTCACCTCAAGGCCTCCGCTCTGGTCAAGCCCCTGTTCCACTGCCGAATGATGGCCTGAGTCCATCTCAGCCGCCTCTGCCTCCCCACAGTCTCTTTTCAACCAGCTGCATAACTTAGGACATGCACCTGCCAGGGTTCTGCTCTCTGGGCCTGGAGGCAAGGTCTTCTCAATACTTATAAGGCCACGTGGGTGCTCCCCTCCTCAGCAGTGTGCTTAGTGCTTCATTATGTGCCTGTGGCAGTTCTGGTGTCAGCCAACCTTGTCCCCTCGTTTACAGGTCACTGGCAGCTGGATTGCCTGTGATGGCCTAATTTGCAGGTTCTGGCAGTGGGCAGGCAGCTGGCCAGGGACTGCTGGCTGAGCGGCTGCCTCTCCTCCATGTGTCTGGTCCTTGGTGGGCTGGTTCAGGCTGTTCTTTTGAGGGTTGCTGGAGGGTCCCTAACTCTCAGCATGAGCTCCTTTCAAACTCCTGTTTGCATGTCACTCGCATACCATCACCAGCCCAAATGGAAAGGACAGAGACAGAGGGGGAGGACTTCTGGCCATATTTTGCAACCCACAAGACCCACCTCCCTCGGACCCTTGTTTACTCAAGTTCAACAGCCCCCATGGAGGGGTGGGGCAGCAGGAGTGGTGGTCACGGCCTGCACCCACATTCCAGCCACCTGGAAAAGGTTCAGCGGGTGGCAGTGAGCGCTCTCTGAGGGCATCCGTCACCCCGTCTTCACGGCCGAGGAAACCACGTTGCCTGAAAACCTGGACACAGAGACTGGGGTGCACGTCAGTGTCTGCGCCCAGTCCAGGCACATACCCATTGAATCCCTGTAAATTCCTAAGTGGGCTGAATATTGGGAGCATCTTTCTAACAAGAGGACTTTACGGGACAAGAGCTGGTCACCATGGTTACAAGCCCGGATTTCCAGTCCTCCTCCCCACATCCTCCTGAGAGGGGCGAGGGGGATGGAAATGGATTTCAGTGGGAGACCCCTGTTGTGCGACCCCGGCGTGCGCGGCCTCGCGGTGACACTTCGCTTAAGTCTGGGGAGAAGGAGGGAGGGGCAGCCTCAGTACAGCCGCTGGGCTCCGCGGGGTCTCGCGCGCAGACTCGTTATCCTCGGTTCCCTACAGGCGGCGCGGTTCTGGCGTCTCCGGAATTTGGGGTTGTCGGTTGTTTCCTCACGCACAGCTCTGCTCACCTCGTCAGGAATAACGCAAAAGGGATAGCACAGTCTTCTCCCGGTGGTGACATCTGACTCAGGCCGCTAACTTCCGCCTTCAGTCGGACCTAAATAAATGCCACAGACACGGTTGGCCCCTGTCTCCCGCCACCTGCAAGATGGCCGCCTCAGCCCCGGACGAGATGGCCGCCGAGTCTCCGCCCCCGAGGTGGGTGTGACCTGGCAGCTGGCAGCCAATGGGCGCTCGCGTCTGTCCGCAGCCAATGAGAGGGCAGCGCGGGCAGGACCCGTAGAGCCCTGGACCCGAAGCGCGGGCAGGACCCGTAGAGCCCTGGACCCGCGCTCTGTTTGAGAGATGTCAGCCCCCGGGGCCCGGGTCGCCGCCTCGGATCAGGGGCCTGGGGTCCGCAGGAGAGCGTGGGCTGAGCTGCTGGGTAGGTGGGCGCGGGCCCCAAGACTCCTTCCCCCCCGAACCTTCTTCTGCCCATCCTCGTCCCCCTTCATCCTGATCCCGGAGCCCTGATCCCTCCACGCTCACCCGAGCTTCCCATTCTGGCAGCCCTCTGTCCACTCTGTCCTACGTGCGGTCACGAGGGGGCGATTCCAGAAGGTAGAGACGTAAGATTCACCTCCCCCACCCCCCAGTAGCCTGGATGACAATAATTGTTCAGCTCCGCTCAGCCCGAGTCACCTTAACATCTTTGAAAGGATCAATCCCAAGAAAGTAGCTTTGGTACAGTCCTAAACAGCTAAACTAGACTTTGCTCAGATTTCATCAGTTTTCCCCGTAAAAGTCCTTTTTCTGTCCAGGCTCCCACGTGTCAATTACTCCCTTTTCCTTGGTCCCTGCGTGGGTGACAGTTCCTGGGTCCTCCTGACCTGGGCGTTTGAAGGAGTGCCCCTATGTTGGGTGTGTCTGATATGTCCTAGGATTAGATTAAGCTTGTGCGGTTTTTGGCAGGAGTCCCATGGACATAACGTTCCAGGGTGCATCACCTCCAGGGGTACAGCGTGTCACGGTGTTTCCTTGCCTGAGTTTTTAAGGAGTGCTGTAATTTTTGTGAAACTGATTTTCTTCCCTAGAGGGAAGAGTTGAGAGGCAGAAACTGAGTCCCGAAGGGGAGCAGAAGGTGAGAGAGTCAGCCGTGCGCCTCCTGAGAAGCCATCTAAACCTGAATGACCTCATTCTGGAGGTGAGAGGCAGTTGGCTTCGCCTTTGTAAGCACATTTGGGTTGCAGGTTTTCGAGCCTCTCAAAGGCATCACCTTTATGAAGAGACACCTGGCAAGACTTGTGAGTATCTGGGAGGAGCACCCACTAAATGCTGTCCAGGTGAGAAAAGTAATCAGGAGCATATATCTATTTGGAGGTAGAATAGTCCAGAGAGGAGTCTGGTAATTCTCAAAGGTTTTAGTAAGTTTCACCCTAAAATTTTTTTCACCTCAGATTATTTGGGAATCGCACAGTAGGCAAGCACTGTGTACACTTTGGTTGTCTTCAGGACATGGCTTGCATTTTAAAGTGGAGTTCTTGATGTTTTGTTTCTAGGTAGAAGGTCCTCCCTGTGACCAGCTGTGTCTCCGCCAGTTGATTGATTGTGATGGTCCTGAGGCCCACACTAACCTTTCCAGTTCATTGATAGGTGAATTATAGATTTGTTTTCTTAATATATTGCGTTATGGCAGAGCTGTACGTAAAGTGACTTTGATGTGCTTCTAACAGGCAGATGTGTTTAAATTCCCCCAGATAATGGTTTTCTACTTACATGTGTGGTCACCAACAACAAGTTTCTGTGGCTTGCTTGGGGCTTGTTTTGAGGCTCTTGTTTAAAAACAGCAACTGTGCATCGGGCTCAGAACAGTAGGAACCTAAGTGACCCTTGGGAAGATGGGACAGAAATATGGTCCTCGTTTCTGGAAGTGGTGGGAACAGGCCGTGCTGGGTAGGGAAGAGCAGAAGGCAGCTGGAGATGAAGGCTGCCCTGGGCCACTGCTGGGAAGCCAGTGTTGCAGGCAAGCAAGTCCCACAGATTTTTTCATTTCCTGGTGCATAAAAATGTTACATTTACATGACACTGTAATCTACTAAGTGTGCAACAGCATTATGTCTAAAAGAACAGTGTGCATACCTGAATTAGAACATGCTCTACTGCTAAAATTTAAAAAAGACTTTATTGCTAAAAATGTTAACCATCGTCTAAGCCCTCAGAGAGCCATAATCTCTGTTACTGGTAGAGAGTCTCCCTCACTGTTGAGGCTGCTGACTGATCAGGGTAGAAGTTGCTGAAGGCTGGGGTGGTTGTGGCCATTTCTTAAGACAAGATAACAGTGAAATCCACTGTGTCTTCCTTTCACAGATTCTCTCTCCGTGGCCTGCAATGCTGGGTAATAGCATTTTACCCACAGTAGAACTTTCAAAGTTGGAGTCAGTCTTTTCAAACCCTGCTGCTGCTTTATCAGCTAAGTTTCTGTAATAGTCTAAATCCTTTGTTGTCATCTGAGCCGTCTTCTTGGCATATTCCCAAGGACTATATTCAATCTTAAGAAACCACATCCTTGGCTCAGATATAAGAAGCAGCTCCTCATCCTTCACTTTATCATGAGGTTGCAGGAAATCAGTCACATCTTCAGGCTCCACTTCTTCTTTTTTCAGTTTCTGTAATTTATTACAGACCCAGCACAGCCAAAAATTAAATGGAAATAGAATCCATCTGCCAGGCGCCCTGTTTGTGTCACCCATAACGTCCAAACGTGTGTGTATGTGTATGCAGCCCTAGGCTTCAGGGGCCCCAGACCATCGTGAGATGCTTCAACCAGACTGAAATTGCCTTACTTTTATATGTTGTGTCCCCCAGGTCTCTTCTCCCCTTCAAAAGGCAGTTTTCTGTAGTGCTAGAGCTTAAGAGAAGGCATTTAACCAGTCTCCTTCAGTAGTAGATTTTGTTGGGTATCTCCATATTTTGTTCTGTCTTTAAGGCTCTGCTTTGCGGGATCAAGCCACACGGCTGGGCGTTCCAGTGGCTGTCCTGTCCAGCCAGGTGGTGGCATCTGGCCTCATGCGGATCTGTGAGGCAGACACGAGGCCCCCTCCCAAGGTGCTGCTGACACCAGAGCAGAGGGTAAGATATAGCGTGAGTGAGGGGACTCTGCTTGTTGCTGTTTGGCTGTCTGGGAAAACTGGACATTTAATATGCTTTCTTAGAAAGGATTTAATCTCTTTTCAGAAGAAATTGTCGTCCTTGTTGGAGATCGCTCAGAACTTATTAGCACAGAACATGTTTTCCCGTCTCTACTTCTGTCAAGAATTATGGAAAGCACAGGTAAAGTTGAGATGGTAATTCTGATTCCAGGATCTTCAAGCAGTATTCTGTTCATTTTGGTGGAGCCAATAGAATCCCCAGGTTTTGTTAGGAATTTCCAGCAAGCGTCTTGTTAATCACAGAGACTGGAATGGAAAGCTTTCAGCAAGTGTCTCTGTGAATGGGGAAGAAGGACCTTCAATTACCGTATTTATCAGTATTCTCCCATCATTAGTCATATTTATTAGAATAGACAGTACACAGAAACATCATGTTATGCCTTCTTAGGTGTACTATGATGAATAATTTCCCAAGGTAGTAAACTATAAAAATGTAATTTAAAGTTATTTTTATTTTTATTGGCCACACTGTGCAGCTTGTGGGATCTTAATTCCTGGAGCAAGGATTGAACCTAGGCCAAGGCTGTGACAGGGCTGAGTCCTAACCACTGGACCACCAGGGAATTCCCTTATCTGTTGTTTTTTGGAAAGTTATAAATTCAGTAGGCCTACAGGGTTTTAAACAGACTTTATTACTGGAGTATAGTTGACTGACGGGGCTTCCCAGGTGGTGCAGTGGTAAAGAATCCACTGCCAACGTAAGAGACACAGGTTCCATCCCTGGGTTGAGAAGAACCCCTGAAGAAGGAAATGGCAACCCACTCCAGTATTCTTGCCTGGGAAATCCCATGGACAGAGGAGCCTGGTGGGCTACAGTCCATGGGGTCGGAAAGAGTCAGAGACAACGGAGTGACAGAACACACGCATAGTTGATTTACAGTTGAAAGTTATTGCTTAGTTACTAAACGGGGTCAGTTATGTAGCAAAGAAGAAACCCAAGGGTGGTGATGCATTCATGGTTTTTCCCTACTTTTATCCAGCGTTTATCTAGAGTTCAAGTGATTGTCAGGCTTTACTATGGTCCCAGCACCTGCTGATAATGAGCTGAATGCATGAGGGTTGTGATGGCCCGGGTGTTTGCAGGCAGCAGAGAAGAGTGGGCAGGGTGTCTGATTGGGTGGTTAGGAAAGGCTTCTAGGAAGAAGCTCATCGGGGTTGGTGGGGGGGGGGCCTGAGTCAGAATTCCTGGGTGAAGAGAAGGGTGCAGTGGGTGTGAGGGCCCGAGTCAGACTGGGGCACCGTGTCCGAGGGGTGGGGCATGTCAGGGCTACAACTGGAGGGCCTTTGTCCTGAAAGTGGAGAGAAACCACTGAAGGGCCCTAGAAAGGAGAAATTGGCGTGACCAGCTACACTGTGGGGTCTTGTGTTGGCCACAGCAGAGAAAGGCCTGGAGGTAAGTTAAGCTGGAGTCTGGGCCTGAACGCAGGATCATGGTGGGGATGGGGGTTCAGGTGGTCATGTGAGTGTTGGCGGCTTGGTTTTCAGGAAAGCATGTCATTAGGCATATAGGTTGAATGTCTTAGAAGAAAATGTGTAGGTGAAGGACTCATAGTTCTGTCACTTTCTTCAGAATTCTTTGCTGCTTGAAGCTGTGTGGCGTCTTCATGTTCAAAACGTTGTAAGCATCCCAGAGCTGCTGGAAAGGTAAACCAGTGATTATTTAGCATTAAAATAAGCTAAAATGAAAACTTTATGTAACATAAAGTTAATATTACTTGATTTACTTTTTGTAATCTAGTCTAATTTGACTCACGTATATGTGAAACCAAAAATCACCCAGAGAAGCAGTTGCTTTATTATTTAAAGACAACGTTGTTATAATTGAAATCTTCATCATGCACAGACTTGGTAATTTTTTTTTATGAGATACATAATGTGATAAAATATTTTTCTCAGGTAAATTTATGACTGGTAAAATGTGTGCAACTGTTACCTCCTGAAATGCCACCAAGAGTCAGAAAGGGGGGTTTACAAAGGAACAACCCTGTATAGTTAGGAGAGACAAGGGGAGGAGGGGCAGAAAGTGGAGGGACTGAAGGAGAGGTGATCCAGGTGGAGCCAGTCGGACATGCACACTGCCTGCCACCTGTCCAGATGTGAGAAGGGTCAGGAGCCTTAGTGGTTGGCCGTCCCTGGTCAACAGAAGGCTGGAGGTTTAGGTGTTTGTTCTCTGGCCAGAAGAAACACAGAGTGTCTAGTCTGGGGGACTGTCAGGCACAGTGGTAAGTGCCATATTGAAGCCAGTGGTTTCATGATGTGTGGGTCACATCCAGAAGTTATGCAAGTTTGGTTAGTTTGACTACATGAAAACCATTATCTCCTAGCGTACACACCTAATGTCAGAGTGCCAAATATATGAAGCAAAGCATGATGGTAATGAAGGGAGAGATGGACTTTGAACCATACTAATTGGAGCCTTCAGTAATGGGTCAATCCAGTGGTCAGACTGGTGATGACCAGCCGACGTATCTGACACCTGCAGTATGTCCCACCCAGTGGTAGCAACACACTGGCTCTCAAGTGTGGAACCGTCTGCAGGAGGGGGCCGCATGGGTCAGGCCCTAGAGAGAGTGGGAATAAATTTAAAAGGGTGGAATCCATACAAACGTCTTCTCAAATCACAGAGCAGCTGAAAAGAATCCACAGAAGACAATTTGGGAAATCCACAGTGTTTGGGAAGTAGGCCACACGCTTTTCAATAATCAATGGATTGGCGAAAAATATCACAAGGGAAACTAGAAAATAGCATAACAAAGGAAATGGGAATAACATACCAACATATATTGGGTGCCACTGAAGTAGTGCTTAGAGGGAAATTAGCTGCAAAAGCCTATATTAGAAGAATGATCTGAAGTCAGTGACTTAAAGTTTGGCCTTAAGAAACTAGAGAGAGAAAAGCAAACCAAACCCAGAGCAAGAAGGAGGAAGGAAATAATAACCATTAGAGCAGAAATCTATGAAATGAGAAACATAATAGAATCAATGAAGATGTCTTTGAAAATGTCAGCAAAATTGATAAGCCTTTAGCTAGACTTACCCAGAAAAGAAGACACAGCCAGCCAAAATCAAGATGAAAGGGGGGTTATTACTGCTGACCGTACAGAAAATTAAAAGCACTGTAAGATAATACTGTGAGGAGTTTTATGCCAATAAATTAGAAAACAGATGAAATGAATGAATTTTCAGAAAGATACAAAAGATTGCACTGAATAGACTGTAACAGGAGAGGAAACCAAGTCACTATTAAATGATTCAGAGGCTTCCCACAAGGAAACCCTCAGGCCCTGGCTCCTCTTGAGAACTCTGCCAAGCATTTAAAGAGGAAATGCAGTGTCCCTTCATAAATTCTTCCAGAAAATAAAGACGATGGAATACTCCCCACCTTACTGCATGAGGCCAGTAGTACCTTGACAGGAAAGTTGACAGAGAGACCCCAGGACAAGAAATTACCAACCAGCATCTCTAATGTATATAGATGCAGAAACTCAGCAAAATATTTACAGACTGGATCCAGCAACCAAAAAAGGTCTAAACATCATAAAAATGGAGATTTATCCCCAAAATGCAAGGTTGGTTTAACATCTGAATGTTAATTAACATATACATTAATAGCATAAAGGACAAGAGTGATCATCTTAATAGAAGCAGAAAGCAGTTGACAAAGTCTAATACTATTTCATGATAAACACTCAGCAAGCTGGGAGTAGAGGGAACGTGTCAACCTCATAAAGGTCATCTGAGAAAAAACCCACAGCTCACATCATACTGAGACTGCAGACTGTACGATCAGGAACATTCTTAATATTTCTGTTCAATATCACCAGACTTTCTGGCCAGGGAATTAGTCAAAGGGGATAAAAAGGCGTCCAGATTGGAATGGAAGAACTGGAACTGTTTGCAGAGGACATCATCTTGCATATAGAAAATCCTCAGAAATCCACACCAAAAGTTCTGGTGTGAATAAATGAATTCTATGTGGTCGCAGGGTACTAGACCAATACACAAACACACTTTTGTTTTCATACGATAACAACACACAGCCTGAAGGTGAAACTAAGAAATAATTTCATTTAATAGTGCATCGAAAAGAAAAAGAACAAGACTAGTGCACTGAAAGCTATAAACATGCTAAAAGAAGCTAAGACCTAAATAGATGCTCCAGGCTCCTGGATCAGACATATTATTATCAAGACGGCACTGCTCACCAACACGACGTGTGTACCCAGTACGGGTCCTTCGGGTCTCAGCTGCTTTGCTCACAGACTTTGACAAGCTTGTCCCAGTGCTGATACGGAAATGCAAGGAACCCTGAATCACCAAAAATTGTTCAGAAAGAGGGGAAAACCTGAAGGAGTCACACCTACTGAATTGATTGTTTGAGTTCTTGCTTGCTTGCCTGCCATGCGGCCTGTGGGATTCCCCAACCAGGGGTTGAACCCATGCCCCCTGCAGTGGAAGCACATAATCCTAGCTACTGGACTACCAGGGAAGTTCCCACACATCCTGTTTTCAGAACTTTTAGTACAAAACAGTCATTATCAAGATAGCGGGGTCCTGGCATAACAGTTGACATACAGAAAAACAGGATTGAGTGTCCAGACGTAAACTCATACATTATGGTCAGTTGTTTTTGACAGCGGTGCCAAGACCATTTAATGGAGGGAAAATGGTCTTTTCAGCAGTGGGGCTCGGACCACTGGATATCTACATGTAGAAGGATGGAGTTGAACCCCTACCTCCACTACAGATAGCAGTTAACTCTGTGCATCCGAGACCTGAACTTAAGGGCTAAAACCATAAACCTCCTGGAAGAAGATCCAAGGGTAAATCTTCATGAGCTTGGACCAGGCAGGGATTTCTCGGACGTGACACCTAAAGTTCATGCGACTATCAGGACAATGAAAAGAGTGCACAGGAAACTGTTTACAAGTCAGACAATTCCTCTACTCCAACAATAAGAAGAGGAATAATCCAGTTAAAAAGCAGATAAAGGGTTTCAATAGACATTTCTCTAAAGAAGATTTTACAGAGACTTCCCTGGTGGTCTAGTGGCTAAGATGCTGCACTCCTCAGGCAGGGGGCCCAGGTTCAATCCCTGGTCAGAAGACTAGATTCCATATGCCACAACTAAGAGTTTGCGGGCTACAACTAAGACCTACTACAGCCAAATAAAAATAAATTTTAAAAAGATCCACCAATAGCTAAGCACATGAAAAGATGCTCACCATCATTAGTCACCAGGGGAATACAAACCCGGCAAGTGAGAGTTGCCCACCCACTGCGACGCCCCCAAACCAGCATTGCTCTGCCAGATACTCACTTGTTGGTCTAGAGCCCGAGCCCATTATTACTACTCTCATTACTTTATTACTACTCTCATTACTGTTATTAAGATTTTTCTTTTCCCCCAACAATAATAAGCCACTCCAAGTAAATACACTGTGGAAAAAGTGATGATTTTTACTTGGCTGGCCCCACAGTGGTGGGGGCAGGAGGCTGAGCAGTGCCGGCTTGCTGCCTGTGGCCTCAGCTCCCTGGTGGAGTGAGTGTGACAGACGATGGAATGCTGTGCTTGTGCCCTCAGCCGCGCTGACACCCAGGCCGTGGTGGTCTGGCTCTGCAAGGACCTAGGCCTGCTGTGTGAGCAGATAGAGGTCCCCTGTCCGCACGCTGAGGTCGCCAGGGCTGTGCTTGCCGGTGAGTGCATGGAGCGGGCGGGTGCGTCCCGTGGCGATGGTCAGGGAAGCACAGCAGGCCACACTTGGGGTGTGGAGAGCCAACAGAAGTCAGCTCAGGCACACCTGTCCTCGAGGGCATGTGCTGGCAGCCTCTTGGCCTGTTGGGTGGGCCGGCTGCTGTATTGAGGATAGGCACGTGGTGGCCTTCTGAGCACAGAGGCAGGGGCTCCGTGGATGACCTGTCCTGCCTTCCAGGCCCCGAGCGGGCGGGAGAGGGCGGACAGTCGGCTCCTAGGACCTGTGCAGTATCCATGCCTCTGCGAGGCCCGGCTCCAAGTGGTGATTTTAGAAGGTGCAAGAGAGGAAACTGGGCAAGAACCTCGGGTTCTCTGAATGTGGGGACTCTGGGTGAGCAGGGTTGCCTGCTGTGGCCCTTCGCTCAGACACCCGGCCCCTGCGGCTCTTGGGTCAGCAGGTCTGCCATCACCCATCCTCCCCGAGGAATGCGGCCCATGAGTAAATGGAAGCCTGGACGAGAGGGTTCCCTGTGGGGCTTATACAGTCTTCCTTTGCGGAAGGGGCATTCCTTCTTCCTAAAACTGTCCTGCTGATGTGAGTTATCCTGCTCCCAGATGAAGCTTAAACTGTTTAATTTCAGTCCCTTGATGGTAACCTTGTCAGAAGCTCTGAGTCCATCTCCTGCCTTGCTCCCCACAGTTTAACACTTTTGGGCCCTAAAAGCGTCCTAGTGTGGTTGAGTAGGAGGGAAAGGACACGTGAAACCCTCTTGAAATTTATTTAAGTGAGAACGTCCTTCCATAAACCTGACCAGCTATGTCTCCCTTTCTGTGCAGTGGGCTTAGGGAAGGCTTGGCTGGGTCTGGTGGATGCGGTTGGTGGGCCCCCCGTGCCCAGAGCCAGCGTCCCAGCTTCGTGCAGACCCTGCCCTCCCAGCCCCTCTGAAGCTGGTGGTCTGCCCAGGGACCACAGTGCACAAAAACACTTTGCTTTTGTGCTTTTCAGATCTTGTGCAAATGTTTGTTTTGAGGGGATTCCAGAAAAGCGACGGTGTGAGGGGAGACGGGGCACCAGCGCAGATGGCCCAGGTGGGTGCCAGGCAAGTGGAACAGGACTCTGGGCAGCAGGCACAGGATGAGGGGCTTGGGTGTGCAGCCCCATATGGGGGCGCTCCCTGAGTCTAGCTGCGAGGGCGTAGGCCTGGGCAGTGGTCTCTCTCCTGCGTCTCTGGTTTCTGAAGCTCCCAGACTCTGGGCCAGTGCTTGGGAACAGGGGGAAGGGTGTCCTGGGCAGATCCCCCGAGGGGGTCTGGAGACTGGATCTGGGGTGATGGCAGGCTTGCTTGCACACAGGTGACTGCAGTGTTCTGTCCCCACAGATCGCCGCTGCTGTTCTTGAGCAGATGCTGGCCTGTGAGTGGCCCTGTGGGCCGGGCTGGTTGGGGTTCCTGTAGCTCCTGCCTTTCCAGCTCAGTCGTGCCCTTCAGAGGCCCTTTGACGTCTATGATGGGGTACAAACTGACCAACTCACTACAGTCTCCTCTGGAGACCAGCTTTGCTGTCTTCACGTCTGGTCTCCAGAGCAGCAGTGGTAACAGCTGGATGGTTTGTTAGGAAAGCACTGTCTTATCTGTATTTGGGTGGATTTTCAAGGCTTGAGTCTGATGCCACCGAGACGTGTGGGAGCTTGAAGGGATTGTGGGTTGGGGGTCCATGACCTGACTTGCCCAGAAGCACTTGGTCAGGGCTGTTTCTGACAGATGTGACGATATGATGCTGATGTCTCTTTTCTGCCTCAGCCACTCTCGAAGCTGTGGCAGCTGGCCTACCGGAGGGGTCCCCAGCATACAAGGCAGGGAGCTGCTGGTGAGTTCCTGGGGTGGGCCTGCAGGCTGAGCGTCCCAGCTGCGCTCTCCCTCCTGAAAGCTCCGTGATCTTTTGCCATCGTGGTGACAGCTCAAAGTGCTAGGAACCGTCTGAAGATGGGGCCCTTCCTGTGGGAACTGTGCCCTCCGGGTTGTGAGGAGGGGGCAGGCCTGGGTCCTCAGGGTCCAAGCCAGGGTGGCCTTGCCCTGCCATGCTGCCCCCGCAGGACCTGTATATGCTTCTGTGGGGGTGTGCCCCACGCTCCTGGGGACCGAACCTGCTTCAGGGGATCGTGGGCTGAGGCCACCCAGACTGTGGCTCTTCCGTGGGAGGCTTCTGTGCTTTGTTACTCCTTCCCCTTCTTAATTACCTTGCTCCTGGTTGCTGGTCCCCACGATGACATCAGGAGTCCTCAGCCTGCTGTGTGGTTCAGCACTTAGTAAGCAGCTACAGCACACAGCTGTGTTGTACGTGTGTGCATGTTCATCGTGTGTTGACTGTGCGATCACGGCCTCCCAGGTTAAATCAGTAAACTCAGAGGCCCCTCCCTGTCTGGGTGGCTTCTGCCCTGTCTCCCACCCAGAGCCTCCTCACTGCATGTGGAATGCAGGCAGGTCACATGGCATCTGGGACCCTGAGTTCTCTCCCCTAAGGGGCACCCCACTGTCAGGCCCAGCCCCTGTCCCTCCTCACCTGTCGGTGACTCTCTGCACTGTCTTTCCTTCCCTCTCGTGTCGGGGGATGGCGTCCTTGGCTTGAGGAACGTGGGTGTGGTTGAGAGCTTTGTGGTCTAGGGCGGGGCTGTGGTTCCTGTGGCCTGTGAAACCTGCGAGGAGCGGCCCTTCACGCCCCCAGTCTGACCTGCCTGCTTCTCTCTGTGACAGCGACTGTTACCTTTCATCCTGTCCTCTAGAGTGATGCCCCCCTAGATTCCTTTCCATCTGCAGCATGGAAGCCGGGCTGCAGGCCTGCCAGGGAAGCATGGCAGGGTGTGGGCAAGGCCAGCCCATACACCCAAGCCAGGGGTCTGGAGTGTGGGGCCTGCAGGTCTCCGCTGCTCTTCGGATGAGCTGCTCCTTGTGCGTGAGGTGTCGCTGCCATGCAATGGGAACCTAGAGGGTCCCTTCCCTGAGTGCCTCCGCTGTGTCTACAGGTTCAGTGTGTTCAGTGGACCCATGTACCAGAGTATACTTTCAGCAGAGACTCTGAAGAGGTGGTTCTGTCATACTCTGACCCAGATCCTCACCCACAAGCCTGTGCTAAAAGGTGGGTCCAAGCGTCCTGGCGCTCCCCACTACGGGAACTCAGACTGTGGGTGTTAACACTGGAAGGACAGTCTTCTGTCATTAAACATCTTGTTTGAGAGTAACACTTTCCCATAAAGAAAGTTTGAATTAAAGAAGTGTCACCCATTGCCACAGTAGAATGGCAATGGGTGAAGGCCTTCTTGTCTTTTCTGGGTAGGTTTTGGTTGTTTTTTTTTTTTTTTTTAAATATTTATTTGGCTGAGCTGGGTCTTAGTTGTAGCATGCAGAATCTTAGTTGTGGCATGTGGGATCTAGTTCCCTGACCAGGGATCAAACCCGGGTCCCCTGCATTGGGAGCCAAGAGTCTTAGCCGCTGGACCACCAGGGAAGTCTAGGTAGGTTTTTAAAACAGTGCTCATACTGTGAATTCCAGGGTTCTGTCTCTGTTTCTCAGGTCAGCATTTCCTGTGTGTGCATGGCTTTCTGTGAATTCCAGGGTTCTGTCTCAGTGGCTCAGGTCAGCATTTCCTGTGGGTACATGGCTTCCTGAAAGGTGTCCAGCACCTAGGCCTTCTCCAGGTCTGCGTGGCTCCCAACACGCCTGCCCTCGGAGCACAGGAAACTCCTCAGAGGCCACTGCTCCAGCAGAGGGCCTGGGCCCGCTGACCTGTGCTTTTCCACCTGCCATGCTTTCCACGGCGTCCTCACTGCTTGTTCACAGTGAAAGTTCGAAAGCCAAATAATTAAAATGTAACTGATGGGTTGGAGGATATTTAGTAGATATGTATGATAAAGGATATGACATAAAAAATGGTTGACAAATGAAACGATGAAGTTCACATACACTTGGAAAAGTGCAAATTAAAACACGGTAAGTGTTTGACATGGACTCAATGAACATTGATGATTGCTGACCTGTCATTCTGTGTGTTTGCTCCTGAATGAAGTTTCCGATGCCGTTCAGATGCAGAGAGAGTGGAGCTTTGCAAGGACCCCCGCTCTGCTCAGTGGCCTGTACCGCAGGGTAAGTGCATGGGGTGGGGTCCTGGGAGACACCACAGCCACAGCTGTCCCCGGCTGGATGACCATCTAGGTCCAAGACTGAACTTGTTACTAGGGCAGAGCGCCATAGCCTCAGAGGAGAACTCCCTCTGGCTGGTGCTGGCCGTGGGGGTCAGCATGGGCAGGTGTTTTGAGTCCAGGTTGTGTCTGATGCAGAGTGGGAGGAGGTGAAGGTCCAGCTTTGACTCTCTGCTTCCAGCTCTTTGTGATCCTGAGCCCAGAGGAGCTGGTGGGCCACTTACAAGACGTTCTGGAGACGCAGGAGGTAAACTGGAGACACGTGCTGTCCTGTGTGTCCACACTGGTCATCTGCCTCCCAGATGCACAGCAGCTGGTTAATGGTGCGTGGGGCGGGAGTTGTGTCCTTTTCTGGGTGTGTGTGTGTTGGCGCGTAGGGAGAGAGCTGTGTCCTGTTCTCAGTGTGTGTCTGTGTGTGATTTATGGACCGGTGTCTGTGAGTGAGCCTGTCATGGAATCACTGATTCCAGCTCAGTGAAAATGAAGCCCTTCACACCTGCTCAGCAGGTGGTCGTCCAGCCGGGGACAGCTGTGGCTGTGGTGTCTCCCAGGACCCCACCCTGCTCAGCCGTCTGCCTGCTGCCGTCTGCCCTCGTACCCACTGCCAGGCTGCGTGCAGGCCGCCACCCATGCTTGGGGATCGGTGTGGGCAGGTGGACGGTCCTGCCTTGTCCACAGCCGTGCTGGTGTTCTTACCTAGGTTGGGTGACCCGTCTGCTGGCACGTGCGTTCGAGAGCTGGGACTTGGACAGCATGGTTTTGGCATTCCTAGTTGTGCGGCAGGCTGCGCTGGAGGGCCCGGCTGTCTTCCCATCCTACGCTACCTGGTTCCAGGTGAGCTGCCTGCACTCCCGCCTGGCCCCCGGGGTCCAGCATGGCCCACGTTTGCAGCTGTGGTTGACTCTGCTGAGACTGCATGGCTTCCCACCTCCTTGTGAGTGCAGTCTGGTAGGACGGTGAAAACCAACACGGCTGCTTTTGTGCACACTGGGCTGCTCTGTGGTGGTTCTCACATCCATGGGGATGGGGTGGGGCGGGGGGTGCCCTTCTCTCTGCTTACTTCCCACCAGGTGCAGGTGTTTGCCGGGGTTTGCTCCTTCCAGACTGCTGAGCCCATCTGGGTGCATTTGGATCTGGGATTACAAGGCCTATTCTTTGTAGAAGCTTGGGTGGCAGAGCTATTGTCTCCTTGCTGGACTCTCTGCCCGGCTTGCCTGTTGGGTTGGTGGGCGTGGTTCGTTCTTTCACTGAATGAAGCTCCCTCCTGCCCAGTGTGTCGGCCAGCTCCACACAGTGGACCAGGGGCTTCTGCATGTGGCTCCGCAGCTGTGTCCACCATCCTGGCACTGAGGATCCCCCTGGGGCCCAGGCAGTGCTCTGATGGCAGGCCCAGTGGTGTCGACTGTGTGTCCTGCATGCTCACTCTGGTGACTGTATGTCTGCTGTCTGTCTGACCATCCTTTGTCAGAAGAACTAGGGGTGTGATCTGGAGGAGGAGCTGCTGCAGGCCTTGCAATGTGGTGGGTGGGCCTCATGTGGGGTGGGTGCTGCTCTTTGCTGGCTCATCCAGACTGCTCAGGGCCGACTCTTCAGAACCTCCCTCCCCCAGGCGCACCCAGTTCTCTAAGGGTCCTCTTCACTTTCCTGCTGTGACCTGGGGCTTTGCCAAAGGCCCACCTGCCGTGGCTACCTCCCCTGCAGGGCTGTCGTCCACTCAGCTGAGCGTGTGGTTAGAGTGGAATGAGTGTGTCTTCGAGGACAGGGCTCTCGTGGGCAGTTGACAAATCCTGTCTCTAAGGTTCACAGAAAGGCACCATATTTACCATTTTCCACAGGAATGTATCCTTTATAAATTTTTAAAATGTTTTTAAATTTAAATTTTTTATTTATTTTTGGCTGCACCGAGTCTTCCTTGTTGCACAGGCTGTAGCAAGCGGGGCTACTCTCTAGCTGTGAGAGTCGAACAAACACCTGACCTGGTGGGAAGTAAGCAGAGAGAAGGGCACCCCCCACCCCATCCCCATGCACGTGAGAACCACCACAGAGCAGCCCAGCGTGCACAAAAGCAGCCGTGTTGGTTTTCGCCGTCCTGCCAGACTGCACTCATGAGGAGGTGGGAAGCCACGCGGTCTGGGCAGAGTCAGCGTCTTGTTGTGGAGCATGGGCTCTAGAGTGGGGGCTCAGGAGTTGTGCACTGGCTTACTTGCTCCTCGGTATGTGGAATCTTCCTGAACCAGGGATGGAACCCATGTCCCCTGTATTTGCAGGCAAATTCTTAACCACTGGGCCATCACGAAGTCCTACAGGACTGTATTTTTTACTTTTTAAATTCTCAGTCTGTCTGTTTAGCTAGGGCACAGCCATGGCATCCTGGAGACGAACAAGCTAAAATGACATTGCTTCCCTCTTCCCACTGTTGCTGAGGCTGGGACGTAGTCATGGCCACTGCATGGCAGGTCCTCCTGTCGCCCCACCTCATTCCCGGCTCCTCCCCAGGCCACTTTCGGCAGCACTAGGGGCATCCACAGCTGCAGCAAGAAGGCGCTGGTCTTCCTCTTCAAGTTCCTGTCTGACCTCGTGCCCTTCGAGGTCCCCCGGTACCTGCAGGTGAGAGGCCAGCAGGACCTTCTGCTCAGTCCCCGGTCCTGGGGTTCCCCCAGGACACTGCAGCAGGGAGTAGTCACAGCAGGGACGCCACCCTGGGGTGTCAGGGTGTACCCAAGGGAGCCAGGTTTCTTCTGGTAAATGCCCAGAAACCAGCGTGTGTGGTCCTGGGAGCTGGTCTGTGAGCAGGGCCGTCTGCGTGCCTACACACCACAGACGGTGAGGCAGGCAAGCGTCCTGGGCCCTGTGCTTGGTGTTCAAAATGATCTATTTGTATACTGACAAAGAAGCTGGGGGAAAAAAAAAAAAGAAGAAGCTGGGGGAGTACGCCCCCGAGGCCATGACTGTTATTCCTGGGGTGTAAGACTGGATGCTCAGTTCATGTTGTCACCAAAAGCATCCTGCTGTGCACTTGCTTGTGATGAGATGACTATCCCCAGCACTCACTTTCATGGGTAAAGCACTTGGAAAATGAACATCATCTTCCTATTTAATTAAATGTATATTTCATTTCAAAGAGTACGCACGAAGTAACGCACATAGAGGGAGTGAGCATATGCCCTCCTGAGTCCTGTCCCCCTGCCCCCCACTGCCTCCCTCCCATGTGGGGCCTGGGAGCCAGCTCTGTGACAGGACCCTTCCTGCCCTCGCCTGGCCCAGGGCCCTGTCTGCTGCATGTCCTCTGGTCTGTGGCTGATGCTGGGACTCTTCTGTGGTCAGTGTGAGTGACTGCCCCAGAAAGTCGGGGCAGCTGAGGAGCTGATGGACGCCCCCACCCTCTGCCCACAGGTGCACATTCTCCACCCACCCCTGGTCCCTGGCAAGTATCGTACCCTCCTCACCGATTATGTGGTGCTGGCCAAGACACGCCTGGCCGACCTCAAAGTGAGTCCCAGCTCCTCTTCTCTGTCCGTGGAGCCCAGCGCCCCCAGGGGTCCTCACCGACACTCACCTCTCTGCAGATTTCTATAGAGAACATGGGGCTCTATGAAGACCTGTCTTCTGCTGGAGATGTCACGCAGGTAACGTGCCCATGCTCCTCTCTGCGTGGCCTCCTTCCTGGACTCTGCGCGTCAGAGCCTCTGCCGTCGGGGCACCCGCATGTGCGGCGGCCAGGCAAGCCGTCCTCTGGTGTCTGTTCACAGCAGCAGCAGGGGCCCCACGGCCAGTAACGTTTCTTCTTGGGGTCCCCTTCACGTGGTTTCATGGACAAAGTGGTCTGTAAATCAGCTGGGGAAGGGCAAGGTTGTGTTTTTCTCAGAATTATAGAAAAAAGTGTTAACTCTGTTCGTGTAGACACATGTCAGGTGGGTGTATGGGCTGTGTATACTTTCCTAAGACACTCTAACCTCAAAGTTATGAGTCTATGAAGAACTTTTGGAGGTGCTGCTGGACTGTCAGATTAAAGCTTTAAAATATGTAAAGCAGTTTTCCATTTAAGATTTATTGCTGTTTACAAGTTGCCATTTCATAATATTTTTAAATGTCAAATATCAGGTCTCTGCATCTTCCCACCTGAAAATTTTGCATTGGGATCTTTGTTGCTCTAGAAGGGAAGCAGAAAGAGGGTGGAGGGACAGACCCACGGGGGCCAGCAGGGCAGCTCTCCAACATGGTGAGCTCACTGAGGCTGGGGGCAGCAGTCGATCCCTCCTAGCAGTTTGCTGGCACAGGGGCTTGTCCACATGCCCTGCTCTCTCGTGCTTCTCACCTGACCACAAAACCGTGGCCCTGCTCTGCTCCTGCCTTTTCTTTAAGTCTTCTGTTCATTTCCATCCAGCCCCAGAGCCAAGCATCCCAGGATGTCGAGAAGGCACTCTCGGTGTTTGAACACACAGGGAAGGTTCCCGTCGCCATCCTAGAGGCCAGGTAGGGTCACACACCGGGAGGGCTATTGGGCAGGCCCCAGCGAAGCTCTGTGGCCATGATGGGTGGGCCCTTTAGGAAAGCTGTTCAGAGGGATCAGAACAGGCCCGCCCTTAAGCCACAATGATTTTTCTTGTTCATGCTTCAGCAGTGACTGTGTGAGGCCAGTGCAGGGAGTTGAATAGCAAAATTTTGTAGAATTTGCTGTGACCCCAAAGCATGAATTCTGGCTGCTCCCAGCATGGGGTAGCTTTCTTAAGGCTTTGCCCCTGAGGGATGTGCATGGCCTCCAGCTCCCACGGTCAACCTCCTGATCATGGATGAGCCCAGATTCCAGAATGCGCTGACTCTCCAGCCACAGGTGGTCACCAGCACAGAGTTCTGTTTGTGCAAAGGGCCCCTAAACAGTGAGAAAGAAGACTTGAAAACATGATGCTGACCTTCAGGGACGGCCCCAGATGTGGATGGCACTGCCCTGCTGCAGGTCCTCTGCCAGGGGCCGCCCTGAGCCTGCCCTTCTCCGTTGCAGCATATTCCGGAGGTCCTATTACCTGTCCCACTTCCTCCCTGCGCTGCTCACACCACGAGTGGTCAGTACACGTCTCCGTGACCCTGGGGCCGGGTTGGCAGAGACTGGGGTTCCTCTCGGCATCTCACAGAGTCTGTCTTTCTTCATAGCTCCCGAGAGCCCCTGATTCCCGCGAGGCTCTTATCGAGTCCCTGAGGAGGTATGTGTGGCCAGTGCGGCTGGGAGCTAGCAGCACAGAGACCTGTGTGGTGTCACACGTGTGCTCTATTTATCTATAAAGTTGCCTTAAAATTAGTTGCTTAAAATGTTAAAAAGAAAATTTCTTTGATTCTGAATATCACAACTTCAAAAATACCATATGATGTCCCTTGTACGTAGAATCTAAAACATGGCCCAAATGAAACAGAAACAGGCTCACAAACAGAGAGAACAGACTTGTTGCCGGGAGGGGATCAAGGTGTAGAAGGGGAGGCATGGACCGGAAGTTTGGGATCCGCAGATGTACACTGTTACATAAAGGATGGATAAACAGCAAGATCCTACTATATAGCACAGGTAACTATTCAATATCCTGTGATAAATCAGAATAGAGAAGAATATGAAAAAGAACGTATCGATATATATAACTGGGTCATGTTGCTGTACAGCAGAAATTAACACGACATTGTAATTCAACTATATGTCAAAATTTAAAAAAAACAAGTTAGACTAAAGAATCAGATATTTCTATGAAGTTTAAGACAGAGAGCCATGCCACCCATCCTGCCACTTCACTTTCTTTCTGGAAGCAAGCATTTTCATCTCTTACCTGATTTTTTTATATTTTGCCCCAAATCTCCAAATAACTTTATTTCCGTACTTACCACTTTTTCTGGTTTAGTTTTCTGTCCTCCACCAACAAACATAGCTATCCTTCCTGTAATAGTTTTAAAAACCTCAGTATTTAGTGCTTGTTCTTAAGACTATCCAGACACTGTTCAGAGTTGTTCCTTTTGTTTTCTCTGGAGTTCATAATCATCTTTGTTTTATCGTAGTTTTCCTTGTACATATTTATATGCTTCCCTGCAAACTCAGCTGGGTGTCTAACTGTTCTCTTGTTCAGAATCGTTGAGTATCCCTGCAGTTATATTGTAGGGAAATCTCTTCTAGGCCTTCTAACCTGCTCCATTGCTACTTACTAGCTGTTTATGCCTTTAAGACGGCTGTCACCCTTGCGTCTCCCTTCAGCATCACCTTGTGCTGTCCTCTGCCATGGCTTGTGCTGGCTTCTCTTTTCTATATCAAGATCCTCCTCTTTCTTGGTTTACTCCTTTGTGTTGGTGGAAAGCGTCCTATTGAAGCTTCTCACAAAAGGATGGATGGGAGGTAAATTTTTGACACTTTTTTAGCCCGTCATTTGATAGGTAGTTTGGCTGGGTATAGAAATCTAAGTTGGAAATTATTTTCCCTCAAATTTTTGCATCACTTCCTTGACTTCTAATGTCCAGTGTTGCTGCTGAGATGTTAGAAACTTACAATTTCTGACTCTTTGCATGGGATCTGTGTTCTTTCTGGAGGCCTGTAGTGTCTTTGTTCCCTGTGTTCTGAAGTTTTATAGCAGTGCATTTCACTGTAGATCTGATTTCATTTCTGGTGAAATGATGTAGCAAGGTGTAGAAGGGGAGGCATGGACTGGAGCAAGGTGTAGAAGCTTGTAGAAGCCCCATGTGGCGGGGCTTTTAATCTGGAAGTTCATATTCTTCAGTACTGAGGAATTTTCTTGGATATTTAAAACCCTTTTTTAAAATTTTATGAAAAATTTAAGACAGAAAAGCAGAATAGAATCTGTCACCCAGATTTAATAGTTATCAATAAATGACCGATCTTGTTTCATCTGTAGCCTTCAAATTCATTTACCCACTCAGTATTCTGGATGGTTTTGAAGCCAGTCCCAGACTCTGATTATTTTATCTTGGTTCATGTCATTGAAAGTTTCCTCTGTGTCTTTTTCCTTCTTGGAACTTCTCTTTTTTAGGTGTTATATTTCCTGAAGTGTCTTCTGACTTTTTCCTCTTTTGTCATATTTTGCATATCTGTTTCATTTTGTTTTCCCTCTCCTTTCTGGGAGATTTCTTAAAGTTTATCTGTAGGTACTTTTACTGAGTGTTTCATTTCTGCCATCAGATATTTCTTTGTACAGCAGTCCATTCCTTTTTTAATACAATCTGTTTTTGACTGTGCTGGGTCTTTGTTACTGTGTGAGGTTTTCTCTAGTTGCAGCAAGCAAGGGCCATTCTAGCTGTGGTGCACAGGATTCTCATTGTGGTGGCTTCTCTTGTGGAGCATGGGCTCTAAGGCACACACTCACCAGTTGTGATGCACTGGCTGTTCCATGGCATGTGGGATTTTCCTGGACTAGTGATCAAACCCTTGTCTCCTGCATTGACAGGCAGATTCTTTACCACTGAGCCTCCAGGGAAACCCCCAGCAATCCATTCTTGTTTCATAGATGCAGTGCTATGTCTTGTCTCTCTGAAGATGTTAATGAAAGCAATGACTCACAGTTTCTTTTCTGTGGATTTCTCTGTTTCCTTGAGTTTGCTCTTTTTAATTGCACTGGTTTCTGACTTTGGGCTAAAGGCTGTACTGACCCCAGGGCAGAAGGCGGTGCCCCTCAGCTCCTAGTCTCCAGCCCCTGTGCACAGTCATACTCTAGACCGCAGCAGGTCTCTCTCTGTTCTGCTTGAGTCTTGTCATCACAGTTTGCAGCACAGTGTGTGTGGAGGGGAGTGTCCTGCAGACCATGCTGCTGTCATGTGTCTCATAACTGGGCCACTTGTGACTTCCACTCCTCTGAAGGTGACTCCGTGGCTCTTGTCTTTGGACTCGTCCTTGTGCCATGAGGGCATGCCACCTGGGTCCATGCCCTGTAGCTGCCCTGCATCATCACTGGACTTATATTTTGAGTGTCGTAAACATTAATTGGGTGTTTTTCTTAGCATTTCTCATTAAAAGTAATTAATTTCACCTTTAAAATGTGAGAATTACCAAAACTTGACTGAGAGAAGTGAAAATCATTTCTAATCTCTCTACCCAACAAAAACCATTGGCAGACGTTTATGTAGCATGTATTATTCAGTAGAGTCACGTGGTGTGGTGTTGTATAATCTGTTTATGTGTCGTATAGTTTACTGTATTGCATATTTGTGTTTTCTGATAGTTTCTGGAATTGTAACCTTGAGAATCAATTTAAATTGCAATGGACTATTTTACTGTTTGCTTCTGACCCAGAGCGGATAAAATTCCCCCAGCCCTGTACTCCGCCTACCGCCAAGCCTGCTCCACTGCCGGACAGAAGCAGCCAGAAGGTGTGGTCCTCATTTGTGCCCATCTCCGCTTCCCGAATCACGAGACGTTGTCGGTGGAGCCGTAGTCCCTCTGGTCTGGTCAGGTCATGCTTGGTCTGGTCAGAGTTGTGGCTTCAGAGACTGACTGGCTCAGCCCCAGGATGGTTGTGACACCCGGAGGGCTGCCTGTGATATCAACCCTCTCAGGTCTCAGCCGGGAAGTACCTGCCGTACACTTCCTGAAGGAAGTGGTACCAAGTCCACTTGACTGTCATCTTTGTGTGCCCCACTGAGGTTGTAACGTGGTTTCTGTTGCCCATCTGATTCGAGCTTTACATTCAGGTGACCAGCCAGGCTGAGGTCATGGTGTTGGTTCTGCACCGTGTCCTACTGGGGGTCTGCCTCAGCTCTTTGTGATGTTGGTGGGGATCTTGCTGCTTCTAGGGGACAATGATGTAGACCTGGGCCAAGAATGCATCAGACCTGGAGCAGCCGGGGACACTGTCCCTACCCCACCCCCCAGGAGCAAGGTGCCATCTGCACAGGGCCTGGTCTATCAGTGTTGAGATGGTGCTGCTGTTTGCTGGTCAAAGCCTCTGCTGCCTGCTGGCCAGTTAGGCTGACTGACTGCCTGCAACTCTGTTCTCTGATTCTGTCTGGCAGAACACTCTCACAGAGTCTGCCACAGGTTCTGATGGCCAAGGGGACCCACACCTGTTTGGACCCGTATCAGAACATCTCATTGATGAGGTGCCAAGGGGCTGGAGGGCTGTGTCCACAGCCAAGAGCAGCCTTGCCTCTCTTCCTGATCTCTGGTCCTGCTTTTGGAAAAGGGCTTCTAGAACCTTTTAAATGTATGTTGAGGACTGGTAATTCCCTCTAACATTTCATCTTAACATCCTATGGTAAAAAACAGTATCACAATGTTACTTAAAAGTTTAAGAAACATCATCATCAGTTTGACCATCATCTGTCCATAATTCATACCCCCAGCCCAGCCTCCCTCCACAAGCGTTTGGTCTTTTTTATTACGTATGTGCATTTTACACTTGCGGCGATGATGTGCATAGAACCGTGGTTTTTTCCTAAACTTCCATGTGCTTGCTGTCTAGCCCAATTGTGAAAATCACCTCCTGCCTCTCAGATGCAGCCCAGGGAGGGGAGGTGGAGCCCAGCTGTGCAGAGGAGCCACTGGATCTGCTCATGGCTGCCCTGCAGGAGCTCAGGGCCTCTATGACGGACCCCACCCAGCATGACGGTGAGGAGGGGGCTGCAGGCAGGACTGTCCACAGTGGGTGTTTGTGGGTGGGAAGGCATGTCCTGTGCGCTCAAGTTCATGGCTGGTCCCTGAGCCACAGTGGTCATTGCGTTCCCTGAGCTCAGCATCTGTCACAAAGCCTGACCATGGCCTGGTGGGTGTGGAGGACGCAGCCTTGTTTCTGACATGCAGGCTGTCCCAAGCCTTGGCAGAAGGTGAACTTTCTCTCCTTGGCACTGGTGGGATAGGTGATGTAGAGGAGAAAGCCGTGTGCTGGGCTGGGTATGGCTTTCTTTCTGACCTCCACTGCCCGGCACCTCCAGCCCTCAGCACTGGGTCTCTGCTCCTGGGCTGTCTCCTCTGGGGGACCTGGAGAACCAGTCTGTGCAGTTCAGAGCACGCAGTGGCCACAAAATAAAGTGCTCAGTTCCAGTAGTTTTAGACTTTGTTATGCTAAATGCAGAAACTAATATAAATAAGCCATGTTTTTAACTGCACAGGTCCATTCAGTATATGCAGATTATTTTCAGTAAATATACTTAATTTTTCAGAGGTAAATGACAATTTGAAAAAACTTGCAGATAAACCATGTAGCCTAGAGATATCAAAAAAATTAGGTATGTTGTGAACGCATATAATGTATGTACGTTCACATCTGACCTGCAGAGAACATGAAAGCCTGTGAGGAGTTAAAATTGAGGGTCAGAAGTGACACATGGTTTTCACAGTCCCAGCCCTGTGTGGTTAGCTCTACCGCAGCTGTGGTCACCCTGCGGGCCCAGGACATCCCCTTGTGGCCAGCATGGCCATTCCTAACACTGCCCCTGCAGCCTGTGGTCCTGGGGGACACCAAGGCTGGGCCAAGGGGCTGAAGCAGGTGTCAGCGCCTGCAGAGGTGGCAGGCGATGCAAGTTGAGGGTGGTGTAGACACAGTGGGGGCAGGGACGCCCCTGCTCATGGCAGTCCCTCCCTCGTAGAGCTATCAGCTCAGGTGGCCATGGTCTCCGAGAGGCTCCACTCTGTCCTGGGCCTCAGCGAGGATGTCAGCAGTGACGAGGCGGCCCCGGTGCAGCTCAGCGTCCAGGCCCCCAAGCTGCAGCCGCTGGAGCAGAGGGTGAGTGTGGGAGACCATGTGTGAGTGAGTTGAGGGTTTGGTATTGTCTGCATGCAGACTCTGCATTTGGGACAAAGGTGTGGGCAGGTCTACCGACCCTGTTCTCCACTGACACATCCCATCATGACCCCGGGGGACCTTCCTAGGGTCTGGGGGTTCCTATGACCTGGGAATGGCAGCCTTCTCTCTGGGCAGCAGCCTGTTTCGTAGTCTCGTGAGCTTAGCCCTGATCCTATGTCTCCGGGGTGTAAATGCTCTGACAAGACCTTTCCTCTCAGGTGGTGGACCTCCTGCTGACGTCTTTTTGTCAGAACCTCATGGCAGCCTCCAGTGTCGCCCCACCGGACAGGTAGAGGCTGGGTGGTCCCAGCAGGTGGTTGGAGCTGCCCCGAGGGTGGCCTGGTGCTCCTGATGAGAGGCCATCGGTCTTGGTCCAGCTCTGGGCCCTGGGCCACCCCCGATGTCCTGCTGCACTGGGGGAGGGCGGGGAGGGCTGGGGGCTGATGTACTACAGGCACGTGGGCAAGGCAGCCTCGCAGCAGGTGAGCCTGCTGTCTGGGGAGTGACTTGGCTCTTTCTGGGTCTGTGGTGCCTGCCTGCTCATCCATGGGCTCTGGAAGGGCTGGGAGGGCTGGGACTGCCACTGCCCTGTTCTCTATGGCTGTCCCCATAGGCAGGGCCCCTGGGCCACCCACTTCGTGAGGGCCCTGTGTGGACACAGGTTCCTGCCAGCCGTGCTCACCAGGCTCTGCCAGCTGCTCCATCACCAGGTAGGGCTGCCATTCCCTCCAGCTGGGAGTGGGTCCCCCACCCGGCCCCCCAGCACCAAACACCTTTTCTCTCTTAGGGCCCAAGCCTGAGTACCTCACACGTGCTGGGCTTGGCTGCGCTGGCTGTTCACCTGGGTGAGTCCAGGTCTGAGCTCCCCAAGGTGCACGTGGGTCCTCCAGCCCCTGCCAGGGGCCTGCCCATCCCTGAGTTCATTGACAGCCTCCTGCCCTGCACGGCCCAGCAGGCCTCGGCCCTGTGTCTGAAGTGAGTACACCTTGTCAGTAGTAACGTGTGTTCCTCAGACAGCACAGCACGGACAACACGTGTTCCATACTGTGCTGGTCCACACCTCCCGAAAGGAACCTTGTCTGGATGTATCTGGGCACATGCTGGTATCTCTGGTTAGGACAGTGAAGTCATCCTGCCTTGCTCCCTGCCTTTGGAGACACTGGCTCTGGGCTGCAGGTGTCCTTCTCTAGGCTGGGTGGCCAGCAGCTGGGTGGACCTGTCCCTCAGGTTCAGTTCTGGGGTCTCCCTGTGGCGAGCAGCTTTCTCTGGAGGACTCTTCTGCACGCATGGCTGTCCCGTCACTGCACACAAAGTGCCAGAACCTCTCCCAGGACCCAGCCATTGCAGGGAGCCCAGCACCAGGCTTGGCAGGTGTGAGAGATGGCTGGGGTGAGAGTGGCCACCCCATGGCAGAGACCTGGGGCTTTCTGCAGCTGCTGACGTGAACAGACTGAAGTCAGGACAGAAGCCAGACTCTGGTGGGAGGGATGTTGGCAGGGGCAGGGTCTTGGCTTGCAGACTTAGCTGACGTCAGCAGACAGGGAGAGCCAAGCACAGGAGCAGCTCTCACTAATGAGGCCCCCGGGAATCAGGCCCTGTCCTCACTACCCAGACTCCCTGCTGGCCTCTAGCCTCTGCCCGACTCGTCTGAGCCACCATGGTGGGCAGAGCTGAGGCTGCAACTGGACCCACTTCTCCCTGGCTTGGAGGTCCTTATAGGCAGGAACGGCAAACAATGTGTGGTCATGCTCATGAACCTCACGGAGCACGCCCTCCCCAACATGCTGGGGAAGCAAGCCCTTACGTGGAGTGCTTGCGTGTTTACATTTTCCAAGATGCATTACTAGGGGGTGGGGTGGGGGTGCTGGATGCCCTTGGTTCACTTCATGTGACTCATGCTGACTTCCACCCTGTATTTTGTGTGGATCCTGTTTCTGTGTTATAATTTCCGTTTTCTATTTTCAGATTTTCTACAGCAGCAATTTCTTATTCCTTGTGTAAGTTTTCCCAGTCACATGAGCTTCTGCACAGCTGTCTGTCTCCTGGCCTTATAAAAAAGGTGAGTCTTCTGGGTTCCTTTCTCGGCCGAGTTCCTGTTTTCTACGGGTCTCTGGCCCGAGGCTGTGTGGCCTCCATCTCGTGCTCAGCACCGCCTTGGTCTGTGGCGGGCTCTCTCCTGGGAGCCACCGCCTTCTGCCTTTTCTCACTGGCTGAGTTAAGAGAAGGGGGTGTAAGGTGAACCACAGATGTCCCTCCCGTTTATAAAATTGGCTCAGTAGTCATAAGTAGCGTCTTCCCAGGTAAAGAGGCACCCTTTACTTCCTCTAAAGATAGCCCTGGAGACTGCGTGTTGGGATTCTGTGTCAAGGGTGGCAGGGCTGTCTGTTCCAGCGGGAGCCGGGGTTGCGGCACGTGCAGAGTTCCAGGGAGCCTGTCCCCTGGGCAGTGAGCCTGCTTCTCAGTTCCAGGCTCGGTGTTCGACTCCTGGGCCCTGCTGGGAGCTGCCTTGTCAGGAGCAGCCTGGGGGCTGGTACCACAGTTTCACAGTGTGGGATTGGGGCAGGTCAGGGGGAGTGGCTTCCCAGAAGAGGAAGCCCACCTCAGGTCCCAAGCTGCCATGGTCCTCTTGTGCTACCTGTGACTCCGGCAGCACAGGGCAGGGGTTTCTGTCTCCTAAGGAAAGACAGGTGGCTTGTCCATCACCTGGGAGCATCTCACACAGACCCCAGTGCCAGCAAGCCTCAGGGGACGGCTGAGCATGGCTGCAGGACACAGCGGCCTCACATGTGCAGTCAGAGCTGCTGCCCCCTGAAGTGCCATCTGAAGAGCAGGGGCTCCCCACTGCCAGCCGAGCATGGCCAGCCTCACAGCACACACGCCACTGGCTTTTTTCAGTTCCAGTTCCTCATGTTCAGATGGTTCCCAGAAGCTCGAGACCCCCCGTCTCAGGAGGACCCGGCCAGCCTACCCTGGAGGCCCCTGTGCCTGCCCTCCGTGGACTGGCGGAGAGCCGCGCTCTGCCTGTGGAAGCAAAGAGCCCTGAAGGAACTGCTCAAGCAGGAGGGGCTCCAGGTACGTCCTGCAGTCCCCTTCCTGGGACACCTGCTACACGCAGTGTGAGGTTTTGAGGTTGGTCTCTGTGGACGTGTGAGCTGCCCCAGAATTTAAAGACAGGGCGAGTGCTGTGCAACTGCTGGAAGCTTCATGTTATATGCCCAATTCGGTGAGCTGAAACGAGTTATGCAGATGCCACGATCTGTCCAGAGCCAGGCAGCAATGTGGAGGATGCAGTTGAAGACCAGTTTGAAAAGTTTCAGTTAGCTTCACTTTCAGGGTTAAATGACTGGTTCTTGGGCTTCATGCCAAGCTCCCTGTCTAACACTGGGAAGTGGCGAGAGGGTCCGAGACACAGGAGACCTCCAGCTGCCATGAGAGCCACATTCACAGCCCGCCCTGTGGCTCCTGTGCACCGTCCTTGGCATGGTGGTCACTTGAGCTTTTTCTCTCAGTTGACTTATAGAGACTGGTTACAACTGGAAATAGAAATTCAGCCTGAAGTTGATTCTCTTTCAGATACAGAAAGGTAAGTGCTTAAAGGATCTGCCCTTTAAAACGTTACACTGTTTTGTGTCATGATATCCTCAATTTATTTATTTATTTATTTATTTATTTTTTGATATCCTCAATTTAATGTTCAGCTTAACATAGTCTGTTATAGTATAGTCTGTGAATATAATTTTATTCATTCTATTATTCAAGGAATACTTCCTGAGCTCCTGTGGTTTGGCAGATACTTCTAGAATGTTCTGGGAGCTAGGGATGTAGCGTGAACAAAACAGACGGGGCTCCCCGCCTGCGCTTCTGCCCCATTGGCCCTGAGTGGGCACTCCTACTGAGGGACTGCAGCCCGGAGGCAGGCAGGGAGATACAGCAGGGCTGTGGGAGCAGGTGCTGCCGGGTGAGGAACAAAGAGTCTGAACCCCAGAGGGCCATGGTCAGGGAGCCACAAAGATCTCAGCTGGTGTCAGCCAAGGAGGGGGAGGGTGGGCATGGCTTCACCAATTGCTGGCTTCAAGGCGTGGCAACAGGAGTGAGCAAATTGGGGTCTGAGCCCTGTGGGTCCCGGGGCCCCTGTGGGTCTCGGGGCGGGTGAACGAGATGGCTGAGCCATAAGGTATGCTGTTTGGGGCTCAGGTGTGTGCTGAGGGGCTTCGCAGCAGGGGTGGCTGTCCTCAGGCCGCCATCTGTGGTGTGGTCAGAGACGTTCCCGCACATGGAGATGCTGTGACGTGGTGTCAGATTCTGGTGGAACAAGTAGGCTTAGGGATGACGGCAAACAGGAGTGGGAGTGACGACAATGCCTCTGCAGCTCGGAGGGTGGGGGTGGAGGGGCTGGTGGGGCGCTCCCACCTATCAGCTTTGTGCCCGGCTTGCTTCCTGAGCACTTCCTTCCTATGCTCATGGGCCCGGGGCCTCCCTCCTCTCCAGCGTCCTGGCGTGCAGCTCCAGAGTACGCCTTCTTAGCTCTCCCTCAGGCCACTGTGCTGTCGGTGAGGAGTCAGGTTGGGGCCTCCTTTCTTACTCCTCACTGCAGTGCCCCCTTCCTCTTGTGGTCGTGGCCGAGGCCCTGCTCGGGTTCTGGTCTCCCTGTGGGGGCAGACTGCAGCACTGGTGGCTGCCAGTGCTGTGGTCTTAGCACTGTGGAGCCTGGTCCACATCTGGATGCTCTGCTGCTGGACCAGCCAGTACAGACGCCCCCTCTGCCCCCAGCTCAACAGCCGTGCACCTGCAGTCCCCAACCCCTCCAGCTGAGGCGGCCTCCCTAGGCACAGACACTGGCATTTGCATTGTAGGCAGGACTTCCAGCAGTGGGCCATCCACCAGCACTTCCTCCCCATGCCCTCTGCCACCGGTGGCTGCGATGGAGACCTGGAAGCTGCTTGCACCACCCTGGTCGACGTGCTCATGGACTTCTGCCAAAGGTTAGGAACGTTGGTGCCCAGAGGCATGTGTGTTTTGATTTTGGTAGCTCTAAGAATGTTTTTATTTCTCTCGGTCCACACATTTGGACATATCTGATAACAAGTTTGAATCTTCGCAGTGAAGGCAAGCTTTTGGTATCATCTTTTTCTCTGTGCATCACCTGGTCAGCAAACGTGAGGAGAATAAAAGGTCTAGTAGGTGGTGGGTGCCAGTGTCACCACCCACAGTGCAGGAAGTACCAGTGTGGACTGGCTGCCACGAGAGGCAGGCCTTCCCAGTCCCGTCTGGGCCGTGCAGGCTGTGGGCGTCTGACACGGCCTGTTCAGTCTCATCGTCCTCCTGGTTGGGGACATATGCTGTGTCCAGGTGATATGTGGTGTTATCTTGTTATGGTTTTGATTTACTTTTCCCTGATGGCTCACAGTGTTGACCATTTATTTATCTTTTTTGGACAGATGTCTGATCAGATCCTTTGCCCATTTACAATTGGGCTATTTGTTTGTTGAGTCTTAAGGGTTCTTTATATAGTCCAGATGCCAGGTCCCCTGAGACACGTGAATCACAGATGCTTTCTCCCATCCCTTAAAGTCATTGGTTCACTCCCTTAATAGAGTACTTTGATTCATATAAGTTTTACATTTTGAAGAAGCCATATTCATCTGTTTTTAGTTTTAGCTTTTGGGCCTTTGATCCATTTTGAGTTACTTTTTTTTCCCCTAAATTTATTTATTTGACTGCATCAGGTCGTAGTTGAGGCACACAGACTTTCCAGTTACAGCCCACAGGCTCAGTTGTGCCTCGGCATGTGGGATCTTAGTTTCTTGACTAGGCATGGAACCCACATCCCCGCAAGGCAGATTCTTAACCACTGAACCACCAGGGAAGTCTGTTGAGTAAATTTTTTGTAAGATGTGAGGTAGAGATCCAGCCCCATTCTTTTGGATGTGAATGTCCAATTGCCCTTTTTGCTGAAAAGACTGTTCTTTCCCCATTGAATGGTCTTGTTACTCTTGTCAAAAGTCCACTCACCATATGTGTGAGAGTTTACTTCTGGACTCTCAACTCTGTTCTGCTTATCTTTACATCTATCCTTATGCCAGGACCACACTATTTTGATTACTATAGCTTTGTAATAAGTTTTAAAACTGGAAAATGTGGGAATTCTCTGGCAGTCCAGTGGTTAGGACTCCACGCTTTTACTGCTAAGGGCCTGGGTTCAATCCTTGGGTAACTGCTGCTGCTGCTAAGTCGCTTCAGTCATGTCTGACTCTGTGCGACCCCATAGACGGCAGCCCACCAGGCTCCCCCATCGCTGGGATTCTCCAGGCAAGAACACTGGAGTGGGTTGCCATTTCCTTCTCCAGTGCGTGAAAGTGAAGTCGCTCAGTTGTGTCCGACTCTTCGTGACCCCATGGACTGCAGCCTACCAGGCTCCTCCGTCCGTGGGATTTTCCAGGCAAGAGTACTGGAGTGGGGTGCCATTGCCTTGGGTAACTACGGTCCCACAAACTGTACGGTGCAGCCAAAAAATAAACAAGGAAGTAAAATTGGAAGACATGGGTCCGCTAACTTTGTCCTTCTTTATCAAGATTGTTCTGGAGCCCTTGCAGCTCCATCTGGATTTTTAGGATCAGCTTATCAATTTGTACAAAATGAGCTGGGATTCTGATAATGACTGCACTGTATCTGTATATCAGTTTGGGTCCTTCCATTTGTTTAGGTCATCTTTGATATTTTTCAACAGTGTTTTATAGTTTTCAGTGTGCAAGTCTTGCATCTCCTTGATTAAATTTATTCTGCAGTATTTTTTTTTTTTAGCACCATTGTAAATGGGATCATTGCTTTAATTTCGCTTATTTGCTCAGATGGCTTTTTATTGTTAATTTTTTATGATTTTTCTATATATAAGGTCTTGTCATCTGTGAATAGAGATGGTTTAACCTTTTCCTTTCCAATCCAAATGACTTTTATGTGCTGATTTATTTGCTGAGTTGTCCTGTCTAGAACTTTACAGTGCAATGCTCACTGGAGGCAGTAGGAACAGACACTTTGTCCTGGTCCTGGTCTTGGGAGAACAGTTTTCAGTCTGTCATCATTGAGTACAATGTGAACTGTGGGTTCTTCATAAATGCCCTTTGCCAGGTTGAGGAAGGTCCCTTTTACTCCTAGTTAGTTTATTTTTTTAGTCATGAGATGGTGTTGAACTTAATGTTTTATCTGTGTGGGTTTTGGTTTTCTATTTTACTCACGTTTATTGCATTAATTGATTTTTGCATATTAAGCCAACGTTGCATTCTTAGGATAAATCCCAGTTGGTTGTGTAATCATTTTGATGTGTCACTGGAGCTGGTTGCTGGCTTTGTGCTGTTGCTGGGGCACTGTGCGTGCGCTGTGGTCCCTGGGTACTCCCTGGCCCTGTGACTACAGGCCATACTGGAGGCAGAAGAAGAGGTAGCCCAGCATAGATAGGAGACACTAAGGAGGCTTTCAGTGTGTTTTCATTTCAGTTCGAGGAGTCATCATCACTCAGAGAATTCTGATTTGGTTCTCAGTGGCTGCAAAGGAAATCGGGACATTTTTTCCAGATTGCAGGTGAGTTAGAAAATGCAAAACTCAGTGTGTCCACTGCATCGAAGCCATGTGCTATCATGATATTTATTGAGTATCCAGTGAGTCCAGATGCCTGTTCTAAGCAGAATGAAAGCCTGAGTCACAGACATGGTCACTCAGACCAGAGACCATGTGTTCTGTGAACTCATGTCACCATGAACGTCAAAGGAACACAAAAATGAAAGATGAAATACAGGAAGCATCTCCAGGCTTTAGGACATTTAAGATTTGAAAACAGGAAGTAAAAATATGGACTTCAGTAGTAACTTGGTTGCTACTCCCATTCTCTGCTCTTTAACTCTGGGTGCTGCGCTAGGAGGTCAGACTCTTGAGAACTGATATAAATAACCCTCCACTTGGCTGAGTATTGAGAGTTTGGAATACAGTCCCTTCTGTTTCCTGGGTCACTTGTCACTGAGGCAGGAACACTGAGAAGGGTGCAGAAGCCCTTCAGGTTCTCGTCCTGCAGTGAAAAGTGCCTTTCTGTCAGCATGCTGCTGCCCAGATCTCCTGAGAGTGGGCTCTGGGGTCAGAGGGCAGACCAGGCCTGTCCTTCTCGCCGGCTGTACACTGGGAGTCTGTAACTGTGGACATGCCGACACAGCTCTGTCTTATGGGATCTGGAATTCCCGCTATCTCTCTTTAAAAGTGCCTGAATTTAGAAAATGTGGAGGATGAAAGGGAGATCCTAACACTCCACACAAAAGGGACGTGTGTCCTCTGCGTCCATCGTAACGGGAAGTGGAAGAAAGTACCTGGGAGGGCGGCCGCGGCAGGAGTCGTGGGGTTAGAGGTCGCGTGTGACAGAATGATAAGGAGACGGGTGCTCTTCATCTGCTGCCGTCTCCAGGAGATGGCTGCTGACCTGGAGCAGGGCCCTGCGCCCCTCGGCCACGCTGCTCCCCACGGACACTTTCTCTTTGGAGTTTTCCGCAGACGCCTCCAGGCCCTGACTCACGGGTGGGACATGGCCAGCCGCCTCCAGAGACAGCGGGAGCTGCTCACCTGCAAACGGTAACACGGTCGTGTCCCAGGGTCTCTCCCCACTTTGGCTTCTCTTCCCTCTAGTTGCGGGTCTCTGGGCTGGCCTCTCCCCGGGAGTCCCCTGGAGAGCAGGGTCTGGGCCCAGGATCCCTTCAGTTCAAAGGCTTCACATCGAATGTGGGCTCAGGGGTCCTCACAGCAGCTTCATCACAACTGAGCTGTGAGTTGACATCCTTCCCAGGCTAGTGAGCTCGTTGGTTCGCACACTGCTCCCACCCTGGGTCATCATGAAACTGCATGGCTGCTTTGGGGAAGCACAGTGGTGTCTGTGGACCCAGCAGCACAGGAGCCCAGGCCCTCCAGGGAGGGATGGGCCGCAGACTAGGGCCAGTTCCCAACAGGCTGGGAGGGTGGCTACTGCTCCAAGCATTGCTCTCGGGGGTGACTGTCCACACCTCTGTCCTCCCAGCACCCTCCTTGGCCTGCCCCCCTCCATGCTGGTCAGCAGCCCCCGTGCGGAGCAGCCGGCCGCCCCCAGCTGCACTGATTTCTTCCACTTGGTCAACTCAGAGTTGGTAGGTGTGGAGCGAGCAAGGTCAGGTGCGGGGCTGGGGGCCATGTGGGCACCGTAGACTAGTTCTGGGGAAAGTTCAGGAGTGCATCTGTGGTTACATGGAGCCAGCGGTCTCGGTATAAGTCCCACCTGCAGCAGGTCACTGAGGATAGGCTGTGGCACTTGGAGCCACAGGGAGTCCTTCACCCTGTTGGACACTGGCGGCAAGGCCAGAGACTGGGGCCACAGTGCCCTCTCTGGAACACGACTCCTTCACAGAAGCTTCCCCAGGTTAGCAGTTTGGGCCCCAGAAGTGCTGACCGACCTGCCTGCTTCACCTCTGGGCACAAAAGCCAGACAGTGCCCACACCTGGCTCTTCAGGCTCCAAAGGGTGCCCTCCCTTACTTGTGCACAGTCAGGGACAGGGAGGTGCTGTGCCCACCGCAGGAGGCTTTGTAAAATTGCACCATGTGGTTGGAGGTTGATCTGAGGTTCTGGTCATCTGTGTGGAGCTTATAGGGTAACTGGGGAGCAACAGAAATGAGGTGAGATTTTCTGTTCTAGTTCGTTCTGGAGGCTGTTCCCCCTCAAGCTCTGAGAACGGCCTGTGAAAGCAGCCAGGTGCTGGGGGAGGAGGGACAGCACATGGCCGCCCACCCCCGTCCACCGCCTTCCTTCCTCACCAGCCTCTACTATCTTGCAGAGGAACTTCTCCCATGATGGTGCCCTCACCCACGACATCACCGCCCACTTCTTCAGGGTAATTCCAGTTCCCTCCACCCCTCCCGTGTCACTGCTCAGACCTCTGGCCTGGCCCTTGTGTATACAATGGTTCCCAGGGTCCACGTGCAAACCCAGTGGTGGGCATCTCCTCCCCCAGGGGCTCCTCAACACCTGTGCACGAAGCAGAGACCCATCCCTGGCAGCCGACTTGGCCCTGACCGCCTGCCAGACCCAGTGCCCCCTGCTGCTCACCTCTGCTCTGGTAGGCCTGCCATCTTCTTGCGGGAGCTCCCAGGCCTGGTGAGGTGCCATGAGGGTCAGTGTGGCTGGGGCTGCACGTCCATCTAGGGCTTCCTGGCTGTGTGATCCCAGGCACAGTGGGTGTTAAGTCAGGAGAAGATGGCCGGGAGCAGTGGGGAGAGAACTGGAGTGGGAGGACAGGGTCACAGGAGTCCATCCGTACCAGAGCAAGCGACAGGAGTCGTTCACACTGTGTGCTCTGGGCTGGAGCTGCCGGCTCGGCCCCTGCAGCCCGGCCTCTGCATGGCGTTCCGAAGTTCCTCAGGAGGGGCTCCCTTGTGGGCTTTCTCAACCCTTCTCGTTTTGTCAGGAGGGAGGACACAGCCCCATTCTTTCAGAGCAGCATGTCCTATGCCGAGCTCCCTGGACAACCGTGCGTCCTCTGAGGATGAGTTGTGTTGGGCCGTAGATGAGACACTGTCCTTGTGGTTAGGAAGCACTAGATGAGCAGAGCCAGGCTCGGGGGGGTGGGTGTCAGCCAGCAGGTGGACGTGTCCTGCCCAGATGGTCAGGGTCACTGAGGTCTCCAAAGAGTCCTGGTGGTGGGGAATGACTGTCGGTGCCCGTTCTCTCCCATGAGCTGTGGTGGTCGAGCCTGGAGCCCGAGCTGCACTGCCGGTGGAGGAGGTGGTCCCAGAGCCCGCTCCCTGCAGAGCTGCGGAAGCTGCAGGAGGCCCACCTCTTCGCTGAGAGGTGAGTATGGGCACACGCTCTTGTTGACCTGCCCAGCATCTCGGGAGCTGGAGAGGCCTCTGGACAGTCCCTGCAAGGTGCAGTGTTTACCTACCCATCTCCTCTTACTTCCCAGTGGGTGCCCTCCTAACGGTCACAGAGAGGATCGCTGGCCCTCTCCAGCCTCCTTACATTTTCCTCTGTGACCATTTCCATCCCTCAGGCACCCACAAAGAATTAGGGATGCCGGAAACCTCAGAAAACAAGGAAAGCCAGTCTGCCCACTGACTCTAATCATATAGAGAGCAGGAGTTTCTTAAATCACTGCACTTATTGTTTTTCACTTTTGTCCGTTTTAACCTGCTGAAGGACCTTGAACATCACAGTGCAATTGGGGCAGGGGTTGTGTGGGAGGCTGGTGTAGATTCTGGGGAATCGGGGGAAGGGGGTCGGGGCAAGGGCTCCAGGCGACCCTGCGTTCCACACCCTCCTGACAAAGCTGAGACCCCCTGCAAGCTGCACCGCTTCCTGTGTCCAGGGCATAGGGCCAGTCTGTGCAGAGCCAGGTTGGGAGCAGGGGTTCCTGTGGTAATACACTCCTCTTGTCTGTGCAGCGTGTCCTCCCCCCTCACACCGTCCCCCGCACCTGGCCCGTCCTGGCTCTGCGCGGCTGCCCTGCACTTTGCGATTCAACGGGCCAGGAAGGAGAGCTTCCGGCAGGAGCTGGGGAAGCTGGATGGCCAAGGAGAGGAGGCAAGGATGAGACGCTCTTCCTTGAGGGTCACTTTCTCTCAGGGTTCATCTAACACATTGTGCTTTTCAAGGACACATAAGTGTTTGGGGTCCTTGTGACTTTATTTGGAAGCAAACCTTCCTGGGTGTACAGGTTTGATAAGACTTACTTTCAGGTTAACTCTCAACTGCTTTTATTTGACCTGTTTATCCTCCCCATAATCCCTAGGAGGGGGCAGTTAGGGCTGGCTGGCACTCATCAAGGTACCTATACCCCATTCAGCTGCTCGCTGAGACCAGGGCTGGATGGAGGAGGGCTGCTCGGAGGGCAGGCTGATGTCCCCACTGGGAGCTGCCATGGTGCACCCAGCTGAACCCGATTCTCTAAAACCCAGAGCTCCCCAGAAGCTCAGGCTGTATACACCTGCCTGACAACAACTGCTGAGCTGTGTGGGGTTTGAGTGATTAGAATTTCAAGTAACAGAGTCCCAGGGAGCATCTGTTCTTAGACTTTTCAGGCTGTTTTTGTTGGAAGGCTTTTAGTGGCTCCGTATCTTCCAGACCACTGTTCCCTGACAGACCCACAGAGATGGGCGCCAAGCAGTAATTGTTTATAACCCATTAAATTCTCTAAAAGCGATTGGAAATTTTATTCCTGCGAAGATTCCCCTAAAGATTTCTAACCTAGGCCTATAAACACTCAATTAGTGAGGAATGTTTTTTACTTATAGTTACTCTCAGGGACAGAATACAGGTAGTCTAATGTTGTAAGCGGATGTGTTTTCATTTGTAGCTGTTCGTTTCCCTGTTTTTCTTTTCCTTGATGGGCCTGCTCTCTTCATATCTGACTCCACAGGTAAGTCAGACCCTCTCCCACATTGGACAGGGTGGTGAGCTCCTGCCCCCAGGGCGCTTGAAACCATGGATCCCCATTTCCCCGCAGACCTCCTAAGTTGGGTCTCTTGAGCAGGGGAGGTGTGGTACCTTTGGGGCAAAAACTTTCTCAGGAGAGAAAACCCCAGGCCATGGGCCTGCCCTGTGGGGTCTCCCTTCAGACCCTGTACCCTGAGGGTCTGTGCAGGGCCCCAGGTAGACACCCCCTCCTTGCCCACTGTCACCTTTGAGTTCTCCTGTTTTTCTGTGGGTCACAGGCCATTGGTTCCCTGAGGGCTCTGGACATCTGTGCGGACATCTTGGGGTGTCTGCAGAGGAGGAGGATTTCCTGGCTGCTGGTCTTTCAGCTGACGGAGGCGGGTGAGAGATCCAGAGGCTGCCAGCCATGTCTGTGCTGGCCCCCAGCCCTCTGGTGGGAGCAGGTCAGACTGCAGCCGACTCAGTCCTCTTCAGAAGGAACTTTCAAATGATTATGCAGGAGCCCTCCTTGGGGCTCACTTTAAAAACTCATTTTTGCAACTTTATGTTCTTGGTTAAGTATGCAGATTCACTTAATAATTTAGTGGAGCCCTGAGGATTTCAGAGACCCAGCCCCTACCCCCTAGTCTGTGGCGTGAGGTTGCCACCTCTGGGTCAGCAGGCACACAACTCCTGGAGACCCTGACACTATGGGAGGATCCCGCGCTGCTGACAAGCCTCTTGGTTTTGCAGATGTCCCCCTGGGGCGCACCCTCCTTGGCCTGGCCCCCAACCACCAGGTCAGGCTGCTGCCGGTCGCCTTCTACAGGTAACCCTCAGGGCCTGGAGGTCAGGGGAGAGACAGCAGGGGTCCTTCAAGACGGAGAGGCTGCGCCCCTGCTGCCTGCCACCAGCCCCAGTCAGACGTGTGAGGTCGTCACCTGACACCTGTGTCTGCCTTCAGCCTCCTTCCCTACTTTGACGAGGATGCCCTCCTCACAGAAGATGCCTTCCTGCACGTTGCTCTCAACATGTACCTGAAGCTCGTTGGCCTCTTTGTGGCCGGGGAGACTGGTGCAGTCTGGACTGTGGCCCATGATGGGGAGCTCCCAACTCAGGCAGGTGCAGGGCCAGGCCCCATCTCCAGACAGACCAGGGTGATGCTCCTGGCACAGTTCACAGCTGTGGGCACCCTGACCTTGGCACTGCCCATCTTCTTTCTAGGGTGACCCCGTAAGCCTGATAACAAATGCCCGTCTGTTTCTGCTGCAATTGATACCTCGGTGCCCAGAAAGGAGCTTCTTGCACGTGGCAGAGGTAACCCCCAGGTGCTCACCGCGGTGTCTGTGTTTAGGTCCATGTCACCGTGTGACGTGAGGATGCTGGACGCCTTGGGGAAAGCTGGCATCCAGCATCCAGGCCCGGGAGGGACGGGGGCAGAACGGGCCCAGCATGTGGGCTTTGTTGCAGCTGCTGGCTGAGAGTGGAGATTGTGACCCGGAAGTGAGTGCTGCCCTCCTGAGCAGGCGGCAGGCTGTGCTGGACCCCGATCTCTCCCAGGAGCCCCAACTCTTCTGACCCGATCTGCACAGGGCACTGCCCAGTTCCTCAGTAAATAATTTATTACAAGCATGACATGGAGCTCTTGTTGCCCTGGAAAGTGGGTTACAAATCTCAATTGCTTTAGTGGGGAAGAGGAATCAGTTCTCTAAAATCTGCATCTGGCCCAAGTCACTCTGGTTATAGGAGAAGAAACTGCTGGTCCCAGAGCAGAGGCCACAAGACCCCGGAGCCGTAGACTGAACCATCACCACCAGCACGCATAGTGGGGGTACATCAGGGCACCACTCTGCGCACAGGCTGGAACCTCAGTCACCACCCGAGCTTGGGGCAGGCAGGCCCTCAGGTGGGCTCAGCCTTCACCACCTGCCCTGCTGCGGGCCGGGGCGGGGCCTCCGGGGCCTGCGTCAGCGGGTGCACCATAGACATGTGCACGTTGAGGTTGTGTGCCTTCTCAAACCGCCGGCCACACTGGTCACAGGCAAAGTCCAGCTCTGTCTCAGCCTTGTGCTTGGTCATGTGGTACTTCAGGGATGCCCGCTGCCGGCACTGGAACCCGCAGACCTCACACCTATGGGATGGGGGCAGTGAGCCAGGGCCAGGGTGCTGCCAGTGGGAGGGCCACCACCCCCCACTTACTGCAGAGGCTTGGCTCCCGAGTGGCGCATCTGGTGGACCAGGAGGTGCTTCCGCTGCTTGAAGGTCTGTCCACACTCATCGCAGATGTAGTTCCGCACCTCTGGGGACCAGATAGGGAGTGACCACAGGCCCTGACACTGTCCCCTTGGTGCCCAAGCACCTGACTCACAGGTGACACAGCTCTGACCCACGTCACTTGGCTGTAGCATGTTTCCCTAAACCTATTTTCTGGAGCACCAATTCTTAAGAGGAAGCCCAATCAGTGCAATTTCACAGATGACTGATTACAGCTACTCCTACTCTAAGGACTGTCCCCACCACAGGGGTACCCACTGTGGCAGTCAGTCTTACAAGAGCTTTTCAACAAAACTTGAACGTCACACCCCCAGCCATGCACCTGGAGCAAGACCACATGCTTCTCTCCTACGTCACTGCACGCCTACCAACATGTGACGCAGCCGCACAGGCAGGCTCCTCCGTGACTAGGAGCAATCGTCCTGAAACTGTGAGGTCTAGACTGTTCTGTGCTGAAAATAAAAACTGCTCGTGGTCACGACTGTGGTCAGACTGAGTTACAACAGCTTGACCCGACACCAGGGAATTACTGTGTCTGGACTAACAGACAAGAACACTCACAGCATGAAATGCTGTGAAACCAAGGGACTGTGAGCCAGCCATTAAGTGGGCAAATCAGAGTGAGGAAGTCAGTCGTTTGTACAAAGATCAACAGAGCAAAGATATCGTTTAGGATGGACTATCTGGACATGGGGGCTGCAGGTCGGGAGAGCTGCCTTCTGGGCAGAACAGCAGTGACGAGCATTGGCACACACGAGTCCAAGGCCGTGGACGCGTGTTCAGAGAGGAGCGGTAGCAACCTCACACGCTGAAGGCGGTGATCACGGGCGCCACCTTCCCTGTGCTTTGGGTTACTTTTATAATCTGAAAAGCATATACCATTTTCTTCCAGTGATGATGTAAATGGAGAAGGAAATGGCAACCCGCTCCAGTACTCTTGCCTGGAGAATCCCATGGACAAAGGAGCCTGGTGGGCTATAGTCCATGGGGTCGCAAAGAGTCAGACACGACTAAGCAACTGACACACACAATGATGTAAAACAGACCACAATAAACTCACAGGACAGCACCAGGGTTTCTTCAGTGTCAGTTCCCGGGAGCCCCATCTGCAGGGGAGGGGACACACCTGTGTGGATGAGCTTGACGTGGCGCTGCAGGTAGCGGTCAATCATGAACACCTTGTTGCAGCCGGGGTGTGGGCAGGGCCTCTCCCGGACCTCCTCGTGGTGCTCCTTGACATGCTTCTGTGGGAGGGACCAGGGGCGTGAGTCCCCTGGCATGGCCAACACCCCAGAGCAGCGCACGTGCCTCCTCCCAGCGAAGGCACAGACCCAGGCAGGCCCTGTCAGCAGAGCTGGGGGTGCGCTCTCCTGGGAGCCCCCTCACCTTCATGCCGTCGGCCCCGCGGTACACGGCCGTGCAGCCCTGGTGCGGACACTTGTAGATGGTGGGCAGTTCCTCCCTGCAATGCAGAGCACACGTGGAGCCACGGCCCCCACAGGCTGTGCAACCCCCGCTCCAGCCCCTCACCTCTCACACCGTGGCTTGCCCTTCCAGCCCGGCTTAGGCCCAGGTTTCTTTCGGATTTTTGGTTCTTCTGACTTCTTGGCTTCTTTGCTTTCACTCTTCCTACCAGACACCCTGGAAGAAAAGACAACACTGGTCAGTGATGTTTCTGACCTTTTGCATACACAGTGCTCATTTTTCTTTAAACACTGAGGTAGTTTCTTTGGATTTCCAGGGCTAGCCTCCAGTCCCCATGCTGACCACCTGGCCTTCACACTGACGCTTGGCCACCAGAGCTAAAAAGACTCTGGGGAGGTGGAGGCCCTGCTCTGCCACCTCAGGACCCAGGAGTGGGCCTTCAGGGCCAAGTGTCACTCCCTGTTGTCACACCAAAACACAACTTTGGAGACATCAGGGAAAATAGTGGAGTGGGGGAAGCTAGAAAGAAGATCCAGATCCACTCTCCTGGGACCTGCCAGGAGACCCTCAGCAACCAGTGGGGAGCTCCACACCCACTGCTGTCCCCTACTGCAGACCCTAGGCAGTGGGGACCTTGTCTTCCAAGCATGGGGTTGTGCACCTCAGCCAGTCTCACAGGGCCCTGAGGACCAGGCCAAACAGAGCAGCTTCCCCCTTGGTGTCCTTCAAAGTCTTAAAGAGACATGCACACCTCTTCTTAGATCCAGGAATGTAAGGAAATCTGTCAGGAACAGAAGTCAACTTCTAGAGCCATAATGACAAGCCACTGCTGACGCAATCCTCGATGGTCAACAACTGAAAGCTTTTCCTCTAATATCAGAAGGAAGACAGAGATGCCCACTTTCATCAGTTCTCAACACAGCACTAAAAGTCCTAGCCAGAGCCATTAGGCAAAGAAAAAGGCATCTAAATTAACAGGAAAGAAAATTACCTCTATTCACGATGCCATGATGTTATATGTAGAAAACCTTAAAGAACCTACACAGAAAAATTAAGCAAAGTTGCAGGGTGGAAAAATCACATTAAAACCCAGTCCTGTTCCTACACACTTAAAATGAATGGTCCAAAAAAGGAAATTAAGAAAACTATTCATTTTTTATAGCATCAAAAGAAATAAGATACTTAGGAGTAAACTTAAAAAGTTAGACTGGTACACAAAACTATGAAAATGCTGTGAAAATTAAGACCTAAGCAAGTAGAAACATATTCATGAACTGGAAAACTTAAAACTGTAAAGATGGCAATAATCTTCCAAAGCAATCTATACATTCAATCCCTATAAAAATTCTGTGTTTTTTTTACAAAGTAGAAAAAAAATCCTAAGTTTCACATGGAATTTCAAAGGACATTGAATAGCCACACAAGTTTGAAAGACAACAAAGCTGAAGGATTCACACTTCCTAATTCCAAAATTTACTACAAAGCTACGGTAATCAAAGCAGCATGGTACTGGCATAAAGACAGACAGACATACCGAGAAACAGAGACCAGAAATAAACCCCTGCAAGTACAATCGACTAACTTTTGACAAAGGTAGCAAGACCACTCACTAGGGAAAGGACAGTCTGTTCAACAAAAGGTGCTGGGACAATCACATATCCACATGCAAGAGTGGGGTCGATCTGTACCTCACACCATACACAGAAGTAACTCAAATGGATCAAAGACCTAAATCTAAGTGAAAACTGTGAAACTCTTATGGGTAAATCTTCCATGACCTTAGACTTGGTAATGGTTTCTCCTGAATATGACACCAAAAGCACAGTAAACTAAAAAAGTAAAAACAGGAACACTGGACTTCAAGACAGTGAAAAAAGGGCAAAATATATTCTACAGTTCAGTGGCAAAAAAACCAAACAACTTAGTTAAAACACAGCCAAAGAACTTGGACAGACATTTCCCCAAAGATGATACAAACATGAAAAGCTACTTAACATCACTGTCACTAGGGAAATGCAAATCAAAATGACAGTGAGATACTACTTAATATCCACTAGCAGGACCTAAAATAACAAGATTTGGTGAGGATGTGTAGAAATCAGAACCCCTGTACATCGGCAGCAGGAAATGTAGAATGTGCAGCTGCTGTAGAAAACTATGGCAGTTCCTCAGAAAGTTAAAAGTACCATAGGACCCAAAGAATCAAAAACAGGTCTCAAACAGGTAATTGTTACACCAACCTTTCTAGCACCATTGACAGCAGCCAAAATGTGGTCCCTCCATACCATGTGCTGCATGACAACCCGACCAGGGATCAAACCCATGTCCCCAGCAGTGGAAATGTGGCATCCTAACCACTAGACCACCAGGAAAGTCCCTTTAATAGGACCTTATAGAAAGGAATCAAACTGACAGGTCACAACATGCATGAATCTCAAAAACCCTATTCTGAGTGAAAGAAGCCAGTGGGAAAGAGACACACACAGTCCCCAGAATGGATACCTACACTAGGAGTGGGCAGGGCCTGAGGGGCAGACAGGGAATTCACTGCTTCATGAGGATGCGTTTGGGATGGTGAAAGTCTGGAAACAGTGCTGATGGTAGCACAACATTGTAAAAGTTCTGAAACGGGAGTGAACTGTACACTTAAAAAATGGTAAAACAGTAACCTTTGCTGTGTATTAATTTACCACAAATAAAAACATGAACAGCTGTTTTCCTCTTCAAACAGTAATATTAACAAGAACCTTTTCAACAACTGCACAGGCTGCTCCTCCCCTTCTTTGTCTATGACTATTCTTTGCCACCCGGCCACGGTCCTGGCCTCCACCCTCCGCTGCTGTGCCGCTCAGGCACCTAGTGAGAGCTCAGCCATGCCCGGTGCTCGCACCACATCACATGCTCCTTGAGAGCAGGAGCAGCCTCCATGTCTCCCAGTGCGTCCCTGAAGGACAAGGGGCTGGGGTCCCTGCAGGCGTGGGAGGATGGCGCTCACAGGCCCAACTTGGGGCTGCTGGTGCTCTTCCTTCCAGTGGCCACTCAGGCTCCTGTGGGAGCCCCGGCAGCTGGTGTCCCCTTCTGTCTTGTGGCTGAGGACCTCGACAGGCACGTCTGCTGCAAGGTCACATGGACCTAGGCCACATCCTAGGACGTCAGCAGGCATTCGTGTTGTGGTGCTGGAGGCACCAAGAGGCCGTCAGGGATGAGCCCAGAGCTCCAGCCTCCAACAGGTACAACTTCCACTAACGTTCCATCTGACCAAGGCCTCTGAACACATTGCAGCTTCCCTGGTGGCTCAGATGGTAAAGCGTCTGCCTGCAATGTGGGAGACCTGGATTCAATCCCTGGGTTGGGAAGATCCCCTGGAGAAGGAAATGGCAACCCACTCCAGTACTCTTGCCTGGAAAATCCCATGGATGGAGGAGCCTGGCAGGCTGCAGTCCATGGGGTCGCAAAGAGTCGGACACAACCGAGCGACTCCACTTTCTTTCTGAACACATACCTGATGTGTCCCGTCCTATTGCAGTGTCTGTGCGCCCTCCCAGAAACCCAGGGCAGGGGGGCCGCCTGCGTGCCGTCTCCACCTGGAGCAGGGCAGGGCAGGGCCTCTCCCTCTCCTAACCCCATGCCAGTTGCCCTAGGACTGCTGGCAGCAGGACTTAAGAGGTGGGCTCATGGAGATCAGGGTGGAGAGCAAGGGCTCCTGCTGCAGCAGACCTGGCCCCTCCATCCTGGCCCTCCTGACACCCCCTCTGGCCCAGCAGCATCTGTTCACTCAGGCCCGCTTAAGGGCTGTGACCCAGTCCCACATCCCAACTGGGGACTCCCAAGCCACCGCCTCTCTTGTCTCCACCCACAAAGGAAAAAGGAAGTTGTGCCTGCTTCTCCATTTTGTTTTGCACTTTCCTGGCTGATGGTGTGGTTTCATTCTACATCAAAGGCCCAAGCTGGGCATCTACTAACGAGGCGTTTGGGTGTTCCTGGGCCCAGGATGACACAGTGATAACCAGCCTCCTCTGCCAGCACCCACAGAGCAAGAACACAAAACCCTGTGGGAGGTGGGCTGCCTCAACAAGGGATCAGGGCCAGAGGTAGACCCGGAGCAACTGCAGGGCCAGGTGGCCATGTCGCCAAGGCCCTGGGCACAGAGGGCAGAAGGCGAGTGGGGGACCAGAGGCAACCAGAGCAGATACAGGTGGGTGGACGGATCACATTCACAGTGCTGCACTAGGCCAGGTCCCTGTGCTGAACTGGGAAAGTCCTGGGCTACCCAGAAACCACCCTTCACTGGGCTGGTGAGGTCAGGCCATTAGAGAAGCAGAGCGTGTGCTGACCAAGGCAGACAGGGGAAAGCTACTGTCTGGTCCCCGCTGCCCCCAGGGCAGGCTCAGATCTCCAGGTCACCCACTGGACACCTCCCAAACCCCAGGGAGCTCATGGCACCACCATCCCCTTACTTCTTTCCTGGGTACGGCTCAAAGGACTCATCCGAGGACTGGGTGTTCTGCTTCTTGTCATTTTCATCTTCACTCAGGAAATCTCTAGGAAAGAAGAGAACCTTCAGCAATGCTCTGGAGCAGGTGACGGAGGCAGTGAAACTTCCTGTCTAACACCATGTGGATCCCCACACTACATGTTTTACTTCTCAGAAGGCCTAAAATCCCCAATACTCTAATACCATCTCCTAAAAGAAAGGGAAAACCAGGGTCACAGGCTGAGGATCCCTGGTAAGCCATGCCTCTCATCACACCAGGACCCCAAACTCAGAAAGTCAGCCTACGGGGCCCCAGGCAGAGGGGAAGACCCTCACAAGAGGTAGCTTCGCAGAAACTGGGCTTTTAGAATGTCACCTCACTCCCGTAACTAGAAACACCTGCCCAAATGACAGGCCAGCTGTCAGTGATTTCAAAGGGTAACAAAGACCTGAAAAAGATCTGCATGTCTGTAATCTCTACCCTAAAATGTGAGTCACGACATAAGCTCTGCTAGTCTGCAGACAGAGCCTGGCTGGCATGCCTCAGCTGCCCCTACAGGCTGCCACCCTCCCCACAGAGAAAGGCCCAAGGATGGCTGGTGGCTGGAGGACAGCCACAGCCTCCTGACCTGGGGTGGGGGGTGGATTTCTGGCACCCACTGGTTCTCCTCCAACACCTGGGTCATCTGTCACTGGCACCAAAAATCACGCTGTCGTTCTACTTGTTTGGACAAAGTACATCTGTGGTCCAGCCACAGTGCACAAGGCAGGGTGGAAAGGTCAGCTGGCGTGCGGCCTCCACCCTGAGAGATTTGATCTTGGAGACGGGGAAGGGGGTGGCCCCAGGAGCAGACAGGTGGTCCTGCCTGACTCTAGAAGGTCTGTCCTCCACTCCACACCACAAACACCATGATAAACAGCCAGAGGCTGGCTTCTGTTCTAGTAACATCTGGGGTTGGCATAAAACTCAGCCTTGGAGGCGGAGATGAGCCAGCAGCCAGAGGACCATCTAAATAGAGTGATGTCCACACCTGGCTGGGCCCCCTGTGCAGCTCCATCAGGTCCGAAGTGCCCCCAATCAAAAATGGAAGCCTGTTAAGCACCCCCTACCACTCCCCTCCTCCCAACAGAGAAAGTGGGAGGCCAGTGAGAGCCAGGCTGCAGCCCCTGGGATGGTGGCGTTGGGTTGCCAAGGAGGAATGTTAGGCTATGTAAACCCACTCTTCTCTCACCCCTCAGAAAGGTCACTGAACTCGTCTTTTACCCGATCATCCGAGGTTGGAGATGGAACCTGCTTCTCACCCAATTGCCCTGGGAAACAAAGAACAAGACTCCAGTCACCTGTCACCCCAGGGAACAGCGTGGTAGTGCTCCCCACAGGCATGACAGGGCGCCTAGGGTTCCTATGCCTCCAAATCCACTCACCTCCTGGCGCCCCCGCCCACAAGGCCTGCATAGCCAAACCCACCATGCCACCCCCATGTCCTGCCAACAGTAGTAACAGCAGCAAATCCAGCCCTGCCCCAGAGGTTCAGATCCAGTCACTCTGGGATGCTTCAGAACATCGAAAAAGATCATTGGTATCCAAGTACTGCAGGCACACAGTTCAAAACTCCAAGCAGTTCTAAGAACAGTGAAGCCCTCCAGCATGAGTACTGCCTCACTTTGAACCATCCGGTGGCAAACATCACTCACAGGAGCAGCCTGGCACCCACATGGAAGCTCAGAGACGTGGGTAGGAAGCCGGCCCAGCCCTTCTAATACCACGTTGGTGAACAGCTGCACCCAACACACAGGGCCACAGGATCAGGCCCCACAGGGCACTGACAGGCCCAGGCAGTGACCTGCACTGGCTCGGGACAACCCCTGACCCCAGCTGCCTTCATGCCCCACAAAGGCCCAGGCTCTTCCTCCCTCTGTGCCCTGGCCCAAAGCAGGCTTGGAGGAACACCTGGATCGCAGGTGAGCATGCCTTGAAGGAAGGCGCTCAAACGGGGTCTTCAGCCCCTCTGCTGTCAGACGCACATGAGGCGGTGCCAGGGCTGCCTTGGTTACTATACTGCCCCTCTGCGTATGATACCACTGCTACCACCACAACACCCACTTCTTGCCAAGGGCCCTGCCCGGCTCAGGACCAGGAATACTGGTCAAATAGCCCAGAGGAGCCGCCTACCTGGGGCCCCACCCGGGGGGAGGCTTGGCTGAGACGGGGGGCCCGGCCCCGGCCCCACTGGGTCACCATCTGAAGGAAGCCGGCTTGTGTCCATGCTGGGGAGTGTCTCGGTTTCAGCCCCAGCCGCAGCTGCTTTGCCTTGGGAGCTCTGAGGGGCAGCCCCAGTGGGGTTGAACCCCCGATGCTGGGGGAGTCGCGGGGCTGAATCCTTGTCCCACGTCCACTTGACACCCAAAGCACTGTCCAGCAAGAGGGCCCCGCAGCTGGAGTCGGCGTCCATGGTGTAGTCATGGCCCTGGTCGCAGCCCCACATGGCCCGGATGACACCACAGTACTCGGAGGACAGCGTCCTCTGGAGGCTAGGTAGGGCCCCGCAGCCGGCCGCGTGTCTGTGCACCCACCCTACCAAGCCACGCAGGCCCTGGGGGCTCGAAGCAATCAGGTCCACTGAGGAGAGGCAGAGAGACGCCAGCCCGTGGCCAGTCAGCATCTGGGTCCCCCCGCCTCCCACCCACCCTGCACCCCACCCTGGGGGCGCACTCACCCACACACGCTCCCTCCTCTGGCCCCATCCGTGGCTGGACACCGACCCTGCAAAGGAGCAGGGCTGCTCACCAAGAGCAAGCATGGGGCCCAGTGGCCACTGTGTGTGCAGGCTGAGCCTTTTCCTCCAAGGCCACCCACCAGGCCCTCCCCGCCCTGTGCTCTCCGGTCAGTCTCCCGACACACCCAGCGCACTGGTGCTCATGAGTGTCTGCCTCACCAGGCACCCGGGCTGCCCTGTGCCCATGCAGCCCTGTTCACAGGGTCTCCTGCACGCCCCCAGCAAAGGAGGGAAGGGGCGCCTACTTTGCACAAGGCTTCCGGCGGCCTGTCGGGGGAACATTGACTCGCTGCAGGAAAGATGTGAGGAGGCCGTGGCACTGGTAGAACTGGGCATGGCAGTTCTTGCAGATAAACTGGGACAGAGCTGGGTCCTGGTGGACAGCCACGCCCAGGAGGCGCTGGAAATCCCGGATGAAAACACGGTCCCCAGGGGGTGGCCTTTCTGAGCTCTCCCCAGGTGCCCTGCCGGAGATGCTGCGGAGACTCCGGGAGGAGAACTTCCCATGACAAAGGCGACAGTGCCCCATGGCCAGGGCCCGGGCTGTTCCTGGGCAAGCACAGGAAACATGAAGTCAGGCATGCAGAACACAGCTCCCAGGCGAAGTGAGATCCACACTCCACCAGCCCCCCGCCCCAGCTCCTGGAGTGGGACCTCCCCAGACACGCCCCTTAGATACAAGTCCAGGTCTGGGCCAGAGGCAGGGCTCTGGCTCCAAGCTCCCAGATGAACACACAGTCTTTTGGGAGAATGGCCAGTGGAGGGTCTTCTGAGTGGAAAATCCTTTCAAAGAACTCTAAATGCCTCCAAAACAAAGCCAGTATTGCTCTAATACTAAAACCAGACAAGGACACAACAAGAAAATAAAATAATATTTATTTTTAATAAACATAGATGTACAAGTCTTAAACAAAGTAACAGCAAACTGAACTCAACACTTAATTTAAAAGATCATGCACAATGATCAGCTGGAATGTATTCCAGGGAGGCAAGGATGGCTCAACCTTCCCGAATCAATTCATGTGACACACATTAACAAAATAAAAATCATACTCCTCTCAATAAATGGAGAAATAAGTAGTGGACAAAATTCAATATCCATTCATGATAAAATCCTCAATAAACTGTATACAGATAGAAAATACCACCACATAATAAGAGCCATACATGACAAGCCCCAAGCTAACATCATACTCAATGGTAAAGAGCTAAAAGCTTTCTTCTAAGATCAGGAACAAAACAAGGATTCCCACTCTCACCATTTTTATTCAACACAGTACTGGACATTCTGGCCAAAGCAATTAGGCAAGAAAAATAAAAACCACTCACATCATACAGACAGAAGACAATCTGTTTGTGTATAATATTACATATAGAAAATTCTGTAAGACTCCACCAGAAAAACTGTTAGAATAAGCAAATTCAGTTATAGAATACAAAATCAATATATAAAAGTTGATTTCCATATACTAATAAAAAACTATTAGAAATTAAGAAAATAATCAGATTTACAATTTTATCAAAAAGAATAAAATACCTATGAATAAATATAACCAAAGAGATGAAAGACCTGTACACTGACACCTATAAGACACTGACAAAAAAAAATTGAAACCACAAATAAGTAGTCCATGACCATGGATTGGAATAATTAATTGACATCAAATAATAAGACAATTGACATTAATTAACAAGACAGTGTTAAAATGTCTATACTCCCCAAAGTCATCTACAAATTCAAAACAACCCCTATCAAAATCTCATTGGTATTTTTCACAAAAATAAAACAATCTTAAAATTTATATGAAACCAATAAAGACCCTGAACAACCAAAGCAATTCTGAGAAAGAACCACAAAATTGAAGGCATCATGCTTCCTGATTTCAAACTATACTGCTGCTGCTGCTAAGTCACTTCAGTCGTGTCCGACTCTGTGGGACCCCATAGACAGCAGCCCACCAGGCTCCCCCGTCCCTGGGATTCTCCAGGCAAGAACACTGGAGTGGGTTGCCATTTCCTTCTCCAATGCATGAAAGTGAAAAGTGAAAGTCAAAAAAAAAAAAACAAAAGAAAAGTGAAAGTCAAGTCGCTCAGTCGTGTCCGACTCTTCGCGACCCCATGGACTGCAGCCTACCAGGCTTCTCCGCCCATGGGATTTTCCAGGTAAGAGTACTGGAGTGGGGTGCCATTGCCTTCTCTGTCAAACTATAATACAAAGCTACAATAATTAAAACAGTACAGTACTGGCATAAACAGAGGCACATAAAGGGACTTCACTGATGGTCCAGTGGCTAAGACTCCGCGTTCCTATTATAAGTGGCCAAGATTCAATCCCTGGTCAGGGAACTTGCCACAACTAAAGATCCCACATACTGCAACAAATATCACAGATCCTGCATGCCACAACTAAGACCCAACACACCTAAATAAATATTTTTAGTTAAAAAAAAAAAATTAACACATAAGCTAATGAAACAGAATTGACAGTACAGAAATAAAGTCATGTATATATAACCAATTAATCTACAACAAATAAGCCAAGATACAATGGGGAAAGGACAGTCTCTTCAACAAATAGTGTTGAGAAAACTGGACAGCCATATGCAAAAGAATGAAACTAGACCATCTTATACCATACTCAACTCAAAATGATTTAAAGACTTGAAAGACCATAAAACTTCGATGTAACAAAACATAATAGTTAGCTCCCTGACATCGGTCTTGAAGATGATTTTTTGGATTGACACCAAAAGCAAAGGCAACAAAGGCAAAAATAAATAAATGGGACTATGTCAAACTAAAACGTTTCTGCACAGCAAAGAAAACCATCAACAAAATGAAAAGGCAACCTACTGAATAGGAAAAAATATTCACCAGTTATGTATCACATAGGGGGTTAATAATCAAAATATGTAAAGAACTCATACAACTCAATAACAAAAATAATCTGATTTTTAAAATGAGCAAAGGCTCTGAAGAGACCTCTTTCTAAAGAAGATGTGCAAATAACCAACAGGTGTATGAAAAGGTGGTCAACATTACTTCATGCTAAGTCACTTCAGTCGTGTCCGACTCTGTGCGACCCCATAGACGGCAGCCCCCCAGGCTCCCCCGTCCCTGGGATTCTCCAGGCAAGAACACTGGAGTGGGTTGCCATTTCCTTCTCCAATGCATGAAAGTGAAAAGTGAAAGTGAAGTCGCTCGGTCATGTCAGACTCTTAGCAACCCCATGGATTGCAGCCCACCAGGCTCCTCCATCCATGGGATTTTCCAGGCAAGGGTACTGAGGGAAATGCAAATCAAAACAATGAAGAAAAAAAAAAAATCCCACAATGAGACATTTACCTCCCACCTATCAGAATGGCCATCATCAAAAAGACAAGTAATTACAAGTGTTGGTGAGGATGTGCAGAAAAGCGAACCCTTGTACAGTTCGTGAGAATGTAACTTGGTGCAGCCACTATGGAAAACAGTACAGAGATTCCTCAAAAAGTTAAAAATAAAACTACTATACAGTCCAGCAATTCCACTGCTCGGTATTTATCCTAAGGAAATGAAAACTAACTTGAAAAGGTACGTGCATGCACCCCTATATACACTACAGCATTATTTATGATACCCAAGGTATGGAAACAACCAAAGTGTATATCAATGTATGAATGTATAAACAAAGTGGCATATATACTCAATGGAATATTTACTCAGCTATTAGAAAACAAGAAAATTCTGCCATTTCCGATGACAAAGATAGACATTATTAGCATTATACTAAGTGAAATCAGTCAGATGGAGTAGGATAAATACCATATGATGTTACTAACATGTGGAATCTACAAAAAGAGAAAATCATGAACTAATGATTACAGAAAAGATATATTGTTAGTTGAAAGAAGGGGAGTGAGGTGCTGAAATGCGGTGTGCAGTGATCAAAAGGTGCAAACTTCTAGTTATAAAGCACGTCCTGGTGACGTCGTCTACAATATAATACTTTTGTGTATATCTGAAAATTGCTAAGAGCTCTTTAAAGTTGATCCTATAAGTTCTTATCACAAGGGAAAAAGACTGCTAACTTGGAGTGGTGATGGGTGTTAGCTAGCATACCTGAAAGCAACATCATGTTATGTGCCAACTATATATCAAATTTTTTTCTCAAAAAAAAAGTTTGAGTATATAAATGCCTCCACAGCTATGGAACCGTCATAAACTGAGCTGGAAACTTCATTCCTCTTCACACCACTCCCCTGAGGCCAGAAGCGAAGGAGTCACGTCCACACACTGCTTTCCAGGGGGTCTCTACTCCTGACTGCAGGAGTAGACGATGCCCCTGCCTCTCTGCCCCGGGATTATAGGAGAGCAGCTTGAAGTCTTTTCTGAGGGGGCAAAAGCATGACACTAAGACCAAGTGCATATTAACCCCCATTACAGTCCGTCAGGCGGGGGGGCCAGGCACTCCTATGCTTAATCCTTAGTTCTGTTTTAACGAAGAGGAAGCTGAGGCCCTGAGAGATTCAGCCATTATCCTAAAAGCACAGGGCAAAACCACGACTGAAACCAGGCCTGCCCGACAGACGGCACGACTCGAGCACTATACTACTCCTCAAGCTCTGAGGGGAGCTGACGGGTCAGCTGTGTTGCGAAAGAGCACCCCGCGCAGCTGCGGCGTCCCGGGGAGGCCGCCTCACCTCTCCCAGCGGGGAGGCCTAGTCCGCTTTCTGAGACACCCTGGGCCGGGGGGTCCCGCGGGGTCCCGGTGGCCACCGAGGGCACTCTACGGTCACAGGGGTCCCATCCGCCGCCCCTCGCGACCGGACGGCCGGACCCACCTGCCTCGTCTGCGCCGTCCTCGCCCGCGTCCCCGCAGGGCCGCGCCGGGCCCCAGCCCAGCCGCGCCGCCACCACAGCAGCCGCCTCGGCCACGTCGGGACCGCTGCGGGCGGGGCGGCCCCGGACCCGGCCTCCGCCACAACTACCGCGGCCCGAACTCCCGCGCTGCCGGGACGCCGCGGGCGACAGGAAGCGCCCGAGCCGGTCCCGCTTCATAGCCGTGGAGACTGCTTAAGCTCGGCCCCAGCGCTCCGCCCCGTCCGAACCGGCTCGGCCCAACTCGGCCCCACCCGGCTCCGTCCGGCCCGGCTCCGCCCCACCCGGCTCCGTCCGGCCCGGCTCCGCCCGGCCCCGCTCGGCTAGCTGGGCCGAGGTAGGACGTCCGGAGCCTCTAGTCCGCTAGGCGGACTGTGCTCGTTCGTTTCCGTTCGACTCCGCCGCTCGGCTTCGCTGGACTTACTGGAAGCGGGGGAGGCGATGAGGGAGGGGCGGGGCGAGGGAGGGGGGAGGAGGAGGATGAAGAGACCTGGATGGGGCGGGCTGACCACCGGAGGGGAGGGCGAGGAGAGCGTAAAGGGAGGAGCGGAGTGAGGAGGGGAGGGGCGCAGTGAGGAGGGCCGAGTAGTACGGCCTGAGGGCAAGGGACACGGTCTACGCGATTGGCCTGTCACCGACGTGGAGTGCGGGCAGCAGTAGTTGCACTTACACGCTCTTGGCTACAGCGTAATGAGGTTATTTGAGAGCTCCGTCACCCCTACCTCCGCCCCTTCGGCCCCGGGAGCAGAGCGCGCAGCGCGCCAGCGGGGCGGGGCTGCCGGAAGTGGGTCCGGGCTGCCGGAAGTGGGTCCGGGCTGCCGGAAGTGGGTCCGGGCTGCCGGAAGTGGGTCCGGGCTGCCGGAAGTGGGTCCGGGCTGCCGGAAGTGGGTCCGGGCTGCCGGAAGTGGGCCCTTGCGGGTACCGCCTTTTCCGATGGTCCTGGGCTCGGGCGGAACCTGGTCCTGCACACGTTGCGTTCCGGGCCTGGAGCCGGCCGCCCCGCCCCTCGGCCGCCGCCACCGCCTCCCCCGCCGGCGCCATGGCCGCTGCGGCCGGAGACGGCTCTGTGAAGCCACTGCAATGCGCCATGAAGCTAGCCAACGGGGCCATCGAGCTGGACACCGGCAACCGGCCCCGGGTAAGGCGGGCGGAGCAGAGCGGGGCGGGGGCGGTCGCCGACCAGCGACCGGCCTGGTGGGCGTGGGCGAGGGCGGGGCCGCGGGGAGGGCGCCTCCAGGCCTCTCTGAAGACTCCGGGGTGCCGGCTCCGGCTTGGGCCGTGACCTTGGACAGCTCCCGACCTTTCCCCCCTCCCCACCCCGTCTGTTTAGCAATTCGGTCGGAGCCGAGGCGTTTTTATTTGTGAAGGGACTCAGGAGGTGCCGTGAAGCCGCCCGCCAAAGTGTATCTAGCAGACAGTCCCGTGTGTTTGTGTAGTTTGGAGGCGGGCCCTGTAGATTTAGTCAGATTCCCAAAGGGGACGGTACGCAGAAGAGGGTAACTGCGGCTTTCCAGTCGCCTTCAGAGCTTGTTTGGTAGGAAGTGCCGGCGGGGGAGGGGTGCGGCTTGTTTCTGAGAACGAGTGTTAATCCTAAGGGTGGCAACCGCGTGGAAAAGCCGGCGGAGCCACTCTGGGCCGCCCAAGGGAAGAGGCGTTCAGGTCTTCCATCCGTTTCCTTTCCCAAGTCGGGATTCTAGGGCAGCAAATGCCCCCACAAGTCATAAATCCTTCCCGGAATCCATTTTATCTTTACGTGAAGTGTAGATTTAAAGGTGGGTAATGAGAACTGGGCGGAGAAGGCAATGGCAACCCACTCCAGTACTCTTGCCTGGAAAATCCCATGGACGAAGGAGCCTGGTGGGCTGCAGTCCATGGGGTCGCTGAGTCAGACAAGACTGAGCGACTTCACTTTCACTTTTCACTTTCATGCATTGGAGAAGGAAATGGCAACCCACTCCAGTGTTCTTGCCTGGAGAATCCCAGGGACAGAGGAGCCTAGTGGGCTGCTGTCTATGGGGTCACACAGAGTCGGACACGACTGAAGCAACTTAGCAGCAGCAACGAGAACTGGGATGCAACGAAACAAAAAGCAAAGCCCCATGCTGTCATTCCAAATGCCCTGAGCTCTGTCAGGCAGCCCTGACCAGGAGGGTCACACGTTTGAAAGTGCCAGCATTCTAGTGGCATAGACTCCTGCGTGCCCAAGGAATTCTTACACTGGGGTTCAGGAAAGGGTTTTCCCAGACTGAGTCAGAAAGTGACTCTAAGATTTACAACACAGTCCCTGATTCACCTCCCAGGAAATATTTCTTTAAAGCCACTGAATGAATGGCCCTTGAGTTATACAGGAAAAGAACTTGTTGCATAGAGTGGAAACGGCAGCACCCGCCAGTGCTGCTTCCTTGACCCACTGAATGAGAACCTCCATTCCTTTCCGTGCTGGAGAGAAAGGAGTGACACCAGCTTCAAGTCTAGAAAAAAGGGTTATTCTCTGTGCCCCAGGCAGAGCAGTTACCAGCTAAGCAGCTGGGATAATGCAGGTGTATCTCAGAGATAAGCAGGCATCATGGTTGCTGTTTTCAAAAGGGCACCAAGCAGACATGATGGAATTATTTGCCTCTAATGGCATGACCTATGTCATTTCTCTTCCCTGGGCACAGGAGGCATATACAGAATACCTGAGGAGCATCCACTACATTTCCCAGGTGTTGCTGGAAGAAGTGGAGGCCACTAAAGGTACAGCTTCTCCTGTGCTGCCCAGACTGTGGACATCTTGGCCTTTGATGGGTCTCTGGGCCCCAGACCTGGGCGTGTCCCATGTCCTACCTACCTGGTCATTAGCAGGTGAACACCTGAACACTCAGCATGAGTGTGACATGGAGCAGGAAGGGACGGCTGCTGTGACTCAGAGGATGGAGATGGGTGGGGACACGACCACAGACTGAACGCTGAACCCCAGTTCTGGGAGGAGTGAACTACACGATGGCTGGGGGCTGGGGGCGGCCCAGAGGCCCTGCAGCAAAGAGGGTGTCAGATACAAGGCAGTCTGGAGAGAGGGAGGTGCGGTTGGGGCAGGCAGGGCCTTGGGTGGGCCTGGGACTGTTCTGGCATGAGGAGAAGCTCAATGGATGCTTTGTGGGCAGAGGCCAGCATGGCAGCAGAGCCTCCAGGAGGTTCCCACAGTGGGGACAGCAGTGGTGGGAGTGCCAGGAGGTGGGCAAGTGAAGGGCTTAGGGGATGTTCTCTAAAGATCTGCCTCAGCAGACTTTCTCAGGGGGCAGTGAGGTGCTGGGGTTGGTTGGGGGCAAGCGAGCACCGGAGGTGGAGCAGGAGGTGGCAGAAGCTGAGGCCTCCATCATGGGCATGGTCTGCTCCGGGCGTATGGCAGCCTGACATGGTCAAGGGGAGGTGGCTGTCCCCACAGTGAGCACCACCCTGGGGAGCTCAGCAGAGCTTTGAGCACAGGGAGTAGGGCATGGTGGGAGAGGCCCTGAGGGGATGTCCCAGAGGAAAGACTATGGGGGTCAGGGACCTGTGGGGAAGGGCAGCACATGAGTGGATGAGTGGAAATCTGGTGGCTGAACTAGGGTGTAGTGAGGGGCTGGCCCTGAAGGCAGTAGGAGGTGGGTCAGGAGCTGAGGCTGGTGGGGTCCATGGGAGACTGTCAGGTGGCAGCCCCTCCAGCACGAGTTTGCTGACAGGAGCGATTCCTGAGGAGGAGTGCAAAGCAGAGAACAGACGCCCCCGGGGTGCATGGGATGCAGGGTGGGGGGCTGGAGGTGGTGAGGAAATGATCTCTGGGAAACAGCCACACTGCCTGCAGGGCCCGCCTGGGGGAGGGGCTGTAAGTACATGTGAAGCTGTCCGCGGGAGAAAAGGCCAGGGTAGTTAGAGAAAAGGCTCTGATGGTCCAGGCAGGACAGGATAGCCACATAGAGGGCAGGTGGTCCGAGATGAGGAGAGGGAGTGCCTTTGTTTGTATCTCAGCAAGAATCTGACCAGTGACAGAGGGGATGGTGACCATCTTTTTTGTCACTTGCTCCCCAGAAGCTGGGGAAACTGTGACCTCTGATACCTCAAAGATGCTGAAGCTGGCCGAGCAGTGTCTGGAGAGGGCCCAGTCAACAGCTGCCAAGCTTGGTGGGTGTCCAGCAGAAAGCTTTCTTGGGTCACCCACCCCGGCCCTAGCTCAGTCTGGCTCAGTGGGGCCCCTATGCGGATCCGTGGCTGTACGTGTCTTACAGGGAAAACATGCCTGAGGCCAGCCATGCCTGTGGCTGCACCTGTGCCCTCCCCTGCTAGTCGACACCGCCGGGTATACTCAGATGAGGGAGGGAAGCTCTCTCCGTTCCTGCCACCTGAGATCTTCCAGAAGCTTCAGGTCGTGGAGTCACAAAGCTCTAAGAAGTAAGATGGGACAGCACGGCATATGGGCTAAACCTGGGTTTGGAGGCACGGTGAGATAACTGTGGTGGCTTTAGTCAAAAGGAATCCTAGAATGGAAATAACCTGGTGCCTAGCAGAAGCAAATGCAAATTGTCTCTGGAGAAAAGCACCTTCAACTTCCATGAAATGAGTGGTACATAGTCAAAGACAACCATACATAAAAAGAAGTTTGAGCAGTAGCAGAAACACACCTGAAAACTCTTCAGATAGAGTTATGGGACACAGATTATAACACAGTCATGCTCTCTATATTCAGAAAAATAAAAAGAAAGTTTTAAAATACCTTTAGGGAAGAAGAAACTGTAAAATCTGACTCTTGTTTATAATAGAGGTCAAATAAGAACCAAGTAGTAATAAGAAATACTGAAATTATTTTTTTTAATTAATCAAAAACAATGGAAACAAATTATATTCTCTTGTAAAAATACACACGTGGACCCAAAAAGAAGTGTACAAGTTTGTGACAGCAGAGTGGACATAGCTGAAGAGAGAATTAGAGAACTGGATAAAAGGTTAAAGGTTTTCCTGAATGGCTCACACACACAAAAAGAAAAGATGAAAAAGACATGGAAGGTCTATCCAGAAACAGATGACAAAGAAAATGTAAGAGGAGCATTATTTGAAGAGAGAAAGACAATTTTCTTTATAGAGCTGATGAAAGACCCCAAGACACAAATGCCAGAACCCCAGCAGGGTAGGCAAGAGGACGGGCTCCTCCTGCTGCAGGTTCTGAGCCACTGCTCACTTTGTCTCTGCATGTGCTGCTCTGGGGCAGGGCCAGGCACCAACTCCCATCCCAGGACAGTCTTGTGCCCCACAGCCTACCTCCTCCCAGCCATGAAAGCAGGAAGATATTAGACTGAAACTTTGGATGGTGAGAGGGCTGTCAGTGGCTGTTACGGAGTACTGTGACCTCCCTTTCGTGGGCTGCAAACTAGCTGTTTAGGCTGCATGGTGCCTTCAAAGAGTTTCATACTATTCAGAAACTCAAATAACTGAGTTGCTTAAAGGTCTGGAGTCCAGGCAGTAGGGCCATATTTCAGGGGGGCAGGTGTCTCCCATCCACCCCAGACGTCCTCTCTCCTTTACATTTCTGCTGGCCCTCATCACCACCTCCTCACCTTGGGGCCTCAGGGGAGGGTCAGGAGGGGTCCTCAGATGACTGGAGGGTTTGTGGGCTTCCTGGAGCCTGGCCAGCAGCTTGTCACCATTTCAGGGAGCTGACACCCCTGGAAGAGGCCTCCCTGCAGAATCAGAAGCTGAAGGCTGCCTATGAGGCCCGGATGGCCCGGCTGGACCCCAGCCAGGCCATGCAGAAGACATCCCTGGTGAGTGGGGCCCAGGACCATGTGGAGTGGGGGTACCAGGGGGGCAGGCCTTATTCCCTCTTCCTGTCCTAGACCCTGTCCCTGCAGCGCCAGATGATGGAGAACCTGGTGATCGCTAAGGCCCGGGAGGACACAGTATCCTTTCCATCCAGCCTTGGGGTCCAGAGGCTTAAGCTGAGGGAGGAGGCAGGGAGTAGAGGTGCCAGAGCCCAGCATCCTTGTTGGGGTCGGGGGGCAGTGGTTCCTGCCCAGCCTGCTTTGTCTCGCCTCCTGGCCTTTGCACAGGCCACCCTGCCCCTCCCAGCACCCACAGACTCCTCTCCACCCCTCAGGTCGACTAGGACTTGCCTTCTTCCACCCACCCCACCGGCCCGTGGCCGGCAGGGCTCAGGGACGCCGGGGGTCCATACATGCCACTCAGAAAGGGCCTTGACTCTATTGCCCCAGCTGCAGAGGAAGATGGAAGAGCGCCGGCTGCGGCTCCAGGAGGCCGCCAACAAGTGCGTCCCTGCTTCAGGTCCCGGGACTTCGGGGGGTGGGGGAGCAGGTGGGGGCTCCCGTGCCTGCCTGTCCAGCCCTGAGGTCCCCAGACCTGTCCTTCCTTCCAGGAGGTTCTGCAGCCAGGTTGCCCTGACCCCCGAGGAGCGGGAGCAGCGGGCCGTCTATGCTGCCATCCTGGAGTATGAGCAAGACCATGTGAGTGCTGGGCGGGGCTGGGTGGGGAGGTCTAGTCCCGGGGGTGCAGCCTTGGTGAGGGAGGAGGGGCTTCCCGGGGCTCTCTCCCAAGGGCTCCTGTCCTGCAGGACTGGCCAAAGCTCTGGAAGGCCAAGCTCAAGAGGAGCCCAGGGGACCTGTCCCTGGTGACCAGTCTGGTCTCCCACCTGCTCAGGTATCGGGCCTCAGCTCCCTCCAGCAGGCTGCAGGCTGTGGGCAGAGGAAAGGATTAAGAGGGAAAGAGGAGGTCTGGGGTGACTGCAGGGGCAGTAGGCCCCTGATGGCCTTTCACAGGCCTTCTGCCTTCTCAGAGGGGAGGGACATTTGCCCACAAGGTTTATCCGTGAGTCCCTTCTCTGAAACCCCTCACAGTGGGGCCACATGACCAGTGGGTGGGGGGTTGGGCAGGCTTTGTAGCCCCCACCCCAGAGCCTGGTGAGGAGGCTGCAGCCGCCAGACCTACAGGGCTGCCCTCTACACTGCTTCTACCCCACTCACAGCGTTCCCGACCACCCCATCTCCCAGCTCCTGAAGAAGCTCCAGTGCGCGGTGTACCGGGCGCTGTACCCCATCGTGAGCAAGGGCGCCGCCCCCGGCTGCTGTTCCCTGCCCCCCGATGCCGACGGGCTGCTGGCTCCTGGAAGCCGGCGGCTCCGGCCTTCTCAGAGCCTCTACTGCATGCCTTCCCCGCTGGAGCCCAGCCCGGCCCCAAAGCCCCCAGACGGCCCTTGCGCCAGCCCACCCCGCCCCGGCAGCCCCGCAGGGCCTCCCTCACCCCAGCTGCTGGGCAAGGACAGCTCATTCGAGGACCTAGAACAGTTCTTGGCTACTCCTGAGAGCAGGGGCCGGGGCCCTGGGGAGCGGCCTGAGCCCCAGACCCCAGGGGTGAGGAAGGAGCCTGTGCTGGAGCAGCTGAAGGGCACCGTGCAGGACATACACGATGCCATCGGTGAGGCCCCAAGACGGGCGCTTGGGCGGCTGCATGTGACCCTGTGACCCCAGGGATAAGGGCTCACCAGGCCGCAGGGTTTCAAGGGGAGGGGAGGCAGGGCCAGGTAGAGCGCCCTCCCAAGGAGCCCAGAAGCAGCCTGCGGTGAGGCCCACCCCGAGGAGGCTGTCTCTGCGGGGCGGGGCTGGAGGTCCCCGCTGAGCCGGCTCTGCTCCCGGCAGACAGGCTGCTCTCGCTCACCCTCCTGGCTTTTGAAGGCCTAAACACGGCCGCCTCCAAGGACCGCTGCCTGGCCTGCATCGAGGAGCCGTTCTTCTCCCCACTGTGGCCCCTGCTGCTGGCCATCTACAGGTGGGGCCCCGCCCCCGAGGTCCACCTGGGTGCTACTCTCCGCGGACGCCTTCCCTTCCCGGCCTCAGGTGTTTTGGGTTCGCAGGCGGTGCCACGCCCACCGTCCAGGATTCTGGGTGTGGCCGGCTCCCTCAGCCGGGTCTCAGTCCGCCCCGGGGCCGGGGTCTTTGGGCCGCTGAACCTGGCCTCTCTCCACCCCAGGAATGTTCACCGCCTGCGGGAGGCGGCCTTGAGCCGGAGCATGGAGCTGTACAGGAATGCGCCCCCGGCAGCCATCGGCGTCCCCACAAGGCTCCTCCCGCAGGACCCCGAGGCCGCGGGAGCGGGTCCCTACCCCTACTGCGCCGCAGCCCAGGAGCTGGGGCTGCTGGTTCTGGAGAGCTGCCCCCAGAAGAAGCTGGAGTGCATTGGTGAGGGGGCGGTTTGGGAAGGGAGAGCAGTGTCCCGTCCCACGGGGCACCCTGAGTCCGCACCTCTGAACCACAGCCTGGTCCCGTCTGGTGGGGAGGAGTCCCTTGGGACAAAAGAGGTGCTCGTCCTGCCCTGCCCGGTCCTGCACGGGGTCGGGGTGCGGCGGTGCCCCGGGCCGGTTTGGGACGCCGTCCCCACCCCCTCACCCGAAGCCTGGCTTCTGCGCCTCAGTTCGGGCCTTGCGGGTCATCTGCGCCTGTGCGGAGGATTACTACCGGGCCCGGGAGGCTGCCTTGCAGCCTGGCATCGCCGCTATGTGAGTCCCAGAAGGGTGCGATTGTGAGGTTGGGGTGGGGCTGGGGGCCGGGGGGCGCTGGGCTTGTCTGTGGCTGCCTTCAGAGGCTCAGGAAAGCAGAAACGCTTCACCCTGACCCGGCACTGGGCGCTTGGGGTTTCGCCTTGCTTCTCCTTAAGGACAGGATGGCCCTTTGCCACCAAAGACCCCTGGCTCCAGCCCTGCAGACGACAGGGCCCTGCCCCTCTGTATTCTGGTGGCATTCTCGAAGGCTGTGCCTCCCCTCTGTCTCACACTTGGGGAAGCCTCCTTAGTCTTTGCCCAGACTCCGGAGGCAGGTAGGGGCCTTCCCCACCGTGTCCTGCCTTAACTCACCTGGGCCAGCCTAGAGCTGGCAGTCTCCTGCCTTGGTACTGGTGAACCCTCGGCACCAGCCAGGGCTCTGCCTCCTGCTATCCTGTGCCAGAGACCAGGGTCACCCTGAAGGCACCTGTGCTTGTAGCCGAGTGGGCAGGCTGTGGTGCCTACCTGTGCAGAGGCCTGGGGTTGCTTTCACCATTTTACCATCTGGCCTCCAAAAAAGTTGTTGCAGGTGAAAGGGTCCCAGAACTACAAGTGTTTCAGAGTCCAAGTCCCCACACAAGCTCCTTCAGGATTTCTGAGGAGCTAGAGAGGGTGGTGAGTGGCTGCAGGTGTGTGGCTCCCTGGGAAGTGGGAACAGGAGTCCCTGGTCTGTGCCTTCATGCTTCTGGCAGAGAGCACTGACTTGTGGGGCCTTCACCGGGGGTTTGACCATCCCTCAGGGACTCCCTCACTGAGAAGCTTCCTGCATCAGGTCTGGGATACCAGGCGTGGCAAATGAGTGACCCTGATCCCAGGAGTGAATAGGCTGCCTGGTAATATGGGCCTCCCACTCCAGCAGCCTGTCCCTGGGCTCGGGCAAGTGCACAGGAATGAGGAACGGTTCCTCCAGCTCTGCAGCACAGGGTCCCCATTCAGGATGGCCTCAGTGCTCCCAGATCTTCTGTTATGCTGATCTAAGCCCACCCCTATCCCCTGTGGCTGGTGGGTGGGAGGAGCACAGAGAGCAGCCAGCAAGCTCAAGGCTGCTCCAGGGACTGAGCTGTAGCTTCAGGCTTTTGGGGACAGAGCAGGCCCCCCTGCCCAGGTCCCTGGAGCCTCCTGGCTGCATGTGTGTCTCCCCAACAGTGGTGCTGATGACTTGCTGCCCATCCTGTCCTTTGTGGCGCTGAAGAGTGGCCTCCCTCAGTTGGTGTCGGAGTGTGCAGCCTTGGAGGAGTTCATCCATGAGAGGTGGGGTCTTTGAGTCTGTCCCTGCCCCACCCTCAGCACGTGGCCCAGAGGTGCCCCCGACAGCCCCTATGGGACCTCAGCAGTGAGGTTCTGCCCTGCAGCCCCTCCAGTGACAGGTACCCGTGTGTCGCCTCCATGCAGGTACCTGATTGGAGAGGAGGGCTACTGCCTGACATCCCTGCAGAGCGCCCTGAGCTACGTGGAGCTGCTGCCCCGGCGGGCCCTGGGCAAGTAGTGGAGGACTGGCCGGCCAAGGACTGGCCAGGAGGCACCTGTGCGGGTCAGCAGGCCAGCCATGGAGGGGCTCTTGCCCCCACCTGACTTCGGCCCCCAGGGCTTGGGGAGGCCTCTCTGCTCCTGGTAGGATGAACATCCTGGCGGCTCGGGCCGCTGACAGCGTGAGGACTGAGGGGGCTGTGGGCCTGGCCGAGGGCAGCTCTGCTCCCCTACATTTCTGTGACGTTTGGAGCCCCCGAGCCAGGTTGTTGTCTGAGTCAAGAAGAGAGCTGATCACCCCCATAGAGGCCCGAGGCCCAGGTGGGTTCAGACCATGCTGTTTATTTATTGGACACTGACCACTCTGTCCTGGAGGCCCAAGTGTCCCCAGGGCATCTACCCATGTCTGGGATCTCTGAGCCACACTTCACCCTTGGCAGTGGGCATGGAAATCCTGAGACCCCCACCAATCCCCACCCCCACTCAGCCCCTGTGGGGTCAGTGCGAAGCCTGGGTCAGCACCTGCCTGTAGCCCACCACCTGCCCACAAACTGTTACAGGCCCCTGGGCAGCCACTGACCCAACTGGAAATAAAAAGGTCACTGGCATCTCCCTCTACGTGGCTCATTTGCCCCCCAACCCACTGGCCAGCCCAAGGCCTGGGCAGTACAGCCACGCCTGGCTGAGCAGCAGGAACCAGACAGTCCCAGAGAGCCCAGGGGGCCATTGCCAAACTCAGCCTGCCTCCCAGCCCTCTGCCCAGGAGTGGGGTCTTGCAGGGGCCACTCGCTCTAGCATTAGACACTCTGTGGGGCCTAGTGGGTTGGTAGGGTCAGAGGTCATCACTGGGCAGGACCTAAGCCTAGAGCACTTATCCTGAAGAGTTCTCTGGAGTCAGCTTTGCTCTCCAGGTGGGCAGCACACCCAGGGGCTCCTGGAGAATACAAGACAGGTGGCCTGGCCGCAGCCCCAGACAGCATCTGCCAGGGAAGGAGGTGGGTGGTTTGCCCCCCATGGCAGAGCCTCGGCCCCCTACCACGGCAGAGGCCCATCATGGGAGGAGTGGGCAGGTCCCTAGGAAAGGCTCAGTTGGACTTGACTGTCCATCCTGTGTGCACAGTATCCCAGGGCTCTGCAGGAGACCATGAGGAAAGTGAGGCATGAGGAGGTGACTGCCTCCTCCAGGCCACACCTCCCAGAGCAGAGCTGGCTTTGAGCCCAGCAGGTTGACTCCAGAGGCCAGAGGGTACCAGTGGACATAACCTGAAGAGCAGGCACAGGCCCAGTGCACTGGGGCAGCTGTCTGTCTTGGGAGCCTTTGTGAGCAGGAGTCCCCTGCCCACCAGCACCCCAGGAACAAACAAGGAGGCACCCACCCACTCACCCTGCCCTGCTCTCAGAACTTGCGGCCTCTGAATTCCTGCCCTTGTCTCCCACCCCTGCCCTCTCCAGAGGAAAGCCCCCAGCCCTGGACACAAGTCCCAGCCAGCTGTGAAGCCTGGGGAGGATGACACCCCTGGTCCAGGCCTTGGTGGGGACATCTCGAGGATGGGACTGTAAAGTCTCCCTCACAGAGCAGGTGAAGGTAAATGTGGGTCTCAAGCTAGGCCTGACTGGGAAGGCCCCTTCCCCTGATCAGACAGCTTTCCTGCTGGTTATTCTGGGCCAGTCCTTTAGCCTCTCCCAGCCCGTGGCCCTCCATAGAATGAGTGAATGATGGATTCTTCACATAGAAAATCCTGCAGATCAACAACAAGAAAAAAGCCTTGTTCATAGACGGGCTATGAACAGTCTGTCTTCAGAAGAAGAAATTTTAAAAGCTAATCAGCATAAGAAGTGTCTGAAATCATTTTAAAAATCAAGAAATACAAAGTAAAACACAAGATAGGAAACCTAGGCATTGGACTGGCGAAGATAAGGTGGGAAAATCCAGAGGGCAGTGCTACCTGGGAGACAGGGCCACACGTAGTGTGCAGCATGCTGGGCCAAGGTAAGTATCAACTGATCCTCTCACCCACCTACTCCACTCGCGGTTGTAGCCCAAGGTCACAGGAGGCAGAGCAGCCTGCTGGGTGACAAGCCAGTCCACTTGGTGGCTTAAACACAGGACAGCCATTTGCTTTGCTCTTGAAACTCCTGTTTCGGCAGGATTCAGTATGGAAGTCTCATCTCTGCCCCCCTCCAGCATCAACTAGGTCAGCTTTCAAGCTGGGGTGACACAGGGTCCAGGGCTTAGGGTCATCTGGAGGCTTGCCTACCCCTCTGCCATCAGCAAGGGCCTTGGGGCTGTGAGGACAGTCATACGAGGCCCACATCCATTTCCTGTAACTAACTAGATGCCATAACAAAACACAAACTGGGGAGCGCAAAACAACAAAAGTTTACTCTCAAAGTCCTAAAGTCTTAAATCAAGGTGTCCACAGAACCATGGGCTGGCAGAGTGCCAGACAGATCCCTTCCCTGCCTCGTCCAGCTCTGGGGGCTCTTGTAGCCTCTGCCCGTGGCTGCAAGTCTCTGTGTCCATCATATGCCTCCTCTTGAAGTGTGTAACCTTCCTCCTCGTAAAGACACTGTTCTGACTTGGCTTAGGGTCCACCCTCATCCAGTCTGACTTCGTCTTAACTTGATTATATAAGCTCACTTTCCCAGGTTCTGTGGAATTTGAATTTTATCTAGCCCCTCATACAGTTGCTGGCATCCCCCAGCATGTGACTAGGTTCCAAGAGTAAGCATCTCAAGACAACAAGGCGTTTTTGTGACCTAACCTAGGAAGTCACACACTGTCATTTTCATTCTGTGTCCTCTATGGAAGGACGGTGCCAAGACCTACCCAGGTTCAAGGGTCCCACCAGAACAGGGGCCTGCTCCCTGGAGCAGCACACACAATCCAGAGAAAGCACCTGCAGCCACTGAGGGCCCAAGTGGAGCAGCAGAGCAGGACACGAAGCAGAACACTGTCCACACATGGGCCTGCACATTGGCAACAATGTGCTCCAAGGGTGTGTCCACCGCATTCAGCGATCGCCTTTGTGGGGGAGGGGAGCCGTGGGCAAGGCCATAGGAGATGCCACAGAGCGGCAGGCGCTGTGCACCCACCATAAACCACTGTAAACTGAGGAGCGTAGAAAGCGCAGCTGTTCTTCCTTCACACAAGGATGCACTTGGAGGTGTGCGAAGTCAGATGTCCCTTCAGGGTTGATGCGAGCCCGGAGGGGGCTGAGTCAAGTAAACAGTAAGTGAAAGATTGGAATGTTCAGCGGTGCTCGGCAAAACACCGCTCGGCTCAGATTCCCTACTTGGTTATGATATTCTTCTCAAAGTATAGAAATTTTTTCCCCAGTCAGGTCCCACTTGGCGTGGAGAGGTTAGAGTCCCAGAAATCGCGGAGCCTTGCCCGCCCAGGGAGCGAACCCCTCCCTCACCCTTCCTCCACACAGTCTTAACGGTGAGTTAGGCAGGAAAACCAAAATAAGGAAATTGGAAGCTGTGGCCCTTCTGGGCCTGGATGCCTGGAATCTTTGACCGAGTCCAAGAGGCCCACGTTGCTGTTCGGTTTTTTCTTTTGGGAGGCACGCACGAGGAACTCCCCAGCCCACGAATGGAACCCGGGGCCCCCAGCAGCGGAAGCGCGGAGTCCTACCAAATGGACCCCCGGGTTGCTATTTTAAATCACACGGAAACGCACGTCTGGCGCCCACCTTGAGCGCCGGCTCCGCCCTCGTCCCCATGTCTGTGTCAGGCCACGAGGAGGGTCCCGCCCCCTCGGGGTAGCCCCGCCCTCAAGATTCGTCCCGGGACCCCTACGTGCCCACGAGGAGCCCCGGTACCTGCTTCCCTGGCGGCCTAGCCTTCCCAAGGGACCAGCTCTGGCAGTCTGCCGCCGCGGCAGGAGAGCGCCCCGTGCCAGCCTGGGTGGGAGCGCCCGCCGTGCACCCCTCACTCCGCCCCGCGGGCAGTGCAGGTGCGTTGCATTAGTGCTCCCCTTCCCCGACCAGGCCCCGCCCCCGAGGAGACTCCGCCCAGAACGTCAGGGCCAAAGCCCAGGGGCGGAGCCGCCCCCAGCGGAAGCGCGCTATTGCCTGCTGAGAAGCCCGAACGGAGCGGCTGGCGCTTGGCACCGCTGGGGGCAGATAGGTAGGGCGGTGGGCTGCTGGGCAAAAGCGGATTTCTGCTTGGGAAGGGAGACTCAGCTGGCGCAAATCTCCAGAGAACAGGGTGCTGTGGACAGCAGGGGCGCTCAGCTGGGGGTGAGGGGGTACTGTGGACGCAGGCGGGGACTCTGGAGGCGCGGAGCACGCAGGGAGGGGCCTCTGGGTGCTGACACCCTACTCCTGCCCGTCAGCATGGGCAGTAGCTCACTGTCCGAGGACTACCGCCTGTGCCTGGAGCGGGAACTGCGGCGCGGCCGCGCGGGCGTGTGCGGGGATCCATCGCTGCGGGCCGTGCTCTGGCACATCCTCGTGGAAGACTTCGACCTGCACGGGGCGCTGCAGGATGACGCGCTGGCACTGCTCACCGACGGCCTGTGGGGGCGCGCCGACCTGGCCCCCGCGCTGCGCGGCCTGGCCCGTGCCTTCGAGCTGCTAGAGTTGGCCGCCGTGCACCTGTACCTGCTGCCGTGGAGAAAGGAGTTCACAACCATCAAGGTAGGGTGCCGGGCCGCATGGAGGTTCCCTGCCCCGGCTACTGGGTGCTAGGCACCGCCCGGACGGGGGCTACCGTTGGGATGAGGGACTGCAGGTGTCCACAGAGCCAGATGGGTTTCAGAGGGCTCAGTGTGCCAGTGTCCTGGGCGTGTTGGAGCATCTCTTGGCTGAGGTTTCCCTTGGTACTCCTAGGGCTAAGAACACCTGTCTGGGTACCTGCCTTCTCAGGGAATCCTGCCTCTTAAAGCTTGTATCGCTGCCCTAAGAGCGGCCTTGTGGCCTGTTACCATAGAAACCCTAGGACAGGTGCATGGGAAGGATCATTCTATGATCACCCTCGTCCCTCCAGGATGTGGGCTGATCCCGTTTGTAGAGGAGGACATAGGGTGGATGTATTTCCTATGAAGTAGGCAGGGGCTGGGGGTACCCCTGCATGCCCTAGGGGAGCTGGCCTAGACAAGAACCTTAGCTCACCCCCCAGCCTGGGTAGAGGCTGTGCCCAGGGCCGGCCTGGCCCCTCCAGGTGAGCTGCCGGCTGGCAGGAGGGGGCAGGCTGCTTTGTGCTCCGGAGCTAATTCACAAGAGTGGGAAGATAATGACGTCACTGGGCACGTGGGCGGCTGCCTCCGCTGGTTGTCATGGCAACAGCAGCCTCTCTCAGGGACAGTGAGCTCTGGGGCTCACCGCTCCACAGGACATCTGCTAGGGCTTTCATTCATCCATTCTGACCAGAGGGCAGGATCCAGCCCCACAGGGGCCAGGAGCAGAATGGGCAGGCCTGTTCTTGAGACGCTAACTGGCTTCAGTGTTGAGCAGACCTGTATGGGATCTGCTGTGGCTTGGGGCAAGAATCCATTTCTTCCTCTGGGAAGCAGACAAAAGAACAGTCCAGCATAAGGTCCATTGTTGAGGGGTGAAGGCACAGCCCTGGGTATAATCTTACACACAGTAGCTCCCCCATGTGTGGCTCTAAGCAGAGCACTCATGAGGTCCCAGATGTCACAGACTTGCAGACACATGGGAGACACAGATCACCATCCTAGGAAACTTTTAGTTCCTCTGCAGTCTGGAGCCTCCCAAAACTACACATTCCATCCATGTGGTGGGAAAGCTACACAGCCCTCTTTCCTAACAAAGAAAGCTCTCAGAAACTGCAAAAGTAGAGCTCAGAATAAAGTGTTTAGGTGGCTACCTGCTCAGAGAAGCAGAAAAACACCTCTATTTTTTGTTTGCATAACCAGACACTCAGCAGGTACACAAGAAACTAACTAGAGGAGCAAACCTCTACAGGTGACAGGAGGTGGAAGGGACTCTATGATGCAGGCGAAATGTATCAGACTTTTAAAAAAGATTGTGACGCCTAGGCCTGCCTCAGCCAGTAATATTAGAACCTCAGGGGTGACCCGAACACCTGTTTTTTTCTTTTTTGGCTGCACAGCTTTCGGGATGGATACCAGTTTCTCAACCAGGGACTGAACCTGGTGGAGGGAGTAGAGGAGGACATGAGATGAATGCATCTCCTATGAAGTAGGCAGGGGCCGGGGGTACCCCTGCATGCCCTAGGGGAGCTGGCCTAGACAAAAACCTAGCTCACACCCCCAGCCTGGGTAGAGGCTGTGTCCAGGGCTGCACCCCCTGGAAGGGAGCTCATCGGGTCTGCGGGAGCGGGGCTGCCACCAACTGACCCCCTCCCTTGCAGACGTTCTCCGGGGGCTACGTGCACGTGCTAAAGGGCGCGCTCTCGGAGGACCTCCTCATCCAGAGCTTCCAGAAGATGGGCTACGTGCGCAGGGATGCCCACCGCCTCATGGTGGCTGCCCTGCCCCCCGCCCGCCAGCTGGTGCAGGTGGCCCTGGGCTGCTTCGCCCTGCGGCTGGAGTGCGAGATCCTGGGTGAGGTGCTGGCGCAGCTGGGCACCAGCATGCTGCCAGCTGAGGAGCTGCTTCAGGCACGGCGGGCCAGTGTGGACGTGGCCTCCTGCGTGGCCTGGCTGCAGCAGCGACTGGCCCGCGAGGAAGAACCACCACCCCTGCCCCGCCGTGGCTCCCCCACCGGGTGCCAGGCCCGGCTGGACCTGTACCGGGACGTGCAGGAGGACGAGGGCTCAGACGAGGCCAGCCTGTACGGGGGGCCCTCGCCCGGCCCTGACTCTCCCACCTCAGAACTGGCCTGTCAGCCTCGGTTCTGGGAGCAGAGTGCCAGACTGTGGGGGGCGGGGGGCGGGCCATGGGAGCCGGCTGAGGTCAGCAGCCCCACCTCCGGGGCCTCAGAAGAGGAGGAGCCTCAGCCCGAAGCCTTCTCCTTCCTCTCACTGCGTAGGGAGCTGCTTAGTCGGCCTGGGGACCTGGCCCCTCCCCATGCCCCTAGAAGCCCTGAGCAGGCCAGCCCGCCACCCATCCCAGAGCCCCCTGGCTACCAGATGCACACTTGCCTGGCCCCAGGAGCCCTGCCCGCCCTCTGCTGCGACACGTGTCGCCAGCTGCACGCCGCCCACTGTGCTGCCCTTCCCAGCTGCCACCCCGGCCACAGCCTGCGCACCCTGCGTGGGAACAGCCAGCGGCGTCTGTGGCTGCAGCGAGCCCAGGTGGACGCCCTGCTCTACGACAGCCCTGCGGCCGGGCCCTAGACCCACCTGGCCCCAGGGCAAGGGCTCTCCGGAGAAACTCCGTGGTGCTTTTCTGGGGCTTGTCCCACCTCAGGCCCCGCCCACTGGCCACCCTGCTCCTCCTGCCATGTGGAGTCTGTACCCTACCAGGTGAGGTGGGGACTCACCCTCCATGGACAGCTCCCCGCTGGTCCCACCCCCAACTCTGGAAGGCAGGGTGGGAGACCTCAAAGGCTGCCCACCCCAGATTCAGTGGTAACGGCGCACAGATGCCAGCAGCCATCCCCAGCTCACTGGACTGGGGGTGCTCTGCCCACCGGGATTCCTGGGGCAGGTACCAGTCTTCTGTGGGCCTCTGCTCAATGGTGCCCCCACCCCAGGCCGTCTGCCCCCCTCCCCCCACACCTGTCACATCACACAAATCACAACCTCCAAGTACATTAAAGGACACTGGCTCCAACCGCGTCTGAGGAAAGCGTTTATCTCTCGAACCACCCCCATTCCCCATGGGCCTCAGAGAAGGGGCGTGGGCACAGGGCACAGCGCAAGGTTCTCACTCTAGGGGTCACAGAGCAGCTCAGACTCAGTCCACATCTCCATCCCTCCTCCCCTCTCCGTGTCTCCCTAGCCCCACCAGGGGGTCACCTTGGCCTCTCCATTCCAGGCAGATCCTGCAGATCAAGTGGGGACAAAAGTGACCATACGAGGTCTGAGGTCTGCTTGTCCCAAGCCAGCAACACCTGCTGAGACGGGCTCAGCCAGGTTTCCTCCTGGGAACCGAGGGCCTGAGGCCTGGCCACAGGTCGGACCCAGCCCAGCCGCAACGTGGAGTCACAGCCCGGTGGGCCGGCCTCTGGGTGGCTGGGCCCTCAGAGTGTACCGCTGGCATCACCCCCAAGGTCCACCCTCTGCTGTCCCAGGGCAGAGGTGGGCAAGGGCACAGGAGGCGGCGTACTCAGCTGGAATACCTCCACCTGTCAGGGTCTGCCGCGCCGGCTCTGGCTCTCAGTGCCCAAGGATGTGGCCGGGGTGGCACGCTTGTTACGATGGTGGGGGAAGGTGGGCATGAGCTCCGGCTCGCAGGCTGGGGGTGGGGGGAACGGACTGCATCAGCCCTGAGTGAGGGAAGGGCCCCACGCTACCCTCTGCTCCCCTCCTGAGCCTCCCTATGTGGCCCAAAACAGCCCCTACCCGCCTGGGCCCCACCACCCATCTGTCTTAACCCCCACCCTACACAAGGGCCCCCGGCCAGGTGCCAGCGGGGAAGACTCACGCAGGGGCTTCTCCTTGAAGTAGGAGCTCTCCAGGCAGTCACCGGCCGTCGCCCTGGAGAGGAGAGCTCACTGTTCACAGGGCCCAGGCCCAGTCAGGCTTGTCTCCCGCACAGCTGCCCCGCAGAGCGCCCCCTGGTTCCCCTCCACACAAGAGAAAGTTGGGTAAACCAACAGAACCCCACAAAATCGGGCCTGACTCATGCACGTGTGGGGCTCTCTCAGCACCTTTTCTTAGGGTCGTACATGAAGAGGAGGTTCATCAGGCGCAGGCCAGCCTCTGAGAGCCACGGGAACTTATGCTTCAGGTTGTTGTAGGGCTGCTTCCGCAGGCTGTACTGGCTGGCCAGCGGCAGCTGAGAGAAGCCCTGTGGGGAGGGGCCGGTAAAGGCCAATGGCCAGCAGGGGCAGGAGGGAGGAGGGCGGGGCTGGCACTCACCGGCCAGATGTTCTCACTGGGGGTCCCCAGCAGCTGCACGATCAGGTCCACCTGGTGGATCTCGGAAGTGCCGGGGAGAAGGGGCTTATGGGCCAGCAGCTCAGCCAGGATGCAGCCCACCGCCCTGCAGAGGAGTGCGGGGTCTCCTCTCAGCTCCCTGGCTCCGCCTGGACCAGTCCCCCAGCTGCTGGGGTGGAGGCTGGGGGCAGAGCTGGGAGGAGGTCATGATGGGATGACCACTGGGGTCTCCAGCTGAGCCACGTGACCTGGCCTCAGCAGGCCTCTTATGGCCATGAGGGCAGGTCCTCAGTGATGGGGCTGTCTCCCTCGGCCTCTCAGGACCCCAGGCATAGGCCCATCTTCTTGGGAGCTGGGGAGACCCCAGCCCCAGAGCTGTCCACCCCCCCCCGCCCCAGGTCCCACAAGACCACCCCACTGTCTGAAAGGCCTGGGAGCAGCGTCCACCTCTCACCACATGTCGATGCTGGTGGTCTGCGTGGTGGTTCCCAGCAGCAGTTCAGGGGCTCGGTACCTGCGAACAGAAGCCCCTGCTTTGCATCTGGCAGTTCCTCTCCTCCAGCCTGGCCTCCACAGGGCACCCACCGGCCACCACCCTGCCCTGAGAGCCAGAGACAGCCTGGGATGAGGGAGCATGAACCTCAGCTATGGCTGTCCCTTCCACGAAAGCTTGACAAACATGCTGCTATTACTGGGTGAGCCCTGAGTGCTGCAGTGTCCTATGCCGGCCCTTCTACACAGGCGGGGGTGAGTGACAGCACAATGCAGCCTGCCCTGAACCACAACCCGTTTTGCTTCAAAATGTCAAGTGAGAAGTAACTGCAGAAACCGGCGCTGTTCCCACGCTCCAGTGGTGAAGCCATCTCCCCTCTGAGCAGCGCCAAGGCCAGCTGGGGGCGGGGCTGCCTCAGGACAGAACAGCACCCCATCTGGATGGGCAGGTCCCTCCCCATGACAGCACTGCTCTTTCTTGGCAGCTGAAAGACCTCCAAGATGCTCTGGCCACTTCAGCATGACCCACCCACACCCGCCCAAACTTCCCCTGGTCTCCAGGGACTTACCAGAGTGTGACCACTTTGGGAGTCATTGGCTTCACTGGGATGCCATAGGCCCGGGCCAGACCAAAATCCGCTGAGATGGAGGCAGAGGGATGGGAGGGAGAGTGTCACCCAGGGAAGGCTGACCACTGCCACCTCGAGCCAGTGTGTAGTGTGCAGGGAGCTTCTGGAGACCAGCCTGCCACCCCAGTGCAGGGGCACTCATGGACCCCTGCACCCACCTGTCTTCACGCAGCCCTTATCCGTCATGAGCAAGTTAGAGACCTTCAGATCCCTATGACAGAAAGATAACACCAGTGGTTCCCAGAAACTCGCATGCAGGAACAAGGTTGTTACCGCTGCAGCAACACTCAGAACGCTTCCCCACACATCTCGTCCTGTTTGTACTTTTTAGAAGGAGGAGCACAGGTAATGCAAGGCCATTCAGTAGCTGGAAACAGCAGAGAGCTCTCAGTGACTTCCTGAGAGGTAGAGTCCTGCCCCTGGTCCCCCCCAGGGCCGCACGAGCCACCCTGCACAGGGAGTCCAGGTCCCTCCCCGGCCATCTGCCTGGCAGAGGGGAAAACAGGTACTATGCTGTCCCGCCCTCCCCTGGGACCAGTTACAGGAGCTCCACTGCCTTGAGGTTGCTCTACTCCCCTGCGTGTTGGTGCTGAGTCAGTCTAGTGGTCACCCCGCCCCCAAGCCACAAGCCCCGCCCACCTGTGGATGATGAAATTCCGGTGCAGGTACTGGAGGCCCCGGAGCACCTGCAGCACGATGCACTTGACCTGCAGAAGGCCAGGAGGTCTGCTTTTGGCACAATGTGCCTAACAACGGCTTGGGAAGCCCCCCACCAGAGCCCCCACTCCCGGCCACCCCAGCCCACGCCTCCAACCTGGGCCTCAGAGAAGGGTGTTGGCATGTTCTCCAGAAGGCTGGCCAGGTCTTGCTCACAGTAGCCCATCACCAGGAAGATGCTAAAGTAAGAGGGAGAAACGCATGCCACCTCCCACCTCCTCCCAGGTGAGCCAAGGGAGCCTCCTGGGCAGCAGGAAGGGAAGTAGGGAGGGGGCTGGGCAGGGCCTAATGTGGGGGCAGCAAGCAGACCGACCGCTCACCTCTCCAGGTGGTTCCCCACAACCACCTCCTTCAGCTCCACAATGTTGGGATGGCGGAGGCGAAGCAGCAGTGTGATCTCTCGAAGGCTGCTGATGGGGACCCCTGCAACCAGCCTGGCCTTGGTGACCCCATCTCTGCAGCTGGCCCACTCAATGACCCCACCCCTGCAGACAGGGACCCCTGACAGCCAGCTGCCTCGGTGACTCCCAGCCCTACCTGGCAGAACTCTGCCTGCTACTTCATGGAGAAGCAAGGCCATCCAAATCAGCACCTTTAACCCTCTCCTCCTCCATCAAACACAAGCAGCTCTCTGTACTGACCACTGTGTATGGCAGCCAGCCCCCAGTGAGCACAGCACAGCCCTGCACGCACAGGCGCCCAAGGGGCAGTCAGCAGGGGTGCGAGCAGCACACAGGGGCTACCTGCCCAGGCTTCAGTGGGAAAGTCCTGGGGAGGGTGACGCTGAGCTGAGACAGGAGAGGAGGCAGAGTCAGAAAGCAGGAAGGAGAGGACAGATGAAGGGAATGAACTGCACACGACTCAGGGGAACTGACGCTAGGGTGTGGAGGAGGGGTGATGAGCTGGAGAAGTCCAGGGGAGACAGGCAGGCCAGACTGCAGCCCCCTAGAGACCAGCCTCCTTTGACCATCATGCAGGCGCCACTCAGGGAGCTCAGGCAACTTGCATCTTCCTAGACCCTCCCACTTGAGTGCAAGTGGTGCAGCGGCCCCTCCCAGCTCACCATCCTTCTCCTTGTCCATCCGCACTTTCTTCAGGGCGACAATCTCATCTGTGTGGGTATCCCGGGCCCGATCTGGAAGGGAAGCGCCTCCACAGTAGGATCCAGGCCCACCCCCTGCCCTCCTGCCACATGGGGGCATCCTTGCTCTTCTTCCTTGACTGCTGGTACCCTGTGCAAGCAATACTCCAACGCTGGGAGACAGGTGCTCCCTGGGGAGTCCCCTGGTTTGAGCAGATAGCGGGCCCCCAGCTAGAAGAGTCTCCCTAAACGTTTCCTTCTTAGAGTCGGAGTGCAGACCACTGCTTTGCGTTCTGTGGTTTCTGTGTTCTAACAGCAAATAATGTCCTTATCGTGAAAAAAGCAGCCTTATCTTTATGAAGCTGATCCCTAGAGCACTGTGGGGATTTGTGCAGCTTCCACACCCACGGCAGGGTGATACACACCGACGTCCCAGTGGCTGTGGCTACACTTCTGGCCACTGTCCCACGGTGCTACACTTGATCGTGTGATAGCGCCCTCCACTCACAGGGACACATGAACAATCTGATGCTTCCGTTCACTCAGTCGTAGTATGAAATCGACAGCAATTATACCAAGGATTAAAGGTCACCTGCACTCTCCTTCCAGCCCTGACACAGCTGCTGCCAGGACAGTCCCTGGGTCCCAGGCCTGCCACTGTAGCCACTCACATACGATGCCATAGGTGCCTTCCCCAATGCGATTCAGCTTCTCAAACTCCTTCACGCTCCGGCACCGTCCCAGCTGAAAGAGAGAGGTGCTGGCAGTGAGGGGATCTGGTAGCTAAGGGAACCAGAGATGGATACTGACACTTAAGCTGTTCCAAAGAGCCAGCACCTGTCCTGACCACACACTTGGGTTTGCGGGTGAGAAAATGGGGTGATGATACTGGCCAGACACTTTGAAAATGAAATCAAAGTCGGTCCAACCATTCCCTTTCAATCCCATGGTCCAGATGTGTGCTGCCTAAAAAGAGTAACTACCAGCCACATTTGGTTAAAATTGACTAAAATGAAACTAAAAGTTCATTTCTTCAGCTGCATGAGCCATGTGAAGTGTTCGAGGGCCCCATGCAGTTCATGGTGGCCACAGTGGACAATTCAGAAGACACAACGTTTCCATCATCACAGAAAGTCCACTTGAGCAGCAATGGTCTGAACTATGCTCTGGGCAATTCCCTGGTGGTCCGGTGGTTAGAACTCTGTACTCTCAATGCGGAGGGTGAGGGCTGATCCCAGATCAGGGATCTGAAATCCCACAGGCTAAGCAGTGTGACCATAAATAAATAAATAAACAAAGCTCTGGACATGAAAAAGCTTGAAGACCTTCACAAAGCATCTACCAAACACAGTGGCAGAAACTGTCTCCAACATCCATACATTACTTCTTCCTCTGCGTTATGAAACAATCCCAAGGGAACATGGCAACCCAGATGGTGGCCCGAGTTCCCAGTCTCCCTTGCAGCTAGGTGTAAACATGTGACTAAATTCTGGCCAGTACGATGTACACAGAGGGACAAGCACCACTTCCTGACCAAAGGAAGCTGGTTGCTCTTCACTCCTTTCTGCCTCCTGAGGCAAGCTAGGATTTGGTGGAGCAAAAACTGACAACCTGAGTGCCTGCAAACCTGTGTGATGTTAGGGGCACCAGAAATAAAAGTCCCGTCCTTAAAGCACTGTATTTTGGGGTCTCCAAGTTCTAGCAGAGCCTGTACCCTAATACACCTTCATCTGTAGCACTTCCTTGTGGGTCGTACAACATGCGGCAAGTTTCAGGTTCTAAACTGCCCCTCTCTTGACTCTCTGCCTCTATTTACCTTGCCCTCCATCTTGGGAAACCAAGTTAGGGTCACCTGGCTCCAAACGAACCCTTCCCTCATCCCATCCCAACCTAATTGCTTCCCTCTTTCCCCCTCTCTCTGCGGAACTCCTGGTGCTTCCTGTACACACTGCCTTTAGCGGGATTTTGCTCTTGCTGCTCCCTAGGTCTAGCAAGCCCACCTGCCTCCTCATCTGTGCATCCAAAACCTAGTCACACTTTCCCGCCCAGCAGAAATGCTGCCCCTTCTCAAAACTGCTTCCTGAGCCCCAGCTGAAAACATTTCTTTCTCTGCAAAATCCCCTGACACTTTGGTCTTGCAGCACTTACAATTGCGCACTTTGCACTGTCCTCGTCTAGGTATGTCTTAACTGAGATTAGTTGCTGCGTTTCGATGAACAACGCCGGGGGTACCGCTCAAGGCTGGCTCCTGCGCTCACTCATTCAGTCTGTTACCGTTCTTACTGGACACTGACGCGGCCTCGCACAGCACCAGCAAGTAGTCAAAACAACCCGCCACCAGGGATCACACCTGCCCCTGCACGAGCTGTCTACCTTAGTAAAACCACTCGAAGCCCCTAAGCTTCACCCTTCTCACCTCTACGAAGGGTGCTCGAAAGGACTAAGTGACTGACACACGGAGAGGCCCCGCACGGAGCAAGGCACAAGCGGAGCTGCCGGGTCACAGACGGACCCCGCCCAGTGTACCCACAGGCTGGTAGGAGACACGTCTCCAACACTTCCCACGACTATTCTCCCCTAACACAAGGCGCCCGTCCCGGACGCAAAACTAAGAAACGCCCGCGCTGCAGCGCGCTCTTGACGAGGAGGCCGGCGACCTGAGAGCCGGCCAGTCCCCGGGGCGGACGCTACCCTCGAGGACCGCTGGGGTTGCCGTTCCCGCTGCTGACGTTCCTGGCGCTCCTGGCGCTTTAGCGCGACGCTGAGGGCCCTAGTACGTTTCAGCCCCGCCCTGCCGCTAGCGAGGACAGAGCTACCAGAACAGACCCTCTTCGTACCCTGTGCTCTGGAGGCACCGTGAAGAAGCCTTCTTTACGGACACACTTCAGACGGATCTGCTCCGGCTCCGGCTCCCCCATGCCGAGAGCAGCCCCTCGAGCTTCCCATCTGCGCAGGCGCAGACCAGGGATCCTCTGCGCAGGCGCATGGCCTACTTCCGGGGCGTCCGCTCCTTAGCAACAGTTACCAAGGAAACCTCCCCAAGATCCCCGAGAACCTCAGTTTCTACGAAGCACTCAGACTACCAAGATTCTAGCTTTATTTTAGTTTTAAGTACGGTGGCTCAGACCGTAAAGAATCTGCCTGCCATGCAGGAGACCCTGGTTCGGTCCCTGGGTTGGGAAGATCCCCTGGAGAAGGATATGGCAATCTGCTCCAGTATTCTTCCCTGGAGAATTCTACAGACAGAGGAACCTGACAGGCTACAGTCTATACAGTCCATGGGGTCGCAAAGAGTCGTACACAACTGAGCGACACACACACATACACACACACACAGGCACGTGACTGCGCTGGCGCGCTGCGTAATGGCCACCGGAGGAGGAGGAGATCTGGGGGTTACAATGGGTCCCAGGGGTGCGGGGTGGGGGAGGGCGGGGAGGGGCTTGAGAGGGCGGGAATCTGTGGTGTTCTCCCGGCAGTGGGAGCTGTGCTTTAGAGCTCTCCCTTGGAGCCAAGAAGGGAAAGGCTTGGCAGAGCCAGGGGGACTGAGAGAGAGTAGAGGGCGCGTCTGAGAGATGTGGAAAGAACTGACACGACGTGGCGACGGACGGACTTTGGGACCAATGGGTCCCCTAATACATCCTTGTTGAGCACTCACTACGTACTTGCCCATGTCCGAGTCTGCCCTATGGCACCTTACATTCTCACTGGAAGCAGTAAACAAGGTAAGTCATGTACACGGCCTGCTCAGGAGGAAAGACACTGTAAGTGCTAAAATACTACTAATGTAAGTGAAGGACATTAGATAATTATGAAAGGAGATAATGAGTCAAAATGATTTAAACTAGTTACCACATTCACTTCATTCTGGTTGTTTTTGAATTCTGATAAGCTAAACTTATAGCTAATAACGAGATTAGAATTAATGCCATAGTAAATATAGCTTTTCCTGTGGTCATGTATGGATGTGAGAGTTGGACTGTGAAAAAGGCTGAGCGCCAAAGAATTGATGCTTTTGAACTGTGGTGTTGGAGAAGACTCTTGAGAGTCCCTTGGACTGCAAGGAGATCCAACCAGTCCATTCTGAAGGAGATCAGCCCTGGGATTTCTTTGGAAGGAATGATGCTAAAGCTGAAACTCCAGTACTTTGGCCACCTCATGCGAGGAGTTAACTCGTTGGAAAAGACTCTGTTGCTGGGAGGGATTGGGGGCAGGAGGAAAAGGGGACGACAGAGGATGAGATGGCTGAATGGCATCACTGACTCAATGGACATGAGTTTGAGTGAACTCCAAAAGTTGGTGATGGACAGGGAGGCCTGGTGTGCTGCGATTCATGGGGTCGCAAAGAGTCAGACACGACTGAGCAACTGAACTGAACTGAAATATAGCTTTGGAGGCTTCCCAGGTGGCTCAGCAGATGTGCCAATGCAGGGATGCAGGTTCAATCCCTGGGTTGGGAAGATGCCTGGAGAAGGAGATGGCAACCAACCCCAGTATTCTTGCCTGGGAAATCCCATGGACAGAAGAACCTGGTGGGCTACAGTCCTTGGGGTCACAAAAGAGTCGGACACAACTAAACAACTAAATAAGTTTTTGGATTATTTGCTTGAGATGCTTAGGGCAGGGTAGGAGGGCAATTTCTAGGTCGAATGATAGAAATGCAACAGCTACTTGCAATTTTATGGAGGAGAAGCATGCTGACCCTCTGTGATCAAATTCACCTTTGTATGGGCTTGACCTTTCTGTATAAATATTTATTCGTGGCAGTCAGACTGCATAAATAAATGTACTAAATAAATACAAATGAGTATATTAACAATGTGTTAGTAAACAATGTCAATATGAGATGTCTGTTTTCCTGATTATATCAAAACTCACTGACTGGAAGTCACTTGTACTATTTACTACTAAAAAGATATGATGCTCCTCAACAGACAAAGACAGAGCCCCTCTGTATGCAGCCTGCTGATCATTCCAGGAATGAAGAAAGCTGGCACACACTGTCACCAGACTAAACATGTGAGTTCAGACAGGGCAGGATGCTTTCCAGCCAACCCAGAGAAGAGTGGACTCTGACCCGAGGGCTGCTGATGAGGCTGGGACACCTGAGGCTGTGAGTCCCCTAATGGCCCCTCCCCACTGGAAGCCCTCAAACACAGCCAGAAAGAGGGGAAGTTGTCAGCTCAACTCACCTTCCCCCCTGGGTGGCTCTGACAGAGCCAGTGTTCCAAGTGCTGGGGCTGCGTCTCCGTTCTCCGCATCATGTGGTACTCAAGCTAAGAGCCCTTCTCTGTTCTGGGTGCTGACACCTCAGAGTCCCACCTTTGGTTCCGGGGTGGGTACACCTCCTTCACTTCCACTGTTGGGTGCTTGTGCCATGGCCCTCTGGTCCTGAACGGGAAGGATTCAGTTGAGAACTGCAAGAGATGGCGGCCTGATACCTCTCAATCGTGATGTGCAGGCAGCCAGTTCCAGCAGGGCTCATCTCATGATCACCCCACGTTCACTCTTGGAGCCAGAGTCACTCTTGCCCTCTGCCAAGCTGCCTGCCAGTATCAAAGAGCTGGGGAAACCTTGCTGACTGAAGGGGCACCTGCAGGTTTTCACAGGATGGGGTGGCCCTTCTGCCATCACCACCGAGACACTGCACAGGGAGGAACCACAGCTGCCGGGGTGCCTGTTTATTCTGTGGTCTGTATGTTATAGGCGTCTACTGTGCTGGGGTTTCTGTGTCGGGAGTAGGGACCCTGCTCAGCCCGTTCCCGAATGGTTCTCTGCTCCTGCATTCCCATGGAACCATAGCTGATCACAGTCTCTTTTGACGGTGTGGTGATGATGATCTGTGGGATGGCAAGCTTCTTCTTTTCTGGATTTACATCAGGTTTCTCTAGAAGGAAGGAAAACATCCAAGCATTTCATAAGTCTGTGTTAGGGCCAGAGCAAAGCAATTAGGTTTGTGGCTAAGGAAAAGAAATGAGCGAGGTTGAAAACAGTCAGAACCCTAAGTGAACATTCCAAAGCTTAAACCAAGCAACAACTCAGACACGCAGGTGGTGAATCCAGGAGGCGCCCCCTCCATGAGGCGGGGGAGAGGCACCCCCACCATCCTGTGGAGAGCCTCAGCTCTGGGGCGGCCCAGAGACAGACGCAGGAGAGATACCTGGAAGAGGCAGGGTCTGCCCCACAGGTGAAGGTTCAGACACAGTTTCCACAGGATTCTAAACAGAGTGGAAGCTCTCCGTACAGAACATCATCAGTGGGGGTGCTATAGAGCTGGGGGCCACAGCGTTTCCTCAAACTCGTTACCATCTCCAGGAATGCACAGGGCATGTGAACCACTACCAAATGCTACAAGCCTAAATGCAGAGCTCCTTACTGCTTCCACCGTTCACCTCCTGCCTTGCTTCCTGGAGGTCACCACTTCGGGGCTCCTCCACCTGGGCCTCTGTTCAGCCCTACAGAGAGGTCTTTGTGTCCCGCGTGCGCACATGTGTCCTGAACAGAATTAGAAGACATCGTCACCTGCTTGTTCCTCACTGAACACCTCAGGAACTCAGCCACCTGGAGGAGGAGCAGCAGCCCATTCTGCGCCAGACATTGCTCTGAGTCCTGGAATAGCGACCCGCATGTTTCTGAGGTGGGTCCTTTAACACCTACGTTTTACAGAAGGAACTGAGGCATAGAGCAGTGCTGTCACCTTCCCAGGGCTGGCAGCCGAGGAAGATGCTGCCACCATCCAGTGCCACACACACAGCTTCCATGGTTCTAACCATGGCCGAGGGGCCCACGCCTGCACTCAGCTCAAGAGTATCCTTTCTTCTCCTTTTTATCATAAGTCAATGTGCATTTCATTGTATTTTGAATTAAAATTAAGATAATTTCTTCATATCGATTTACACAAGCTTTTTTACATATTGTGGTTTAGTTGCTAAATCGTACCCGACTCTTGAAATGTCATGGACTGTAGCCCGCCAGGCTCCTCTGTCCATGAGATTCTCCAGGCAAGAATACTGGAGTGGGTTGCCATTTCCTTTTCCAGGGCATCTTCCCAACCCAGGAATTGAATTTGCCTTGCCTTGCAGGCAGATTCTTTACCAACCGAGCGGGTATGTTATATATTAAGACTACTTAAAAATATTTACCTAAAAACATTTCACTTAAAAATAATCCACACTGGTTAAAAGCTATATTTGGAATGCTGCTTCTTGCAGATACTTCACACATACTTGCTGCTGGAACCACACACTGAGTCTCGCAGTGACCACACCCTCCCCAGCTGAGCACAGACAAGCCTGGAGTTCACTGTGGAGGCCATCATGCTATAACAGCTCCCTTTGATGAATATAACTTAGCTTAGTTCCAGTTTCTCTGTTTAAACTATGCTGCAGTGAACATTCTTGCATTTATGTATTTACAAACTTTTGGAGGTTTACCTGTTGGGTAAGTTACTAGGAAAATGTTGGCCAATATTGTCAACTTGCTTTCCGTAAAGATTAATTTGTGTTTCGCTAAGAGATTATCACCAGGGACATTTCTCCACATGCTCCTGCTTTTTTCGTTTTTCTAAACCTTTTCCAAGGCTACAGTGACCGCGGAAGTGCTCATTCCGCCCTTGTATCTTCCTGTGAATGAATGTCATTCTGCATTTTCTACTTTTACCTTTTTTGTGTGTGAGCTTTTTTTTATATTTGGGAAACTCACTGTTAGGGATTTATTAAATATGTTACAGATAGCTCCTGGCTTTTTATTACAGCTTCCTTCTGCAACAGATTCATCCATCTGTTCCTTAATGGCTTGTAGTTTGTCAGACTGGAAAAGGCACCCCCGGGTCCAAACTTGTAAAAACCATTCACTCGTTTCCTTTTCATACTTACTTTATACTTGTTTTCTCAGTTGTCTAGTGAGATTGCCTATCTCCCCCAACCACTACCATCTTTACCACAGCACCTCTCGGGGCCCCACTGGAGCACGAAGGACACCGTGAGTTCATCACTGTGAGACACGTTCACACGTCAGAGGGTTCTATCTGTTCTAGCCACTTTTCCAGATGCTTCCTGCCATCCCTACACTGTTACTCTTTCACGTGACCTTTGGGCTAATTTGGTTCTGTTCTCAAAATGACCTGTGCTCTTTTGCTCCTGTCACACTGACTTGCTAGAATAAGGGTGAATTAACACCGTGACACTGCTGAGGTTTCTAACCCCAAACAAGACTCCTTGCATCTTCCTCAGAGTTTTAAAGCTTCTTCATTTAGAAACACGAATCTTTTCACAGTTCTTAATGCACACAGCCTGCACTATTTTTCAGTTACGGCCTGCAAGTTACATTTTAGTGGCCAACGTAAAACAGCACACACATCACCACGGGCTCCACTGGGTCTGGAGTCCAGCCTACGGTTCAGCTGTCAGCCCAGTCGTGTCCTCATCTGAACCTGGAGACCTTCCACAGCCACTCAGGTTGTAGGCAGAGTTCATTTCTTTGTGGGCCAAGGACAAAGCACTGTCTCCCTGCTGGCTGGCGACTCTCAAACCACGGGAGCTGACTGCTTCACAGCCACCTCTCTGATGCTTTCACCTGTTTCAAAGGCTTCTCTGATGAGCTCAGGAATGCTCCAGAAAAGTTCCGTTTGGGTTAAGCCAATACCAAAGGTTACTAACCTGATCCTGGAAGCCTCCCCCATCCCCCTCCCAGGGATGACCACACGTAAGGGCAGGGGCTCCTACAGACTTGTTCGCAGAACTGCGATCTGGGGGCCTCTGAACCCACCTCCCGCGTTACCAGATGCCTTCAGTCTGACTTCCACCCACAACGTGTCTGGGCTCTGGACCTGTCATGTGTTACTCTTTGACCTCTTGTTTCTGTTGTAAATATTTTTTGAGCTTACCGTTATTTGTTTTACATTTGTTTATAGAGGGCTGGGGAGATGTTTTACTTTTTAATGTAGTCAAATCCTTCAATATTATCTGTAATGTCTTTGCTCTGAGGTTTAGAGAGATGTTCCCAATTGAGGAATCAGAATAAAATGTACATCTTATTTTTTGTAGGCACCTTTTTTTTTCCCCCAGTAAGGAAATTTTTTTTAGATGACCACACACTGTCAACTGGAAGATGGTACTAATTGCTCTTTTCCTTTCCCCTTTGAGTTGCCTGATCAGTTTACAGTCTACCTTTTAAAAAATTTTAAGTAGACTTGATGTACATGTAGTCACTTTTTATATTCACTCAATCCATCTAGAATTTATCAGAGCATACAGCAGGATGTTACAGTCCACCTTACATTCTCTCTTAAAATGTTAAGGAATCTTCCTAGCACAGTTTATCATACAAGCCTTCCTTTTCCCATCTGATTTTGATGCCAGCTTTATCATACTCTAATTATATATAGACATGGTGACATCGATACATACACAGTCACTCTTGTCCATGTTTCCCCTTTCACTCACCTGCCCTTTTTATATGGTAGCCATGTTATTTTAATTATTATAACTTTTGATGTCTTTTAAAATGTTTTACTTTGACAATATCAATTCATAGAAAGCTGCACGAGTAGCCCAGAGAGCTCCCTGCTACCTTGTCAATTGCCCTCAGCGGCAGCACCTCAGGTGACTCACCTCAGGCAGCAGAACATATGCTCACCTCAGGTGACGAACAGGGCCGACTGCGGTGCAGTGAGTGTCCTGAGCCGTGTGGTCACCTGTAACCACTACCAGATCCAGACATTGGACAAGGCCCGTCTTCCTGCCACACTTCAGTCCCGCCCCACCGCCCCCAACCCCAACCCCTGGCAGTCCCTAGTCTGTCCTCATCACTATCATTTTGTCATTGGAGAATGTTACATAAATAAAATCATGCAGCATATAAACCTTTGGAAACTGGTTTTTCACATTTTTTTAATAGTTGATAATACAATACAGTATTTCTATCAGATGAGGAATGTTTTTTTTAGCATAACCACAATGGCACTGTCACATCTAAGGATATTATCATTGACTTTTTATTATCATCTAATACCCAGTTTGATTATCTCAAGAATAACTTAGCCCAGATCCAAACACTGCTTTTTGTTCATAGGTCTCTTAAATCTCCTAGCAACTGCTGTGGACTGAAAGTTGGTGTTCCCCTCCCTCCAAATCATATGTTGAAGGCCTGATTCTTGATGTGATGGTATTTGGAAGTGGGGCCTTTGTGAATTAAGGTTAGATGAGATCATGAAGGTGAAGCCCTCAGGAAGGGATCAGGAGGAAGAGGGGACCACAACCTTCTTCCTCTGGCCGCGTGAGGACACAGCCATCAGACAGCTGTCTGGGATCCTCACAGGAACACAGACAGATAGGGGGCCCCCCAGGCTCCAGTATGATGAGAAATGAGGTCTGTGGTTTAAACCAAGCCCATAGGATTTGCTTTTTTCCCCTGGGTATGTGGCATCTTAGTTCCCTGAGAGGGGATCGAACCCACTCTGCGTGCAGTGAACTGTAGACTCTTAACCACTGGATCGCCAAGCAAGTCCCCAACCCATGGTGTTTGTGATGGCCACCTGATCAGACCGATAAGACAGCTCCTTTTCTTCAAGTCATTTATTTGTAGAAAAGTTGGTTGTTGTTGTTTTTTTTTCCAGAAGATTTTGCAGCATTTTGGAACTGGCTGATTGCCAACTTGTGGTGCCTTAGTCTCTATAATGTATGTTTCTGGGTTTTTAATGCAAAAGTTGAAGTACGGACAGAAGCAGCAAGAAGCGAGCACAGTACAATACATCTGCATCACCAGCTGCCACAACTACAAACCCGGTCACACCTGGTCTCCACCGCAGCATGCACTCACCTGTGTTCTGCTTACTACACTGCTGGGTAGCAACTCAGCCTGACCTCAGCAGCTGGAAATAACCACTTTCTCACCATTTTACGGGTCAAGTATTGAGCAAAGGCTCAGCTGGACAGTTATCACTGTGGTTTCCCAGGGGCTACAGTCAAATGCCATCTGAAGGCTCGACTGGGCTGGCCACGGCGGACACCCACTCACCAAGCTGCTAGGTGCTGTGCAGCAGCTCAGCTGCAGTCGCTGTAGGCTCGTCACTTACATGCCCATCACCCGGGTGGGATGCGCTATGCGACTGCTGCTCCCCCATGGCCTCCCCAGCGGCCGGCACAGCACAGCTGGCACCCAGGTGAGCCTGCCAGACCCTGCCACCCTTCATCGCACACCACCTGGAAGTCACTTCAGCCACTCTACTGGTTACAAGACAATGTCAAACCTGAAAAGGTTTAGAGAGGGGATGAAGACCCCCGAGGTAGGAGAAGCATTGAGATCACATCACAGAACCTGCGGAGAGGGAGGGAAGCAGCATCTGTGAAAACACGTACTCTCCTTCACCTGGCAATCCAGCACAACTATTTACACTCAGAATACTGGGGGTGCAGCTCTAAGAGACAAGGACTCATGTGTATTCCATTCCATGTTTTCTGAGGCATACTTCAGACCAGACACAAGGCACAGTTCTTAAGTGTTCAGCTGCAGTTTCCCATATCCAAACAAGATGCAGAACTTTCCAGCATCCCACAGAGCTCCCAGGGGCCCTGTTTCAGTCAGCACACCTCCCCTGACCCTAGCCCAGCAATCATTCAACAGTAGTAAAGCCCATTTTTATTAATTGTATAATACACAGAATTTTTTATTGTTGAACTCATCATTTCTCTAAGGTTTTTATGGTATTAGGTTAACTTTCATTTCTTCAAATATACTAGGGAAATCCCTCAGCTTTAAAACTTGGATGTTGGGACTTCACTAGTGGTCCAGTGGCTAAGACTCTGCACTCCCAAGGCAGAGGCCCAGGTTCCATCCCTGGTCAGGGAACTAGATCCCATATGCTACAACTAAAAATCTCACATGCCACAACTAAGACCCAGAGCAGCCAAATAAAGGAATAAATAAAAACTGTTATTTTTTTAAAAATGACTGTGAATGAGAAGATGCCCCTGCCCTTCTTGAGGTGGTCCTCCTGGCAAACCAGGTATGTGTCTTCACTCCTGGTTCCCACTAAGGCCACCAAGTGCAGTGGCTGGTCTCACTCAATAGTGTTCCCTGGGTTTACTCCACCTCTCTGCAGCATTCAACACTGCCAACAAGTTCTCCTTTCCTAAAACTTGATTCAGTATAATTTAAAAACCATGAAACTTACCTGTGTAAAGCATACAACTCAATGGGATTTAGTAAACTTTCAAAGTTGGGCACCCACTGACTGAGTCTTTAAGTCTATTTCCATCATTCTCCGAAGAGCCCTTGTGCCCACCCTTGGCCCAGGCTCCTTCCATATGGGGTTGACTTTCCTGGACTTTTCACGTAAGCAGAGCAGGATCTGTGTCTGGTTTCTTTCACTCGCATCTGCTCTGGGGTGTGCTACCCAGGACAGCGTGTGCCAGGGTTGTGTTCCATGTGATGGCACTCTTCACCTGCTTTCTGGGAACTCCACCCTCATTCTGCCCCCGAAATTAGGGTGTGACACACACGGCCACACCTTTCCTTGCTGGCACAGGTCCAGCCCGTCCTGGAGAGCTGGGCACGCAGGCCTCTGAGGGACGGTGCCCTTGCTAATACGAAGCAAGATAACACCTCTCACAAACGAGACATAGTCTGTGTGCATGCCACTGAAACCTGTCCAGCCCTCTGTGGACCATGGACACTGAGGGTGGCCAAGTGTGAACACACAATCCTGGATGCTGCCACGCCCAGGGCCCAGCCTCTGACCTCTTCTTTACTTGGAGGACACTGAGCCCCTTGGTAGTAAAGCTCTTCTGTGACCAGCGGCCAAAAGCTTCCTGACAGACTGGCAGCAATTTTCCAAACCTCCCCCTAGGACTCTGGCCCTTCCTGCCTTATATAAGAGCTCGTGAATTGGAATTTGAAGTCCAGGCCTCGCTCCCATGTCCAGTGTGCTCCCCTCAAACGGTTTTCTGCCCTTGATGACCCCAAAGGGGCCTCAGTGTGAAGCTCTGTGCCCAGCTTCTCTCTCCTCCATACCTTCCTTGTTGGATGCACTGGCTATCCATTCTCATGGTCACCAAAGCCCACTTGGCTCCTCTCTTTGCCCCCACATCCTGTCAGACAGGAAGTCCCCTTGCACAGCCCGACTACCTCCTACTCTCCCCACCAACCACCACCCCACCACCCCCCTCACCCCCGCCCCCCGCCAAGTTAGCTGCTCAGGCTCCAGTCTGTGGAATGCGGAGGGAGTGGCAGGCGGGTGCCAAAGGTGTGCAGCCTTCGGGAGGACTACAGGCTGGTTTGGGTCTGCACATGGCTTGGCCCTTCTTGCTGTGTGTTACGCAGCTACCACTTGGAAACTTAAAACCAATTACATTAAACTTAAATGCAAACTTATTACATTTTTTACGAGAACTCTCATATTTACCTCCTAGATAAAGGTCCCCAAACCTTCTCCATCATCAGGGCACGCCCCCTGCTACTAGCACCCCACCGCAGGCTCCTGTGCGCCTCATCCTCAAATACACGTCTGGTTTCGGGAGTGTCCTACCTCCCACTTCAGATGAAGGCCACTGCCGCTTAGCCGCCCCTTTCTCCTCACGGAGGCTCTCCGCAGGCTTGGTGTCCGAAGGCTTCTTGGACTCTCGTGAAGGTCTGTCCACCCGCCTTTCCTCAGCCTTTGAAACTAAGTAAGTGCGCCGGGTCTTCGACTCCTCATCTGAAAATACATGTACAATTAACTGGACCTATTTTACTGAGTCTGGGCAATGGACCCCATCCTTCAGTTGCCTGCTCTGTTTGGAATGAAATAAGATAGCTTGAAAGACTTGGGGCACTCCATTTCCCTACATGTGAATACTTCCCCGGATGAAAAGGTCCCCGAGGCACCGTCCTCAGAGAGGACCCAGCGCCGGAAGATTTACGGGGGCGGGGCCGCGCCGGGAAGAGGCCACCGGCCCTTTACCTTTCCCCAGTTTGCGTTTGCTTTTGGAAAGGCCCATAGGTGAACCCACCGCCCCAGGCCCCCACCAGAGTCAGTCCCAGCCCCTGCACCTAGTGGGCGCCCTGCCCACTGACTCACAGACGCCGGACAGCCGCCACCCAAGCCTGCGCGGTCACCACGGCAACACCACCTCCCGCGGGACCAGCCCATCCTCTCGCGAGAGCGCCCCGCCTCCGAAATAGGCGCGACCCGGAAGTGCCCACCCGCCCTCCGGTCCGCTCGCCAGCCGCGGTCGGTTCTGTTGACGCCGCTGGAAGATCCTGTCGGTCTGCCTTTTCCAGGCCTGCCGCTGCCGGACCAGCCATGGACGGTGAGAGGCCGCCGCCCTCCGGGGCTGCACGGGGCGGGGCGGGCGGGGCTTAGGCGGGTGCCCCTGGCCTCGATCCCAGACCTGAAACCCGACCCCGGACTCCGGGGCCTGAACCCGGGACCCCAGTCCCCGACCCCATAACCCGGGACCTCGACCCAGAACTCCGATACCAGAGCCCCTTCCCTGATCCCCGCCCACTTCCCCGGCTCTCCCCAACGACCGGCTGCCCCTACCCCCGCCCCGCCCCCCCCTCCCCCCGCCACTTGCCAAGCTGCTGTATTGGTGAGGGACATCAGGCTTTTGGGCCCTGGGATTCCGGGTCAGAGGGCACCCGAAAAGGAGGCAGTTGTACCAGTGCCCCCAGAACATTACCAAGAGAAATAAGAGCTAAGGCAAGAAATCCTCATTAGGTACAGGCACAGAAGTTCTTGAGGTAGGAACCGTATGATTCCATTCCGCAGATGGGAAAACAGGCTGGGAGGGAGTCCATGCAGGCGCAAGCCCCAGGCGGCTTGGTCGTCCGTCTGGTCCTCCGCTGCCAGCAGTACCACCTCAGGGCTCTCTGCCCTGCTCTGCCTAGGAACAGGAAGCATCTGTGATAAAGTGACGATAGATACATTTGCTAGAATGTTTCAGTGCTGGTGTGATAGACAGGTGGAACGTCACTGTCGAGAAGGAAATTCTATACAGATTGCCTCAGAGAGAAGATGAAGGCACCCCACCCCAATGCCCAGCACACACACGTTGGGTTTTGCCCCTCCCACTCAGCTTCAGCTCCCCAGGGAGTTCTGTTTTCTTATATCCCTTTTCTCTAGGGCCAGGTTTTGCCTCGGGTGGGAGTCTGTCCCTCCCACCCGAGTCTGGGCCACACCTAACACAGCCTTGCTGTCCCCCGCAGTAAGCACGCTGCCTGCCACCTGCTCTAGATGCACAGACAACCTGGCCTTGCCCAGGGCCTGCGCTCATGGGTGGCAGATGCACAGGGCCCAGGGGAGCTCTCAGCTGGGAGCCTTCACCTGCCTTTATGGGTCTGGATTCTGGTTCCAGAATTTTGTTTCTTCATTCTGGGCTAGTGTGGTAAACAGTTTCAAGAATCATTTCCCAAATTTAGGAATGGGATACACTGAGATAGTTTTAAGGTGAAACGACCTAGCTCTTGAGTTTGGGCGAGTGGCAAATTCAGATACCAAGGGACTTCGCCAGTAACAAGTTCGCACATGCACGTCTCCGGTTGGTCATTGCAGATTTGATGGCTCAGAAATGGCAGCTCCCATGGAGAGTGGTCTCTGTGGGCCAGCTCTTTTATAACTTAAGAATCATTACCCTGCTGTTTTTATCCATGAAAAACAGACTGTCAAGTACTATTTTCTTGGGCTCCAAAATCACTGCAGATGGTGACTGCAGCCATGGAATTAAAAGACACTTGCTCCTTGAAAGAAAAGCTGTGGCAAACCTATTAATAAGTAGAGACATCACTTTGCCAACAAAAATCCTTTTAGTCAAAGCTATGGTTTTTGTAGTAGTTATGTACAGATGTGAAAGTTGGACCATAAAGAAGGCTGAGCACTGAAGGTGCTTTTGAACTGTGGTGCTGGAGAACTCTTGAGGGTCCCTTGGACTGCAAGATCAAACTAGTCAATCCTAAAGGAAATCAACTCTGAATATTCATTGGAAGGACTGATGCTAAAGCTGAAGCTCTAATACTCTGGCCACCTGATGTGAAGAGCTAACTCACTGGAAAAGACCCTGAGGCTGGGAAAGATCGAGGGCAAAAGGAGAAGGGGTGGCAGAGGATGAGTGGTTAAATAGCACTACCAACTCAATGGTCATGAGTTTATGCAAACTCCAGGAGATAGTGAAGGACAGGGAAGCCTGGCGTGCTGCAGTCCATGGAGTTCCAAAGAGTCAGACAAGACTTAGCAACTGAACAACAAGTAGTAAACCTTACTAGATTGGGGAGAACTCCCAAGGGTCCTTTGTAAAGCTGCACTGATTACAGACCGTACTGAGTTTTCACTGTGGACTGCACTCATACCCTTAAGGTCAGCTGGTGCTGTCCAGGTGTTTCCTAGAGGTGTCAGAAGGTCAGGGAAACTCTCATTGCCTGAGCTTTGTGGCTAAGGAGGTGCCAAGCTGGTGTGAGTGGGCCTCCCTCCAGGCCCCAGTTCTGTGGCAGCTCTTCACATTCAGGGGAGGTGGTGACCATCAGCCAACTAGGAGTGCTGGCTTCTCACACTCCTCACCATCTTTTAATCGTCTCTCTTTGCAGACACCCTGTTCCAGCTGAAGGTATGTGCTGATCAGCCTTTCACCCTGACCCTATCCCGGTGGTTGTCAGTGGGGACAGATGGTGTAAGTCACACTTAGGACAGTGCCCAGCCAGACTGATGACCAAAGGGTCGGGGACATGCCTTTCAGGCTTTTCTTGGGCTGAGCGGAAGCAGGTCACTTGGACTTGTCCCTGAGGGCGACTGTGTGCATCCCGTAAACGGTCCATGCGGTGTTTAAAATGGTGGCCTCACGTCCTTCAGAGTCACACACGGGACAGCATTCTTTCTGGCAGCGAGCATCCCTCCTGCCCGCGGTGGTGGCAGGCTCTGTCAGAGTTCCTTAGTCCCTCAGAGGGAACACACACGTGGGCTCTGAAGGACAAGGGAGTGAGGTTGTCTGGTCCCAACTGTAGCAGCTGCACCAGCTCAGCCCTGGGGCCTCCAGACCAGATTCCCAGGTCAGGACCACCTGGACTTCTCCCTGAGGAACGGAGGACGGGAGGTAGACACACAAGAAACCTTTTCTCTACAACTGGAAATCCCGGGTGACACTGGCTGAGAGAACACTGCTGGCCTCTGGGAGGCCACTTGTTCCCCTGGCTCGTCTGAGCCTTCTCCCTGCCAGCTTCCAGTCAGCAGAGGTCTGGGGGCCGCTCTGACCAGGGCTGAGGTGTGCGAGGTCACGCCGGGGGCTCCGTTTTGGAGCTGACTAGAGAGTCCCAGGGCACCTGGCCAGAGGAAAGGACCTTGTTTAGCAGCAGTAGATGGTGGTCCGGTGTGTACTTCAGGCTGTGCGTGGGGTGGGGGGGCCGGGCAAGGCTGGACAGGAGGCCGAGGAGCCGCCTCGGGAGGGGCCTTGGCGGCTGGGGCAGGAGAAGGGCTGCACCAGCCCGGCTATCTGTGCACAGCGACAGCTGACGCCAGCCACACTGGGCGCCTGGAGTGGGGCTCCCAGGACCAAGGAACTGATGTTTTACTTAAGTTTTAAGTAATTTAAACTTAAATAGCCACATGTGTCTAGTGCCTACTGGACTGGACAGTGCAGGAAGAGAACGGTCTGGGGGTCAGGTGATGCAGATGTTGATTTAAAGGCCTCTCAGGATTGAGTTTGATGACCAGGAAGTGGGTTGACTTTGGAGAGAGCATCCTGTGGCCATGAGCCTACAGTTAGGGAGCTGGTGACCTACATGGGCCAGACCACGGGAGCAGGACACACATCAGCCTGAGGCCCAGACACCAAGGCGTTCAGCTGTTTGCTTCACAGCCAGACGGAAGGAGGAGATCAGAGAGGGAGGGGTTTACGCTGGTGAGGCCTGTGGGCAGTTTCTCAGCAGGCCCCCAGCTGCTGTTCTGTGGAACAGGCTGGAAGGTGGGGCTGAGGCCCCCGCAGCCCGCCTGTGTATGGAGGGAAGGCGGTTGCAGGCACAGCCCACGGACAGGATGCTGGGAGGGGAGCGGATTGTCCAGCAGAGGCGGCAGTCCCTCGGGTGGACTTGAGGCCCAGGAGGGCGGGGTGTGGGCCAGGCAGGCTGATGCGGTGACCCAGCCTCCTTACCTCAGTTCACGGCAAAGCAGCTGGAGAAGCTGGCCAAGAAGGCGGAGAAGGACTCCAAGGCAGAGCAGGCCAAGGTGAAGAAGGTGAGTGTGGGCCCTGACGCTGGCCGGGCTGTCCTGTTGGTCCTGTGCTCTGACCCTCCATGGGGCGGGGCGAGGCTGGAGGCTCCTGGGGTCGCCCATGCTCTTGGGGGACTTGCTTGTAGCCACTGGTTACAGCCGTTGAGTGGCTGCAGTAGCTCCTGGGGTCTGGGCCAGTCTGAGTGACCCGGTGCCCTGGGGAAGAAAAGGAACGCAGCTGACCGTGTGGTCTGAAGCCTTGTCCCCCAGAGGGTCAGCACTGGCCATGCTGGCCTTTCCAGCTCTGCTGCTTCCAGGTGGACAGATTCTATGTGTGACCCAGGAGGAGCTGAGGGGGCCGGGCATGGCAGTGGAGAGGACGCATGGAAAGGCGGCCATGGTCTTTGGGCTTGGCTTTCTTTTGTCTGATCCTGTCTGGGGGCTGGTTGGGGCCCTGGTCCTAGATACCCTCACTCCTGAGACATTTCTGAGGAGAACCCCTGGGGAGAGGCTGAGAAGGGGCCACCCCCTCACCAGCAGACAGAGAGCCCCAGGACAGGACCCCAGCTGGCATCTCCCTCCTGAATTTCAGGCCCTTCAGCAGAAGAATGTAGAGTGTGCACGTGTGTATGCTGAGAACGCCATCCGCAAAAAGAACGAAGGTGTGAACTGGCTCCGCATGGCGTCCCGCGTGGATGCCGTGGCCTCTAAGGTGCAGACAGCAGTGACCATGAAGGGGGTGAGTGCTTAGCCAGGGGATGCGGCCGGCTTCTGCTGGCAGAGTTGAGGGTGCAGCTGGGACTGGGGTCACCCTGGGATTCCCTCTCTACGGTCAGGCAGGCACCAGTGTGAGACACGCCCTGAAGGCTCTTAAGTGTCCATGCACGGCTTGGGTCTCCTCCTGTCCATTCTTCCATCGACAGCACCATCTGGGGACGTGCCATGCAGGGACCCCTGGGGCCTGAGGGCCCTGCCCACCTCTTCATTCTTGCCTCTGCCAGGTGACCAAGAACATGGCGCAGGTGACCAAAGCCCTGGACCGGGCCCTCAGCACCATGGACCTGCAGAAGGTCTCTGCTGTGATGGACAGGTTCGAGCAGCAGGTGCAGAACCTGGATGTACACACGTCGGTACGTGCGCCCAGGTGTGCGGGTAATGGCCACGTCTGCTCCCTCCCTCCCCCTGGGGCAGTCACTCCCCTGGAGCCCGGTTCCTTGTGTGGAATCCAGACCAGCCCACAGAGGTCCAGCAGGGGAGAGGGGGCCCGGGGCTGGGGTGGGTGCCCCAGGACCAGCACTCTGGAGAGTGTGCGCTGGGGAGAGTGCCAGAAGGAGCTGGAGGGACAGAGGGAGCCCCAGGGTGCCCTGACTGCCCAGCACTCGACCCCCAGGTGATGGAAGACTCCATGAGCTCGGCCACCACACTGACCACGCCACAGGAGCAGGTAGACAGCCTCATCCTGCAGATCGCGGAGGAGAACGGCCTGGAGGTGCTGGACCAGCTCAGCCAGCTGCCTGAGGGCGCCTCTGCTGTGGGCGAGAGCTCCGTGCGCAGCCAGGAGGACCAGCTGTCCCGGAGGTGGGCGGGGCGCAGAAACCCAGCCCCGTGTCTGCAGTGGGGGTGGGGGCGTCAGGCAGCTTACTCTAGAAGGGGAGGAAGGCAACTAGGATGGCCTGGAAGAGGTGGAGGGCGCTGTTGCGGGGCCTCAGAGGGTCCTGTTGTTTGCAGGTTGGCCGCCCTGAGGAATTAGCAGAGCCCGCACCAGCGCCCCTTCCTGGCCTGGGGGAAGGCTGGGAAGGCCGCCTCCACCCTTTCCCTCTGGTCTGGCCTTTCTGCCGAGCGAGCCTACAGCCTGCGGCAGCACTGGCCCCTGCTGCTCTCAGCCTTTCACCTGCCAGCCCTGGGACTCTTCTTCTTGTCTGAGTGTGGGCGTGGGTCTGTGCCCTACAGGGTGAGTTTGCACAAACTTTTGACTTCTGTGGGTGATTTCTGTGACTCTGGGCCAACCAGCTGGACAGTCTGCAGGCTCCCTCCATCCACTACCCGCTAAGAAATTTACAGGGACTGGCCAGTGGTCTCCACATGGATATGGGGGCCTTCAGACTCCGTGATGGCAGACGCATGGGGAGTAGTCAGCCAGCCAGGGTCGGAGCAGCTCCCTGTTGCCAGCTGCCCCCAACCCCCAGGCTCCCTGCTCCAGCTGGAACCTGGTCCTGCCGCTAGATGGGCTCAGGCTCTTCCCCCTCCTGGGGGGACGTTATTCCCGTAATTGTAGTAACACGGTGCCTCCCCTGACTGGCTCCTGCTGCATGGTGGGCCCACGCTGTTGACCTTGAAGCCGGAGTGACTGATAAGAGAGCCACAGTGGGGCCCGCGGCTACACTGGTTCAGATGACGTGCGGGAGCCTGAGGGGAGCTTCAGATAGGCTGCACGTTTCTGTTTTCTTCAATTCCTAAAGTTTACTTTGTCTTCCTGAAGCTCCCAGGGTTTTTTGTTTTTGCCAAAAGAGAAGGAACAGTAGACAGGAAGCAGCAACCGGAAAGCACCTGTGGTTGGGGCTGACCAGAGGCCTCAGACCAACCGTCCTCACAGCGACGGCTCTGGTGGACAGAAATGTGGGACAGCTTTCCCGAGGCTCACTGCGTTTCATTCCTCCAGGACTTGGAGGCCACAGGTGTTCTGTACAATAAACTATAGACAGTAGTGTGAGACCAGAGAGAAAAGGGATCAAGAGTGTCTGATCTGTCTTCTGTGATGACCACCTCGCCTTACACTCTCGTCATCCCTTGGGGCTCCCATGTGCTGGGGATCCAGAGAGGGTTCCAAGTGTGTCCCCAGGGGGTGTGGAGCCCCACCGGGACACAGTGGGGGCAGAGGCTACTCCTCATCAAAGGGAAGCCGGCAAAGCTTGCCTTCTGAAATGCTGTTCTGAGTAAAAAGATTGAGAACCGTTTCCATCTTTGTTTCAGTGGCTGGCGGGAGGCGGGAGGAGGATGTGGGTGTGCGCCTGAGGTGGGGGCCCTTGGCGTGTGGTCCAGCCCCAAGGACAGGCTGATGCGTTCCTGAAGCGGGCAGGTAGGTAGTGTGAGGAGTGAGATTCCCAAGCCCTGCTCAGTCCAACTTGATAGGATCCAGTTTCTTTACGATTTTACCATGAAATAATTTTAAACTATTAAAAATTGAAAACCTAGTGCACAACATCAGTATACATTTATGTACGAGCTTTCCTCACCTCAGGCCTCTAAATTACCCAGGAACCAACTGAGAAACCTATGCCAACCCCAAGTCTGGGACAGGCCCTCTAGTTTCTCTGACCTGGATGGCCACAGTTTACACCCCTGAGCTCACAGGAACCACCTCTGAGCACTGTGCTATGTGCATTGGAAACTGCACCCAGGCACTTCCTGCATGCACCCCCACTGTGGGCCCCCGTGTGTACACCTTATGGACAACGTGAAGCACCACAGCATGCTCCTACGTGCGTGCCAGAACCAGATTGGTCCACCCTGCCACCGCCCCACATACTCCAGTAACAATGTTCATGCCCCTTCCATATTCACAAACCTTCATCAGGGCACTTCCTGTGTGTTACAGAAACTATGTCCGGGCACTGTATAAACTAGAAACTATGTTCCTGTACCTGCTGTGTACAGCGGAAGCTACCTCTGGGCGCCACCCTGTGCAAACCAGAAAACAGTCCTCAACCCATCAGTTCAGTTCAGTCAGTCGTGTCTGACTCTTTGTGACCCCATGAACTGCAGCACGCCATGCCTCCCTATCCATCACCAATTCCCGGAGTCCACCCAAGCCCATGTCCATCAAGTTGGTGATGCCATCCAACCATCTCATCCTGTCGTCCCCTTCTCCTCCTGCCCTCAATCTTTCCCAGTATCAGGGTCTTTTCCAATGAGTCAGCTCTTCACATCAGGTGGTCAAAGTATTGGAGTTTCAGCTTCAACATCAGTCCTTCCGGTGAACACCCAGGACTGATCTTTAGGATGGAGTGGTTGGATCTCCTTGCAGTCCAAGGGACTCTCAAGAGTCTTCTCCAACACCACAGTTCAAAAGCATCAATTCTTTGGCCCTCAGGTTTCTTTACAGTCCAACTGTCATATCCATACATGACCACGGGGAAAACCATAGCCTTGACGAGACCTTTGTTGGTAATGTCTCTGCTTTTTAATATACTGTCTAGGTTGGTCATAACTTTGTTCCAAGGAGTAAGCATCTTTTAATTTCATGGCTGCAATCACCATCTAAAGTTATTTTGGAGCCCAGAAAAATAAAGTCAGCCACTGTTTCTCCATCTATTTGCCATGAAGTGATGGGACCAGATGCCATGATCTTAGTTTTCTGAATGTTGAGCTTTAAGCCAACTTTTGCACTCTCCTCTTTCACTTTCATCAAGAGATTCTTTAGTTCTTCACTTTCTGCCATAAGGGTGGTGTCATCTGCATGTCTGAGGTTATTGATATTTCTCCTGGCAATCTTGATTCTAGCTTGTGCTTCCTCCAGCCTAGCGTTTCTCATGATGTACTCTGCATATAAGTTAAATAAGCAGGGTGACAATATACAGCCTCGACGTACTCCTTTTCCTATTTGGAACCAGTCTGTTGTTCCATGTCCAGTTTTAACTGTTGCTTCCTGAGATGCATACAGGTTTCTCAACCCCTCGGTGCTCCATAAAATGCGTCCTGGTGTCCCCTTCTGTGCACCAGAAACCATATCTGTGCACCCTCACTGCGGGCTTGGGAACCACCTCTGTGGGCCCCCCATGTATGTACCAGAAAGCATGTTGGTGCGCCGCTCCCTACCCCGTGAACATGTGAAGCACGACGGTATGCCCCCATATATGTCCAAGAACCAGAATAGTGCACCCCGCCCTCAGTGCGCTCCAGAAACTATATCCGTCAGCTCCTCTGTACTCATTGAAATCGCATCCGGGCTACCGCCCGGGAGCTGCAGAAACTACTTCCGGGCAGTTCCTATGTGTCAGAAACTACATCCAGGTACCCCCTTGTGTGCACCAGAAACCACATCCTTGCGCCCCCGTTATGGGCGCGGGAACCAGGTATGTGGGCACCAGTCTGTGCAAAAAAAGCATGTTGGTGCGCCCTCCTATGTACACGTTAGGGATGACAGGATGCCACTGTATGCGTGGGGATCAAACTGTTGCAACTCTGTATGTTTCAGAAACTACTGGGCACTTCTGTGTGCATCAGAAACGTCTGGGCACTATCTGTGTGCGTCATAAATAACGTCCCGGTATTTCCTGAGTGAATCAGAAACAATATTCGGAATCCCTTATGTGCTGCTGCTGCTGCTGCTGCTGCTGCTGCTAAGTCGCTTCAGTCGTGTCCGACTCTGTGCTACCGCATCCAAAGCCCACCAGGCTTTGCCGTTTCCGGGATGCTCAAGGCAAGGACACTGGAGTGGGTTACCATTTCCTTCATGTGCTCCTGAAACCAAATCCGTTTGCCCCCACGGTGGGCGCAGACACCAGGTCTGTGGGCACCCACATGTGCACTGAAAGCATGTTGATGCGCCCTCCTGTGGACATGTTAGGCACGACAGCATGACACTATATATGCGCGTAGGAATCAAATTGTTGCGTACCTCTGTGTGCCAAAGCCTTTGTGTGGATCACAACAAACTGTGGGAAATTCTTAAAGAGATGAGAATACCAGACCACCTGCCTGCCTCCTGAGAAATCTGTATGCAGGTCAAGAAGCAACAGTTAGAACGGGACATGGAACAACAGACTGGTTCCAAATTGGAAAAGGAGTAAGTCAAGGCTGTGTATTGTCACCCTGCTTATTTAACTTATATGCTGAGTACATCATGCTAAATGCCGGGCTGGAGGAAGCACAAGCTGCAATCAAGATTGCTAGGAGAAATATCAATAACTTCAGATACGCAGATGACATCACCCTTATGGCAGAAAGTGAGGAAGAACTAAAGAATCTCTTGATGAAAGTAAAAGAGGAGAGTGCAAAAGTTGGCTTACAACTCAACATTCAGAAAACTAAGATCATGGCATCCAGTTCCATCACTTCATGGCAAATAGATGGGGAAACAATGGAAACAGTGACAGACTTTATTTTGGGGGGCTCCAAAATCACTGCAAATGGTGACTGCACCCATGAAATTAGAAGACGTTTGTTCCTTGGAAGAAAAGCCATGACCAACCTAGACAGCATATTAAAAAGCAGAGACATTACTTTACCATCAAAGGTCTGTCCAGTCAAAACTATAGTTTTTCCAGTGGTCATGCATGGATGTGAGAGTTGGACTGTAAAGAAAGCTGAGAACCAAAGAATTGATGCTTTCGAACTGTGTGGTGTTGGACAAGATTCTTGAGAGACCTTTGGACTGCAAGGTTATCCAAGCAGTCAATCCTAAAGGAAATCAGTCCTGAATATTCATTGGAAGGACTGATGCTGAAGCTGAAACTCCAATACTTTGACCACCTGATGTGAACAACTGACTCATTGGAAAAGACCCTGATGCTGGGAAAGACTGAAGGCAGGAGGAGAAGGGGACGACAGGATGAGGTGGTTGGATGGCATCACTGACGCGATGGACATGAGTTTGAGTAGGCCCCAGGAACTGGTGATGGACAGGGAAGCCTGGCGTCTTGCAGTCCATGGGGTCACAAACAGTTGGACACGAATGAGCGACTAACTGAACTGAACTGTGTGTGCTCCAGAAACTACATCCGGGCATTTCCTATGTGCCTCAGAAGCTACGTCTGGGCACCCCGGCCCTTATGTGCACCAGAAACAACATCCGTTCGCCTCCACTGTAGGCACAGACATCAGGTCTGTTGGCACCCATGTGCTCACCAACAGCATGTTAGCGCGCCCTCCTGTGGACATGTTAGGCGCAACTGCACGAAATTATATGTATAGGCAAGAATGCACGAAGTTACGGCACTTCCTGTGTGTATCAGAAACAACTGGTCGGACACTCCCTGTGTGAATCAAAAATAATGGTCCCGGCACCCCTTTATGTTCACCTGAAACCACATCCGTTCACCCCGTACTCTGGACCCAGAAACCAGGTGTGGACACTCTCTTGTGCACCAAGATAATGTTGGTGCACCTTCTTATGGACACGTTAGGCACGACAACATTCCATTGTATATATGCTCGGGAATGAGATTGTTGCATCACTTCCGGTGCACCAGAAACAACGTCCGGGCACTTCCTCTATGCATCAGGAACAACGTGCGAACACTCCCTTATGTGGAGCAGAAACCACATCCGTACTCCCCCACTGTGGGCACGGAAACCAGGTCTACGGGGACCCATGCGTGTGCCAAAAGCGTGTTCCTTCGCCCTCTGTGTACACGCTAGGCACAACAGCGTACCCCTAAGCTAAGCCAAGCTAAGCCACTTCAGTCGTGTCCGACTCTGTGCGACCCCATAGACGGCAGCCTACCAGGCTCCTCCATCCATGGGATTTCCCAGGCAAGAGTACTGGAGTGGGGTGCCATTGCCTTCTCCAGCGTGCCCCTATATATGTACAAAAATCCATCCAGGCACTTCCTGTGTGCTCCAGAAACAACGTCCGGTCACTTCCTGTGTCCATCGTAAATAGTCTCCGGCCACTTCCTGTGTGTTTCATATATAGTCTTGGTACTTCCTGTGCAGATCATCGGAGAAGGCAATGGCACCCCACTCCAGTACTCTTGCCTGGAAAATCTCATGGACGGAGGAGACTGGTAGGCTGCAGTCCATGGGGTCGCTAAGGGTCTGACACGACTGAGAGACTTCACTTTGACTTTTCACTTTCATGGCATTGAAGAAGGAAATGGCAACCCACTCCAGTGTTCTTGCCTGGAGAATCCCAGGGACGGGGGAGCCTGGTGGGCTGCCGTCTATGGGGTCGCACAGAGTCGGACACGACTGAAGTGACTTAGCAGTTTAGCAGTGCGTATCATAAACATTCCGGCACCCTTTTATCTGCACCTGAAACCCCATCCATTCACCCCGTGTTCACGCAGAAACCAGGTCTGTGGGTGCTCTCCTGTAGACATTTTAGGCACAGCATGGCATAGGAATCATATTGTTGCATCGCTCTATGTGCATCAGAAACAACGTGTGGGCACCCCTTATTATACCAGAAACCACATCAGTTCGCCCCCACTGCAGGCACAGAAACCCGGTCTTTGGGCACCCATGTATCCATGAATAGCATGTCAGTGCGCCCTCCAGTGGACACGTTAGGCACGACAGCATGCCACAATCTATGCTCAGGTATACGTCCGGTCACTTCCTGTGTATCATAAATAACCTTAGGGCACTTCCTGTGTGCATCATAAACGTCTGGGCAACCGCTTATGTGCACCAGAAACCACATCCGTTCGCCCCCACGGTGGGGGCACAAACTATGTCTGAGGACACCCAGGTGTGTACCGAAAGCATGTTTGTGCGCCCTCTTGTGGACATGTTAGACACAATAGCATGCCACTATATCTGTGCGGGAATCAGTTCGTTACATCCCTCTGTGTGCTCCAGAAACCGTGTCCGGCCACTTTATGTGTGTATCAGAAACTACCTCCGGGCAACTCCTGTGTACACCCGAAACCACATCTGTGGACGGCACTGTGCCCGTGGGCCCCAGGTTTGTACCAGAAAGCATGTTGGTGTGCCCTCCAGTGGACACGTTGAAACACTACAGTATGCCCCTATGTGTGCGTCAGAACCAGATTGGTGTACAGCCGCCTTCTGAGTTCCAGAAACTGCGCCCCTGAGCCCTTCTGTACTCATGGAAACCACATGCGGGCAGCAACCGGTGTGCCCGAAACTACGTCAGGGCAGTTCCTGTGTACACCAGAAAGGACGTTCGGGCACCACCCCGACGCGAACTAGAAACGATGCTCCTGCGCCCCATTGTACACCAGAAATGACCTCCAGGCGTTACTCTGAACGAACCAGAAGATACCTTCCTTCAACAACCCCCTCGGTGCTCCAGAAACTGCCTCCAGACACCCCCGTGTGAGAGCCAGAAACTACTTCCGTGCAGAGCCTTGTGTGCACCTGAAAATGTGAGGCACAATAGCATGGCCCCTGTGTGCCCCAGACCCCGAATGGTGCACCCTGCCGCTGTGTGCCCCTCTCTGTACTCACTGGAACCCCATCCAGGCAGCCTCCTGTGTACCCCGAAACTACCCCCGGGTAGCCCCTGTGTGCTCCAGAAACTAGTCTGCCCAGCTGGCTGCACCCCTGTGAGACGCTCTTGCCCACCAGAGGACAGAGTTTGTGCAGCCACTCTGCTGGGGCCCCTGGTGCATTGTCAAAAGGCCCTGCTCTCAGCCAAGCCTTCTGGGCAGTCTGTTAGATTCAATGGTTCATGTTGGGGGCGGGGGGGCAGTGCTTCAGTCTGTCTGCTCTTGATCAGTTTTGGGGACATGTGAACCCCTAACAGGGTTCTGAAGTCAGAACCGCAGTTAGGTCCCTGCCCTCTGTGCCCATCCGCCTGCCAGAGTGACCACTTGTGGCTCTGGGCCACCCCTTGTCCCTGCTTCGAGCACACCTTGGTTTGAACCAGGCCTGAGACTCCTTGTTTCCTGGTTGTGAAGCAGGAGGCAGATAGGCAACCCCCCACCCCCACCCCACCACCAACAACAACCAGGGTAAAGCAATTGGAGATTCATACTCTCTTGAGGGAAACTCCAAAACAAGAATAGCAGGGCAATTAAGGGAGGAGGCTGGGCCCTAATAAACCACCCAGACCACACATGTACAGAAAAGCCTCCTTAGAAGCCAAAGAGGAGTCATGTCAAGGGATGTTTTACCCAGAAGCCTTATCAGTAGGATCCATCTTAGCTATGAGAGGCACGCACTCACGGGAGGATCCTGAGATATACCAAATATGAACTCTGAACCAGGAAAATCAGAATGACTAAAGGAAATCCAGAATAAGTGCCCCATAAAAGGAAATCTGCCAGGAGGGTGCAGCTCAGGGGCAGCCCCTCTCTCTGAGTCCGCTTGTGTGCTTGTCCACACATACTGTGCTCTTCTCCCTCTTAATAAATACTCGTTTCACTACTTTCTGTCTTTGTGGAAATTCTTCCCTGAGAAGCTGAAGGGCCAGGGCCTTTTGCCACTGACCACTGGTCTAGTGGCTAGAACCTGGTGCTCTCATCTCCACAACCCAGCCCAATCTCTGGCTGGGAACCCAAGCCTCTCTTCAAGCTGTTCTTCAGGCCAAGGCCATTTGAGGTCAGTTGCAGAATGGCTGATATGGGCTCTGCCCAGGGAGATGGCCCTTCAGGGGCTCCAGAACGGACTCCACACTGCTGGCTCAGGCATGGCACCTGCCTCCATGGAGCCCATTACCAGGAGCCCCGGGAAAGGCTGTGGCCTGCAGTTCCAAGGGTGAATGAGGCGCAAGCAGAAAGATTTCTAGAACCAGATTCTGGGGACAGCACTTGATCTGTTGCCTCTGGGTGTGGTTCCATTGTGATGAAGGTGATTTCAGATGGATTTAAAGCATTTCTTGTGAGAAAATCCCTTCCCATTAGCAAACTTAGGCCTGCCCACCTGCAGCCCACCAAGGTCCCCTCCTGCCTCCTCCAGCCCAGCTAGGTAAATCAGTGGCAGCAGCTGGGGCAGTTGGAATAACTGGCCAACTCAGGACAAAAACCTTTGATTTGAGTCCTTCCTCCTTTAACATTAAACTGATCCCAAGTGTCAGCAAATACCTACAGCGTCCCAGCTTGTGACTTTAGACCTCCCTGAGAGGGTGCCAGCTGGCTGGCAGGCACGAGTTTGTAGCAGTGTTCTCGGGGGCTCTGGCCTGGAAAAGCACCAGCAGGGACATGTTGGTGGTCTTGTCTGGAGTCTGTCACCCGCTAAGTTATTCATCTCAAGACACATCCACAGAATGACCAGGCTGGGGAGGTGCTGAGCCCAGGTGGGAAGCCCTGCCCTGTAGAATCTGTGTTCACCGTGTGTGAGGAGACACCGCGGGGCTGCGAGCCTCCCAGCTCCAGACCTTTATACCAAGAGAGTCTGGCCCAAGGGTGGGCACACGAGTGTGAATGCATTGGGAGTATATATGTGCACGCATGAGTGAGGATATGAGGGTGTGGGATGCAGGTGTGCACACATGAGCATGCATGCATGTGTGTTTGTGTGTGTGCCTATGTACAAGTGCGTGTGAGGAGGTGGCAACTGAAGCCTGGACTGTGTTTTTAAAGAGCCTCCAGCAACGTCCACACAGTTTCTCAGACCCTGAGCCCGCTGGCCATGATGACCTTCAGGACTCGGGCACTCATGTGTCCAGGTGTCCAGCCAGAGGCCCCTCCAGGGCTACGGTTGCCAATGACATAAGAGTTGAAGGCTCGGTGCCTTTATTGAGGGTCCAGCTGTGCCTGCATATTGTGCTGCCCAAGGAGTCCTGCAGCCTTCCCAGGACCGGGCAGACTTGAGTGCACAGGGAATCACGGCCATTCCAGCCCCCAAAGTGTCAGAGAAGACACAGGCTGAGGAGGAGGGTCACAAGGGAGGCCAGCAGGGTCCCTGGCTGGAGGTGGAGGCTGGGGGCCCCTGAGTAGCCATAATTGGTCCTGCAGGAAGCCTCCAGCTCGCCCAGTGGGATGGGCTCCTCTCCAGGAGCCTGCTTGTGATCGCTAGCCTGGGGACAGACACAGGTCAGCTGCCTAACTGAGGGCAGGAGAAGCTCGGGGGTTGGGGGACGGGAGCATGGCAGTCCCTCCTCACCTGCTCCACTGCCTTGAAGACCCTTAGTAGGTTTTCAGCCAGGGCGCCCCTGACCTCCTCCTCCGTCCACTGTCTCCTGAGCAGCTCAGCGACTAGGTCTGGATACTTGGACACGTCCTCCAGCCCAGAGGGGAGCCTGAGATGTGGACAGAGAGCCAGAATCTGCAGCCCGGGACTTGGAGCCTGGGGGCCCCATCCCAAGCCCTGGAGCCCTCCGCTCCCCACAACATATGGGCAGGGTCTCGCCTTACCTGGACACACCATCGTAGTCCCCACCAAAGCCCACTGCTCCAGCTCCCGCAACCTTCTTGATGTAGTCCAGGTGGTCTGCACGGAGGCAGCACATGAGGCCCCGCAAGAGGGACACCCCCACCCCTGCCCGCCGCCACTCAAGCCCACCCACCTGCCACTTGGGACAAGTTGGCCTCCGCTTTGCAGGAAACGTAGTCATTGTAGAAGTTCACCATTACCAGGCTGCCCGTCTGCTTCTGCGAGGGAGAGAGGGTGGAGCTGGGGGCAGGGCGGCCAGGCTGCGAGGGCCACCCGGGGCAGAGGCAGCAGCCCCACCCTCACCACCAGCTGCAGCACGTGGTCGGGCACGTTGCGCCGGTGTCGGCACACGCTGTATGCCGAGGAGTGGCTGAAGATGACCGGGGCCTTGGACAGCTGCAGAGCGGCCTCCATGGTGGCCACGGACACGTGGGCCAAGTCGATGATGACGCCCAGGCGGTTCATCTCCTTCACGACGCTCTGAGGGGGGATGGGATCAGGGAACCTGTCCGGCCCAGAGGGTCATGGACGACACCCCGGGACCAGGCAGGCTGCATTGCGCCCACTTGTGTTCACATGACCTTCTGGGGCTCATCATCGACCCGGCCTCCACTCACCTGCCCGAAGGATGACAGGCCTTGGCTCTGGGCTTCGTCCTCTCCCGTGTCCACCAGCCAGTTGTCGGCCCTGGGAGAGCGGAGAGCGGGAGCCCGAGGGGAAGCGTGGTTGTCCAGACCCACCCACCTCGAGCCTCTTCGGAGGACAGCAGGTACCCCAGGGTCCCTGCCCCTAGACCCGACCCAGGGCTGCTCACCAGGGCGTGTTGCAGCTGTGGGTGAGAGTCAGGTAGCGCATACCCAGGTGGTAGAGCGCCCGCAGGACACCCAGACTGCTGTCGATGGAGTGGCCGCCCTCCACGCCAACCAGACTGGCCACTTTCCCCTCCTGGAAGGCCTGCTGGATGCCTGGGGGTGGGGGCTGCAACGTGAAGGGACAGCCCAGCGGCGCTGCTCAGGATGGCCCCCGCCCCCCTGCCCAGGGCGCTGGCACCCACCTGCGCTGTCCGTGACACACAAGAAGGTCTCGGGGTAGAGCTGGCACATGCGCTGGATGACATCAATCTGCTCCAGCGTCCGCTTCACCGAATCCTTATTCTGGGTGTCGCAGGGCGTGTACGCAGACCAGAACTGGGGGCCACGGTGGGGAGGGGCTGGGAGCCGAGCGGTCCGAACCCAGGCCCTGCCCCTGCCCCTACAGGCCTGGGGGTCCCCTCGCGCCCCAGAAGCCCTCCCCACAGCCTGGGTGGCTAAGGGCCCAGGGAGGTACACAGCCACCAGTGAGGGGCGCCAAGGGAGGAGCGGGTGGGCTCCGCGTGTGGGCAGGCTCAGGGCTGAACCCTACCTGGGCCCCCACAAAGCCAGCCTTCAGCTTGGGGATGTTGGTGTGCGTGCCGTTCAGGCTGGTCAGGTTGGCCCTTGGGTCCTGAAGCTGATTGTTGAACCTCTTCAGCAGCTGCCAGGGCAGATCATTGTGCCTGGAGGGGCCAGGAGGGGTCAGGACAGGGGTTTCAGGACGGCTTCCTCCCAGGCAGGCTGCCCCTTCTCTGGCTCCTCTTCTAGTGGCTGAGAACTAGGAGGGTCCCAGGGTGATTACTGTTACCTGAACACACCTGAGCACAGGTGAGCTTCTCAGCCGGCCCCACCCCCAGGCCAGGTCAGCGAGCTGAGCACTAAGGGGACAGGACTTCTCTCCCCGAGCCTTCCACTGGGGAAAAAGGAGGGCGCACACTGACTTGGCTTCAAAATCGTGGGGGGCGTGGAGGGGGGGCTGGACGGTTAAAACAATCTCCATGGATAAGACTGGTTGCCATGGGGTTACTGGGTGTAGGGCCTCGGTGAGATTTCACAGATTAAAGACTAAATTCTAGGACTCCCGGCGATCCAGTGCTTACGACTCCGAGCTTCCAATGCAGGGGCGCGGGTTCAGTCCCTCAGCGGGGAACTAAGACCCCGCCTTCGGGCGTGGCCAAAAAAAGGAGTTGAAATCTCCCCTTGCAGGGGCAGGGGGAAGTGAGGGGCGTGGCCTTCCCTGGGGGAGGGTGGCAAAGGAGCAGCGCGCCAACGCGGAATTTGGGGCTCCCTCCGCACCTCCGCTCGCCCCGCAGACCCTCTCTGCCTCTGTCCCTGGGCACAGTCTCGCACCATTTCCAAGAAGATCCTCTATGCTTCCAAAAGACAGGCCCTCTAAAGTCTTCCCAGGAGCCAGGAGGCGGAGAGTGCATTGGAGGTGGGGGTGGGGCAGAGGGGGAGGTGGGAAGGGCGGAGAGGACCGGATCGGACCCCGAGGAGAAGGCGCAGGGGGCGCTGGGGGCTATCAGCCGCTGGGGAGTGGGCACCGGTGGGGCTGGGGCACCTTCTCCCTGGCCCCAGGAACTGACAGGGGGACCAGGAGCAGCCCCAGAAGAGAGGCCGCTGGGACCCACGATCTCCAGATGCTGGAAGTGGCCTCGGACCTTGGGACCTGATGAGAGAAACAGAGTCCCAGGCCCAGCCCGGACCCTCCGTCTGGCTTTCATCAGCTTGTGTGCACACACGCATGGGACATTGAGGGAGCCGTGCAGGGAGCCGCCCGTCTGCATCCCTGGTCTGGTGACAATGGGAACACCTGGAGAGGGCCTTACTCCCACTGGGAGCCCTCCCATCCAGGCCTCCTCTGCAGCTCTGCAGCCAGGCCCACTGTCCCCAGGACCCTGCCCCATCCCCAGCTCCGCTCCCTCCTCGTGTCTGCCTAGTGTGGATCAATCACTATACCGTTAACACTGCGGTGGGTGGCCCAGGTTGTCCAGCCCCCTGGGGTGGGTCTTCCTGCCGGTGGGAAGTGAGGGCTCCCTGGGCCCCACCCTAGGGGGCTCCAGACTGTGGAAGCTGCCCCAGGTGCCATGGGTGGGGCTCCCACCCCAGCTGTGTTTTCTGCAAATTCTGAGATTTGCCCACTGGGCATGGCCTTTGTTGAATGAGAGGTGGATGAACTCCAGTGAGGCGGGGTCATCACCTCATTGCAGGATTGGGGGGTGCTGTCCCTGGGGCAGCGCCACCAGGCAGGACTTTACTCCTTTGCTGGTCTAAGAAGTCCAGCCCCACCCTCCAGCTGCCTCCACTTTGTTCCTCCTTCCTTCCCTCAGCCTCTCCTCCCTTTGTAGGTCTCTGCTCTGTGGGCAATACCACTTTTTGGAGCCTTGTGGAGCCTCTCTCCTTATCTCTGTGGCCTGGGAGCATCCTCAGACATGATAGAGGACTCTTCCATTCTACTAAAAGTAGGGAGGAGAGGGTTCCTAGTGCTGGACAGTGCTAGAAAGGACAACCAAATGCACACTTAGACCAGCTCTGGCATACAGATGTGATGGCTGGAGCTGGTGCAGCTATGTTAAATCATGAGGTAACTGTGGGAATGGTGGCTGCACTATTGTGGAATGCTGTGCCAGGGCTTCTTCTGCACTTTTCTGTTGTTAAAGCTACTTCTTTGTGTCTCTTAGCTACACTGCTTTTGATTTTGTCAGCCTCGTTGTAGTTTTCTAAGACTTTGGATAATCCCAGATCACAGCGTCCTGAGTACTCCTGGCTGTCTGGGCTCTGTGAGCCATCTTACCCCTCACATGGACCTCTGGACAGCTCCATTACCTAGACTCAATCCCCTCTCCCTGTGCCCAGCTGCCCTGAGTCCTCCAGAATGAACAGCTTCCCTGGTTCATTCTGTTGGCATCATCTATCTATGCTTGCTGGCATGGGATGCCCAGTCCCTGAACCTGGACCTGTGAGACAGAAGGGCCTCCGAGGTGCGAGCCAAGGGCAGCAGCCTCTGCAGAAAGCTCTCTGTACCTGTGGGGCAGGCGAGCGGCGAGCAGGGGGACAGGAGGGCCAGGAAGCATGGGAAGGAGAGTGGTCAGGGGAGGGCTGTGGGAGGGAGGGAAGGTGGTGTGCACACTGACCCTTGATGGCCACTTCCTTCTCTAGGGCTACCCTGCAGCTCCAGGCAGGTCTTATGTGACAAGACACTCACTTTCTTCGCTTTTCATGTAGAGCTTTTGTCCAACAAAACCCAGCAGCATGTAGTGTTCTCCTAGCCTTCCTGGCACCCAAGAGCCACTGCACACCAGATACTGCTTCTCTGGGCTGCGTGCAGCCAGTGTGCCGGGCAGCACGGCAGGCAGGCGGGCAGGAGAGCAGGCGGGGCGGGAGTGTGTATGCAGGTGGTGTCCTTCCCAGGGCTCTGGAAGTCCCCGAGGAACTAGGGCCAGGATCAGGGGAGGGGGCCTGGCCAGGCTTGCCTGCAGCATCGAGGGGCCCCAGGGGCAGCTGTGAGGACTTTTTTTTCCTTGTTTGTTTTTATTGTTCCAAGCTTAGTGGGAGTCACGGCAGGGGGTATCTTGAAGGACAGGGGTGGGACTTGGGTCTCCAAGCCTCCCACTGGCTGCAGTGTGAGACCTGACCTTGAGACTGTGGGAGGAGGGGACGGTCAGAGATGCAGGCGTGACCCCAAGCAGGGGGTGGGGTGGTGGGGGAGGGTAACTGAAGGGGACCGGCGGGCCCAGGTTGGCCGCAACATCAGGGACTGACAAGGTGTCTCTAGGGTCTTGGCTGGAATGGTACCCGTGGGAGTGGGTGCCCAGGAGCTTGTCTGGGGCACTGAAGGCCAACATGCCTCGGTGAGGTCAAGCTGGGATTTGATGGGGTCACGCCAGGTGGACGGGGTTGGGGGGTCTGACAAGAGGACCTCAAGAAGAAGGGTCAAGAGGGCCAGCAGGGTCTCCCCAGTGACACCCTACCTGCCCTTCCTGTGAGGTAGGGCCCCCAGCCCCCCTTTCCGGAGCTGGGATCCAGCCCCCAGGAGGTTCAGGTTGGGCTCAGGTGCCCCGGGAGCTGCTGAGATGCCGGGGCCTCACCACTTACCCCCTTCCTGCTCCGTTCCCACAGACCCTCCTCTGCTGAAGTCTTTGTGGCCCTGAGAGCCCACAAAGAGTTCAGCAAAGAGCAAAGGCCATGTTTCAGTTGGAGAGACCAAGTCTCGAGGAGACAGGGCAGTGCCTGTCTCAGGTCACATGAGCCTTGATCACAGCTCCCCCAGCCCAGACCCCAGACCCGTCCCGAGTGGCTGCTTACCCGTCAATGACAGGCGTGCTCTGCATGAGTCTCACCGCATTGTCCCGGAACTGGTCTGCAGTGCAGACGGCCACCAGGGGCCAGAGCCACCAGCCGGTCCACATGGCACTGTCCCTGGGCACCCGCTGCCTGCCGCTGCTGTGCGTCTGTCCTGACCAGCTGTCCTGCCAGAAGACGGAGGCCTTTGGTCCAGGTGATCGCTGCCCAACCTCCCGTTTATCAGTAATCAGCGCATTCCCCGTGAGGGTGGGAAGATGGGAGTTCCTGGACCCCATGGCTGGGCGTCGCTGTCTGAGGCTGGGCGTCATTGTCCGGGCCAGCCCAGGTGCAGTAAAACCCCAGGGGCGGAGCTGCTGCCCAGAGGACAGGAGAAGAGGCGGGGAGGGCCGGTTACCTCCACGCCCGCCCCTAGGACTCAGTGCCTGAGGTCTGCAAACAAGATTCAATTTTGCGTCCTTGAAAGCACCCCTCGGTTTGCCTGTCAAGTAGTTTATGTTACTTTCCACAGAGAGTGGAGCACAGCGCCACAGGGGTGCTCCCTCCACACCCCACCCTGGTCCTGCGGACAGCACTGTGACCCACGCTCAGCTGCAGGTTGGACGCGGGGGCTTGGGGTCAGAAGCCTGGAGTGTTTGTACTTCCTTAGAACTAGAGGCTCACACAGGTCTCTCAGATGGATCTGTTTGAGGACCATCTCAGGTCTCTTAGGTGGGGCAGTTTGAGGATGCTCCCAGGAGCTGCTGGGATGGGTGAATCAGTGATCCTTGTCCCAGGGCTGGGCCAGCATCCTGGTTCTGGTGGGCAACTCTGGCTCCTCGGGGTTGCTGGGTTCCACAGGGCTGGTCTTACCGGGTCATTCACGTTCAGTTCCGGGACTTCAGCTGCAGATGACTCTTGCAAGTTGATGACAGAGGACACATTTCCAGGAGTTAAGCTGTGGGCATGACCATACGTCCTTGGGTGACCCAAGAAACACAAGACTCAAGGACACTCAACTACACCCATGGGAGGGCCGGGTGCACCCTTGTTCAAACATGAGAGGATTTCCAGGATGATAGCCCCAGAAGACGACAGCCAAGGGGTGTCGTCTATACCCAAGTCTATACCCAGGAGGGCTCGTGCTGTGTGGGGTCCATTCCGCCTCCTCCCTCCAGTAACTCACAGCCTGTGTCCCTTGGTGGGGCTCGGGGTCAGGCTGCTTGTGCACGTGGTCAGACTTCTCAGCCGTGGCATCTGTCTGCGAACAGAAGTCATCTTGGGCCCCCCTGCTGGGAGTGCCGACCTGTGGACCCGTGGGTCAGGCCCCGCACTCACACCTGAATGTGTCTGCTCAAGTCGATTGTTCATCCTGGGGTCTCTGATTGCCTGACAGTCTTCCACTCTCTGGGCCTCCTCACAGTGCCCAGCTTCGGGTCCACGGTTCCCTTTGAATTTCTGCGTTGGGCCCTCCGCCTCTAGGGTTACGTCCTGTTTCGCTAGAGCTGTTTCCCAAACCACTCCTGGAAGTGGTGCTGGGAAAACTTCCAAGCCCTGGAATGTTTGCACTTGACATTATTATGCCCTCATAACTGAGCGACAGGTTTGCTGGCCTTGCACTTCTGGATCGTAACCTGTTTCCTCTTGAAAGTGAAGGGCTATCCACAATGCACTATTGCTGAAGATTCATTTCTTTGTAGGCAGCTTGTTGCCTTCTTGCACAGTCTCCTTGAGCTACCTCTTCCTCCTTGGCTCTGCACTTTCTCAGGGACGTGCCTCACTGGAGACTGTTTTCATCTGACCAGCTCCTCATGCGGGGTCGCTGGCTCTGCCGCTGGTCCCAGAACACGCCCTGGAATCCTCCTCTGTCTGCTCCCAGGCAGCGTGTTCAGTCGAATGCTGGACCTCTGGCACTGCTCCTATTTGACTCTTGTGTTTTTCTCTCCTGTTTTAGGTTTTCTTGTGCTTTTATTCTGTGCATTTCTATTCTGTGAATTTATGAATGGAATATTCTTTGAATTTATTCTATAAGTTTCCTTGTTTCTGAATTTAAACACTTTCACCCAGCTGTCTTTCAGAAATTACGTACTTAACCTCCCAAAGTGCCGTCTTGTGTTTCTGTTGGTGGTGGGTTTCTGTTTCCCTTTGCTCCTTGTTCTTATATGGAAGCAATATTATCTCGTGTCAGTTGGTAGTTCTGTTTTCTTTTCTCCTGTTTACTGGATGATAATGTTTCCTCTGGACCCCTTTCCTCCGTTGTGTATTCGACCTTTCATCGCATATGCAGACTGTCCTCAACCAGCTGGATTGTCACTTCATGCAGTAGGCAAACTGCTGGATACCAGAGCCTCCCGAAGCAAGAGGGGGCCCTTCATGTCAGAATCTAACATGAGCACATCACAGCAACCCTGATTCTCAAAACAAACATATTTTTAGGGACACTCCACCGTGTCTTTTTCCCTGGAGTCAGCCTGGCCATGGACCAACCAGGACTGTCCATCTGTGTCCGTGGGCACCAGGGGTCAGCCTGTCCACCATCCAGCCATCCATAAGTCTGATTTTACCCGTGTCTCTCACTCCTACCCGCTCCTGTGACATCTAAGTTGAGCTCCCCTCTGGTTTCTGATGGGCCCCTGCCATCTGCACCCCTGCCGCCCCCTTCTGTAAATGCTCCTGAAGAGGCCGTCTCCATCTAAGTTATCCCCCCAAACTGGCTGAATCTGCCAGTCAAGGACCCTTTCTCTCTGGGACACTGCAGGTTCTGCCTGAGTCATTTCCTGCCACCTGGAGGGACATGGCAAGGAAATGCCCGTCTCAGGCCCACCTCTGACCTAAGGGCTGCAGTGGGTGTAGCTGTGGAGGATTTTCACGGCATCTCTGTTTCCTCCTGTGCTGGCACCCCGTGACATAAGCCTCAGGGACAGAGTGGGCTCAACGGCCTGGCCCAGGTCCTTTGATTTTAGAGACTCTCTCAGGAGGTGGGACCAGGCTTTGTTGAGAGCACAAGCTTGGAACAGGCCGCCCGGGGTTCACGCTCCTGTGTGGCCGACTGCGTGTTCCAGAACTGGCAGCACTTGCCTGTCCATCCTCCTTGCCAAGAGGAGAAGCAACCGGCTCGACCCGCAGAGAAAGCGGCCGGCGTGACTTCCGTGCTGCCATCTGGCTCCTGTCCTGGACACACCATGGGGGATGCAGCCACCAGCCCAGCTCCCCCCAGCTGACGGCTGGCCATGGCCCCCTGCCAGCTCCTGGCTGAGGCCAGACTCTGGGCCAGAGACCAGTTGGCCCTGCTGGGTCTGGAAACGTGAGCAATGCCAGAGACCCCCGAGTGCCAGCTGGAGCTTTGGAGGATCGCTTGTTCAACAGCAGAGAGCTGACACGCTGGCCCTCCTCTCGCGGCTGGTGACGGTGTTGGTGACTGTGCCCTGGTCTGTAAAATGGGTGAGTAACCCGAACCACCTTGGGCTGCTGGGGGTGGCGGCGCCCCACAGTCTCCTTGGCAACAAGAAGCCCCCGGTCCATGGCGGGCTGAGGACATGCGCTCTCCCCCAGGGTCCCTGGGAGAATGGCCAAGCCTCGCTGCTTGCTCAGCTCTCAGGGGAGCCGCCTAATTGTCTGCCTTAAAATGTTTTCACGTTTTATTTAAATGAAGAGAATAATGTTATTAATTGGAAACATCAGCATCACTTGCCGTAATCAGGAGGAACACGGTGACAATAAACACGCAAAAACTAAGCAGTGCTGTTATATTTTGGTGGGAGCCAGAGAGGCGTCCAGGAGCAGCCAGAGCCTGCCCGGCTCTTCATCAACCCGCCCAGAGCAGCCCAGGTGTTCACCGGGGCTCCTGGGACGGTCCCCCAAGATTCCCCCATCTGCACCTGTGCCCGCAGGGGCGCAGCCCCGACACAGCTCAGAGCAGCTGGAGGACCTGAGTGCACAGCCCCTGCCCTTCAGGAACACACACCCTGTGTGTGCGGACACGAGCAAACACAGCTAACCACACACCCACATGCAGTGCACGGTTACACAGGCGCCCTGGCACAACCACCTGTGTCAAGATGCATGTGCCCCAACAGGCACCAACATAGCAAGTGTGCCAACACCTCCTGTGACCCACACACCAGCACACGTATGCACCAGGACATCACAGACGAGACCTGCGTGTGCAGACGCAGCACAGGCTTATAAGCACACCCATGTGGACTTGCCCATGTGATCAGACACACACAGACACCAAGATGCAGACGCGCACACAGACACATATTTAGCACACCAATATAAACTCACAGTAATACGTAGGTGCATGGTTGTGACCACAGGTTCACACACACTCTTACCCCAGGCCTGTCCTGTCACGCACACAGCACACAGGCTTAGCCTTGCAGGCGCCCTCGTCTCTGTGTCACTGTGCCCACCCGGCCCCCATGTCCACCTCGGGGCCTGCAGCCGGGCCCTCAGCCCCATGACCACCCACAGAGCCTGGAACGTGGCAACCCCCAGTGGGCCTGGAGGCAATGGGGTGTGCTGGTGTGCCCTGGGGAGCCTTGGGTACAGGCCCTTCAGACCATGTGACCTCTGTGTCCAGGCATCTTGAGGCCTCTCGGCTGTCCAGGCCCAGTCATGAGGCCACCACCCAGGTCTCTGCCCCCAACCCTCACGGATGGCCCCTGTCCACCCAGCCCCAGGGTGCGTCCAGGCTGCTGGCTTCTCCACAATCCTCCTGGTCCCCCACTGTCCCCTCTGTCCCCCTCTGTCCCCCTCTGCCCCCTCTGTCCCCCTCTGCCCCCTCTGTCCCCCCTCTGTCCCCCTCTGCCCCCTCTGTCCCCACTGTCCCCCTCTGTCCCCTCTGTCCTCTCTGTCCCCACTGTCCCCGTCTGTCCCCTTCTGTCCCCCTCTGTCCCCCCTCTGTCACCCTCTGCCCACTCTGTCCCCACTGCCCCTCTGTCCCCCTCTGCCCCCTCTGTCCCCACTGTCCCCCTCTGTCCCCTCTGTCCTATCTGTCCCCACTGTCCCCGTCTGTCCCCTTCTGTCCCCCTCTGTCCCCCCTCTGTCACCCTCTGCCTACTCTGTCCCCACTGTCCCCCTCTGTCCCCTCTGTCCTCTCTGTCCCCACTGTCCCCGTCTGTCCCCTTCTGTCCCCCTCTGTCCCCCCTCTGTCACCCTCTGCCTACTCTGTCCCCACTGTCCCCCTCTGTCCCCCTCTGTCCCCCTCTGCCCCCTCTGTCCCCACTGTCCCCGTCTGTCCCCTTCTGTCCCCCTCTGTCCCCCCTCTGTCACCCTCTGTCCCCTCTGTCCCCACTGCCCCCTCTGTCCCACTCTGTCCCCTCTGTCCACCTCTGTCCCCCTCTGCCCCCTCTGTCCCCCCTCTGTCCCCCACTGTCCCCCACTGTACCCTCTGTCCCCCAATTTCCCTTCTGTCCCCACTGTCCCCTCTGTCCCCCTCTGTCACCCCTGTGCCCTCCACTGTCCCCCTCTGTCCCCTCTGTCCACACTGTCCCCCACTGTCCTCCTCTGTCCCCTCTGTCCCCCCTGTCCCCCTCTGTCGCCCCTGTCCCCCTGTCCCCCCTGTCCCCCTCTGTCCCCACTGTCTCCCTCTGCCCCCTCTGTCCCCCTCTGCCCTCCGTCCCCCTCTGTCCCCTCTGTCCCCCACTGTCCCCCTCTGTCCCCTCTGTCCACACTGTCCCCCACTGTCCTCCTCTGTCCCTTCTGTCCCCACTGTCCCCCTCTGTCCCCACTGTCCCCCTCTGTCCCCTCTGTCCCCCTCTGTCCCCTCTGTCCCCACTGTCCCCCTCTGTCCCCCCTGTCCCCCTCTGTCCCCACTGTCTCCCTCTGCCCCCTCTGTCCCCCTCTGCCCCCCTGTCCCCCTCTGTCCCCTCTGTCCACACTGTCCCCCACTGTCCCCCTCTGTCCCCTCTGTCCCCACTGTCCCCCTCTGTCCCCCCTGTCCCCCTCTGTCCCCACTGTCTCCCTCTGCCCCCTCTGTCCCCCTCTGCCCCCCTGTCCCCCTCTGTCCCCACTGTTCCCCTCTGCCCCTTCTGTGCCCCTCTGTCCCCCTCTGTCCCCCCTGTGCCCCCTACTGTCCCCCACTGTCCCCTCTGTCCCCCACTTTCCCCTCTGTCCCCTTCTGTCCCCTCTGTCCCCCTCTGTCCCCCCTGTGCCCCCCACTGTCCCCCTCTGTCCCCTTCTGTCCCCTCTGTCCCCCTCTGCCCCCTCTGTCCCACTGTCCCCCTTGTCTCCTCTGTCCTCTCTGTCCCCACTGCCCCCTCTGTCCCACTCTGTCCCCTCTGTCCACCTCTGTCCCCCTCTGCCCCCTCTGTCCCCCTCTGCCCCCTCTGTCCCCCTCTGCCCCCCTGTCCCCCTCTGTCCCCTCTTTCCCCCACTGTCCCCCTCTGTCCCCTCTGTCCCCCTCTGCCCCCTCTGTCCCCACTGTCTCCCTCTGCCCCCTCTGTCCCCCTCTGACCCCTGTCCCCACTGTCCTCCCTCTGCCCCCTCTGTCCCCCTCTGCCCCCTGTCCCCCTCTGTCCCCACTGTTCCCCTCTGCCCCTTCTGTGCCCCTCTGTCCCCCTCTGTCCCCCCTGTGCCCCCGCACTGTCCCCCTCTGTTCCCACTGTCCCCACTGTCCCCCTCTGTCCCCTTAGTCCCCCTCTGCCCCCTCTGCCCCCTCTGTCCCCCCTGTGCCCCCTACTGTCCCCCACTGTCCCCTCTGTCCCCCACTTTCCCCTCTGTCCCCTTCTGTCCCCTCTGTCCCCCTCTGTCCCCCCTGTGCCCCCCACTGTCCCCCTCTGTCCCCTTCTGTCCCCTCTGTCCCCCTCTGTCCCCACTGTCTCCCTCTGTCCCCCTCTGCCCCCTCTGTCCCCACTGTCCCCCTTGTCTCCTCTGTCCTCTCTGTCCCCACTGCCCCCTCTGTCCCACTCTGTCCCCTCTGTCCACCTCTGTCCCCCTCTGCCCCCCTCTGTCCCCCTCTGCCCCCTCTGTCCCCCTCTGTCCCCCACTGTCCCCCACTGTACCCTCTGTCCCCCAATTTCCCTTCTGTCCCCATTGTCCCCCTCTGTTCCCTTCTGTCCCCTCTGTCCCCCTCTGTCACCCCTGTGCCCCCCACTGTCCCCCTCTGTCCCCTCTGTCCACACTGTCCCCCACTGTCCTCCTCTGTCCCCTCTGTCCCCACTGTCCCCCTCTGCCCCCCTGTCCCCCTCTGTCCCCCCTGTCCCCCTCTGTCCCCCCTGTGCCCCCTCTGTCCCCACTGTCCCCCCCCTCTGTCCCCACTGTCCCCCTCTGTCCCCCCTCTGTCCCCCTCTGCCCCCTCTGTCCCCACTGTCTCCCTCTGCCCCCTCTGTCCCCCTCTGCCCCCCTGTCCCCCTCTGTCCCCTCTGTCCCCCTCTGTCCCCCTCTGTCCCCTCTGTCCCCCTCTGTCCCCACTGTCCCCTTCTGTCCCCTTCTGCCCTCCTCTGTCCCCTCTGTCCCCCTCTGTCTCCACTGTCCCCAGTATCCTCCTCTGTCACCCTCTGCCCCCTCTGTCCCCTCTGTCCCCCTCTGTCCCCTCTGCCCCCTCTGTCCCCCTCTGTCCCCCCTGTGTCCCCTCTGTCCCCCTCTGCCCCCTCTGTCCCCTCTGTCCCCCTCTGTCCCCCCTGTGCCCCCTCTGTCCCCCTCTGCCCCCACTGTCCCCACTATCCCCCTCTGTCCCCTCTGCCCCCTCTGTCCCCTCTGTCCCCCTCTGTCCCCACTGTCCCCACTATCGCCCTCTCTCCCCTCTGTCCCCTCTGCCCCCTCTGTCCCCCTCTGTCCCCCTCTGCCCCCTCTGTCCCCACTGTCCCCCTCTGTCCCCTTCTGCCCTCCTCTGTCCCCTCTGTCCCCCTCTGTCCCCTCTGTCCCCCTCTGTCCCCCTCTGTCCCCTCTATCCCCCTCTGTCCCCCTCTGTCCCCACTGTCCCCACTATCCCCCTCTGTCCCCTCTGTCCCCTCTGTCCCCCTCTGTCCCCCTCTGTCCCCTCTGTCCCCCTCTGTCCCCTCTGTCCCCCTCTGCCCCCACTGTCCCCACTATCCCCCTCTGTCCCCTCTGCCCCCTCTGTCCCCCTCTGTCCCCCTCTGCCCCCTCTGTCCCCACTGTCCCCCTCTGTCCCCTTCTGCCCTCCTCTGTCCCCTCTGTCCCCCTCTGTCCCCTCTGTCCCCCTCTGTCCCCCTCTGTCCCCTCTATCCCCCTCTGTCCCCCTCTGTCCCCACTGTCCCCACTATCCCCCTCTGTCCCCTCTGTCCCCTCTGTCCCCCTCTGTCCCCCTCTGTCCCCTCTGTCCCCCTCTGTCCCCCCTGTGCCCCCTCTGTCCCCCTCTGCCCCCACTGTCCCCACTATCCCCCTCTGTCCCCTCTGCCCCCTCTGTCCCCTCTGTCCCCCTCTGTCCCCACTGTCCCCACTATCCCCCTCTCTCCCCTCTGTCCCCTCTGCCCCCTCTGTCCCCCTCTGTCCCCCTCTGCCCCCTCTGTCCCCACTGTCCCCCTCTGTCCCCTTCTGCCCTCCTCTGTCCCCTCTGTCCCCCTCTGTCCCCTCTGTCCCCCTCTGTCCCCCTCTGTCCCCTCTATCCCCCTCTGTCCCCCTCTGTCCCCACTGTCCCCACTATCCCCCTCTCTCCCCTCTGTCCCCTCTGCCCCCTCTGTCCCCCTCTGTCCCCCTCTGCCCCCTCTGTCCCCACTGTCCCCCTCTGTCCCCTTCTGCCCTCCTCTGTCCCCTCTGTCCCCCTCTGTCCCCTCTGTCCCCCTCTGTCCCCACTGTCCCCACTATCCCCCTCTCTCCCCTCTGTCCCCTCTGCCCCCTCTGTCCCCCTCTGTCCCCCTCTGCCCCCTCTGTCCCCCTCTGTCCCCTTCTGCCCTCCTCTGTCCCCTCTGTCCCCCTCTGTCCCCCTCTGTCCCCCTCTGTCCCCTCTATCCCCCTCTGTCCCCTCTGTCCCCACTGTCCCCACTATCCCCCTCTGTCCCCTCTGTCCCCTCTGTCCCCCTCTGTCCCCACTGTCCCCACTATCCCCCTCTCTCCCCTCTGTCCCCTCTGCCCCCTCTGTCCCCCTCTGTCCCCCTCTGCCCCCTCTGTCCCCACTGTCCCCCTCTGTCCCCTTCTGCCCTCCTCTGTCCCCTCTGTCCCCCTCTGTCCCCTCTGTCCCCCTCTGTCCCCCTCTGTCCCCTCTATCCCCCTCTGTCCCCTCTGTCCCCCTCTGTCCCCACTGTCCCCACTATCCCCCTCTGTCCCCTCTGCCCCCTCTGTCCCCTCTGTCCCCCTCTGTCCCCACTGTCCCCACTGTCCCCCTCTGTCCCCTTCTGTCCCCTCTGTCCCCCTCTGTCCCCTCTGCCCCCTCTGTCCCCCTCTGTCCCCCTCTGCCCCCTCTGTCCCCCTCTGTCCCCCTCTGCCCCCTCTGTCCCCCTCTATCCCCACTGCCCCCCACTGTCCAGGGTCAACTGTACAGCCCCACTGGCTGCCCCCACCACTCTGAGCTCCGTGGTCCACTGGACACAGCAGCGGTCCCTCCCTCAGGGGCTCCAGAGACACTCCCAAGAGGCCCTGGCCCTCCATTCACCCCTAGAACCACAGCCCAGCAGGCCCTTTCCTCACCTGCCCGCGATGCACTCACCCGTCGGGCACCTGAACTGGTCCCCTCAGCTCAGACTCAGAGGCCTCACCAGGCATACAGTAGGTATCCACTAATGGCTGTCCTGCCGGGTGCTGCGTAAACCAGACAGCCCTCCCGCGATGGGAGGAGACAGGCTTCCTGCAGCTCAGCGAGTGCTGGTGCCCAGGCTCCCCAGGAACGGGAGGGCGGGCTCCCCTCAGGTCACGAGACCTGGGGGGTTGTTTCTGTTTTTCTCAAGTTGCACCCGCCCCTGAGTTCCACAGGCCGCCTCGGAGGGGTGAACACTGCACACGTGTCAGCTGGTCTGAGTTTCTGCAGACACAAGAGGCAGGCGTGCCCAGCACATACAGCCCACCCAGACTCAGCGCCCTCTGACCCTCAAGCTGGGCCTCAGGCCCAGGGCAGGCCAGACAGGGCCGGGCTGGATGACAGGGAGTCGGGGTCCCCAGACAGGCGAGGGCGTTCCCTCGGACAGGCTGGTGGCATCTAGTGGGGGGCTGAGTTAGGAGGCGGGCGTCACAAGGATAGCTGGGCTGGGCCACGCTCCCCCTTCCCCCCTCCAGGCCCACAGCATCATCTGGTAGCAGCAACCTGGCACCTGAGGGGATGCCACCCCACCCTCACTGCTGGGGTCAAGGGTAATAGCTGTGTCCAGGGCTAGAAGGCATCTTCGCTGCAGCCTGGCCCAGAGGCTGGGGCCCACATTCTATATGTGTAGTACGCTTGACTCCAGGAGGATCTGAAGCAGGCAGGGATCGGAATGTCCTCTGGCAGAGACTCAGACCAGGAGAAGGTCTGTGTGGAGCCCCGGCCCAGCTGGGGGCTGGCTGCGCTAATTGGTTTCAGGATTCTGAGGTTAGGATGGGGGGGACACACCCTGGCAGGCACTGGCAAACAGCTGGCAGACAGCTGGCAGTCCCATCCTCACCCAGGGAGGGTCCCAGCAGCCTGGGTGAGGGCACAGTGCCCCAGTCTCAACCTCCTCTGCCCTGGCCCTCTCGTGGTTCACAGACACTGACTGAGTGGGGCAGCCCCTGCCCCAGCTGTGAGGCGCTCAGTTACTAGAACTGGGAGGAATGGGACGTCATAACGGGGGTGGGTCATATACGGGGATGTAGCATGAGAAGGGGGCCCCAAGAGCAATGCGGGTCTTAGCGGAGGGTGGCAGAGCTGGGGGGCCACCTGCCAAGGCTCTGGAGCATGTTGGCTCCCTTGACCCTCCCCTAGAGGGTGGTGAGAGTTCAGGAGGAGGATTGGTTCAGGGTGGAGAAGGGGCTGAAGGTCTGACCCTGGGCCCCGCGGACCAGGGCCTGGGGGAGGCAGCCACGTGTGGCCCCTGCCTGCACGGTGATCCCCCAGTTCCATATTTGGGGTGGTACCCCTTTGTGAGCACAGAGGCTGGAGAGCAGAACTTCCCCGGGTCTGCCCAGGGTCTTGGCATCGCTGGATGGGGGAGGGCCAGAGGCGCCAAGGCCCGGGTGGAAGGGGCAGATTCCTACTTTTGATGTTATTACTCTTTGTAATAACATCTTTTGATGTTATTACTGTTTGACATTTTTAGCATGTGAATTAAAATGGAAAAATAATTAAAACAGAGAAGAGTGTTTAAGCAGGCTCTGCACAGAGATGGGGGTGGGTGCCCCTGACTCCAGGCCCTCCACTCTCAGGGTCTGGCTGCTGGCTGAGTTCCTGTGTGGGCGCCAGGTGTCCCGCTGGCAGGCGGATGTCCCAGGAACGTTCGGATGGTGCCCAAGGTGGGGCAGGTCTGGGGGCCCCACCAGCTACTCCGTCAGCAGGTCCCTCTGCCCACAGATTTCCCCAATCCGGGCCACCGTTTACACCCCTGTCCCATCCTGGCTCCCCCATGCAGGGCAGGGTGATTGCTGAGCTGAACGAGGGCAGGGCAGGCGACAGCCTCCCAGTGGGGCCAGCCTTGTCCCCTGAGTCTAGGGCAGGGACAGCGGTGCTCTCATGGGGACACTCTAGATGTGGGCGGGACCCTGGTGAGAAAATGCACTGGATGTGGGCTGCCCTGTTCTGTCTGTGAGACAGGCCTGGAGCTCCAGGCTCACCCGGAGGCTGGTAGAGGCTCAGACAGGAGGCCAGGGGCTTGGGTCCCCTTTGGTCCGGCCCTCCCACTGCTGCCCCCTGGTGGCCAGGTGCGCCCTGCAGTGTGGCCTGGAGGTCTCACCTGTGGGGCAGGGCCCTGCAGACTCCTGGTCCCCTTCCTTCCCAGGTCTGGAAACCGAGGCGAGGGCTGCACACACCCTGGCTGCATGGCTCAGAGCCGGGGCTGGAGCCCAGGCCGCAGGACACCAGAAGGTGGGAGGGGCACAGGCCTCCCCTGCCTGCTGTCCCCAGGGGACCCGGAAGCCCTTGGCTCCCCTGTCCGAGGCCACCCTCTGTGGCCTTCAGAACTGCCCCGCTGCCCATTCCCAGTGGGCAAGGCCGTCAGATGCCTTCCAGCCTCACTGCCTGGATGAAGAAGGAGCCCTTGTCCTCACCTTCCTCATCCCCAGAGCTGTGGACACACATGCAGATCTGGATTCATCAGTGAATCAGGAGACTGAGGCCTGGACGGGCCACACTCAGGGAAACCAGACGCCCCCTCCTGCCATGACGCCGAACTCCCGCCTCCCTGAGTCTGGACACAGGCCCACGACAGCCAGCAAGTCTCAAGGGAGACACCGCACTGTGCTTTCTCCCCTACGGAAGCAGCTCTACTGAATAAAAGTGACACAGCCCCCAAGCTCCCTGGGCCCAGGCAGACCCCACCCACCAGTCCAGCACGACCCGCACTGTGCCCAGCACCCCCTCCCTAGAATATGCTACGACCATCCCCCGAAGGGCTTAAAGCCTGTCCCCTTCCTGTGGCTATGACAGTGATGTCCACAGGAAAGGGGATTGAGTAAGGAAAAAGAAAAGTGACGCAGGTTCCTAGCAAGATTGTGAGACTTGAAACCATTATTTAACGAGGTGAAGTAGACTCAGAGACCCTGACTGGTGAGGGGTTGCTGAAGGTATGCTGGTCTGGGAAAGAAAGAAAGTTTAGTTGCTCAGTCGTGTCCGACTCCTAGTGAGCCCATGGACTGCAGCCTACCAGGCTCCTCCGTCCATGGGATTTTCCAGGCAAGAGTACTGGAGTGGGTTGCCATTGCCTTCTCCAGAGGATCTTCCCGACCCCGGGATTGAACCCAGGTCTCCCACATTATAGGCAGATGCTTTACTGTCTGAGCTATCAGGGAAGTCCTGTTGCTCTGGGGCATCACTTTTAACCATGTGTTTCTCAGAGAGGAAAGCAGGGTGGGCCCAGGAGCCCGTCCATGGGGCCCTCTCCCCACTGACCAGTGGGCGGCAGCTGGAGGGGGGCTCTGAGCACAGGGGGCTGCAGGACCCATGTATGCATCCCATGTCCCAGAGCTTCAAGCCCACGGAACAGACCCACTCGGTTAGGAAACGTCTCTGCCTTAGATACAAAGAACACAGCCCACTCGTGCTTTGTTACTGTTGTGAGTTGATCTGCTGCCGCCAGGAGGACCGAACGTTCTGAGCTTTCAGTGAGAATCAGGAGGCCTTTGTCATCTGCCCAACATGGGCTCCTGCAGACAGCCCACTTTGATTCTTCCACTCCTTCCTTCACTCATTCATTCATTCAGCACATCTATTCCGCCTGACGAGGGGATGATAGTGAGCAGAGCAGAGAGCAGGGCAGCCAGGCAGAACTGCAGAAAAGAAAGGCTTCCTGGAGGAGGGGACAGACTAGCTGAATCTTGAAGGGCAGGCAGCCAGGGAGAAAGGTTCTGTGCAGAGAACAGCAGAGGTGTGGGGGCGGGAAGGCGGCAGGGGCCTCACCGGCCCCAGCGCGTCTGGACCACATCCTAAGGACAGCAGAGAGGCTGCTGACAAGGAGTTGGGGTGCTGAGGGGAACCCTGTGAGCCTCAGTTTCACACTGATCACAGCTCTCTCACCTTCTGGAATTGCACCTGCTTCAGGCTCCCTGTCTCCCTGCTCTGCTGACCTGTGTTCTGGCCACCTCCCCTCAAGACAGCACGTCCCTAGTGGCAGACCCCCAACCCCTGGCAGCCCCCTGGCCCCCAGCACACTCACTGTGGCCTCAGCAGCGATGCAGACTTCGCTGCAGGACGTCACGGCCGTGCTGATCCTACCCTAGCACCCCTCCTAGGAAGGAGAAAATGCCCCATTTCCGCCCGAGAAGCCCTAGTCTTCAGATTGTGAGAGGTGGCGGGGCGGGCAGCTGTGTGGGGGAGGGATTGGCCCAGGAAGCTGTCCCCTCCCCTCTCAGCCTCCCAGCACCCTGCCCAGGGGAGAAGCGGCTGTATGGGCTCCCAGCTTCCTTCCAGTGGGCAGCCCAGATGAGTGGATGCAGTGCCAGCTGCCTTGTCCAGCTTTGCAATGGCAGGTCTCAGTGACTGCTCCAGGCGGGCGTATGCAAGCCTCCTTGGTTCTGTTTATTTTACATTTTAACTGTGAAAATATCATATATGTACCAAAAACTATGTAAGTCATGTTTGTACCTCCACACAAAAATGTTCACAGTAGCCTAAAGATACCAACAGCCCAAAAGCCCAACGTCTGATGAATAAACAAAATGTAGTCCATCAAGCTGCGTGGTTAGAGTCGCACCATGTGAGGCAGGTGCAGAGGTCACAGTGCATTTTATAGCTGTTACAGCCCAATTGCCCTCGTGGATAGCAGTAATCCCTGACTGACACACCCCCCCCACCCAATACCGCCACATCCAGGTTAGGATTTCAGCACATGAAGCAGGCACACACGTTCCTGGTGTAACAGGTGGCAGGTGAGCTGTATCTCAGCAAAGCCATCACCACCACAGCACAGGGGGCAGCCCTGACGTCCACCCAGAGTGGACGGACCCGCGGATCGTAGCGCATCCACACGTGGAGGGTGGCGTGGAATGAACGGGAACTGTGGGCACACACACACGCAACGACGTGGCTGAACGCTGAGCACAGGGAGGAGTCAGAGGGACGCTGGGCCTCAGGCCCTGGCTTCTGGGACAGGTAATCCGGGAGGTGGGAGGTTTGAGGGCCCTGGACTGATCATCTCTGGGAAAGTCTTCAGGAGGTGGCCAGGGTGTGCCTGTTTGGTGGACAAGAAAGACAAGACTTGGATCCCGGGAGGCAGGGTGCCAGCAGGGGCCGCCCCCAGCAAAGGGGAAGGAGGGCCCACTTGAGCCAGAGCAGGCTTTGGACTTGCCCCTGGGCTGCCCTGCCAGTCCAGTCAGAACCTAGACTCTTCCCTGGCCCCTGGCCTTGCACAGCTGGCCTCCCACCACCCCATGGACCCCCTTACCCCTCCCTCTCTGCCCGCCAGCCAGGCCCGCAGCAATGCCTGCACCAGACATCCACCCACACAGTCCGCCTTGGCCTGATTACAGCAGCGTTTCCCCAAACAAGGTCACCTTCACGGCTCCGGAGGCTGTACCTCTGGGGGCCACCACCCCACCCGCTGCAGCTGGGTCTCAGTAGTGCCCCATTTCCCAAAGGGGCTCACAGTGTCAGACAGCCTGCAGAAACCACCCAGCCAATGGATGAGCTTCCAATCGGGGTAGGGGGGACACAGGAGCCCCCCTCGCAGGGACACATGCCTCATCTAGGCGGGGCGCCGGGGGTGTGCACCCCAAGATCGCTCCAGGATGCTGCCCTGCCCTCCGTGGAAGACGGGGTATCACACAGGCCCTGAAACACCAGAGTCAGGAGACCCCTGACACAGCCCTCCTCCTGGGGGCAGATGTCACAGCAAGAGGGTGAAGCTGAGTGACAGAGGGGAGGGTGAGCGGCCCCAGAGGAGGTGGAGCTCGCTCGCTGAGACCCCGGGGGAGGCCCAGAGACAAGCCTCCCCCTCAGAGATGGGCTCCCCCAGGCACCCCGTGGATCAGCCTGAGTGGAGTGTGTCCAGAATCCTACTGGGGGCCGGTGCAGGGAGGCCTTGGCTGCCTGGAGAAAGCCCTGTGGCCGCAAAGGCTCTTTTCCTTATCCTGGATGATTCTTCCGGAGCACTTCTGCGCCACAGGTCACCTGAGGATGGAGGGTGGGGCGGAGAGGCAGTGTGGTGGGGGAGTCACCGCACAGGGTGGGGGTGGGGCGAGCACACCGGCCCTCAGTGGGGGCCCGGCGACAGGGCCCGGCTGGCAGGACTGAAAAGACCACCCACTGGTCAGTGATGCAGGCAGGGCCAGGCGTCGGCTCTCTGTGGTCACCGCAGGAGGGTCAGCTCAGGAAAAAGGAGGTTGAAATTCGGCCTCCAGGACCTTTAAATGGAAACTGCTGGACTGGATCCCACGCCGACCTTGGAGGACGGGTTTCGACCAGCGATAACTGTTGCGAAAGGGAAAGAAGCCCACGTTGCCGCCCCTGTGTCTGTGCCGAGAGACCTGGGTGGGGGTGAGCCGGGTTCGGCCGTTAGGGGAGCAGGAATCCAGGAAAAGTAGGAAGGCCCTCCAGCACTGGCCGTGGGAGCTGGAAAAGGGCAGGTGAACAGGATGTAAGAAGCAGGTGCTGGCCCCCACCCCGTCCTCTCCAAGTGGGAAAAACGCTTGTTCACTCTGCTCTCAGACAATAACCTGCAGAAACACTGCAGCTCAGCAGAGCTCTAGCAAATAAGCAAGCGTTAATTCACACGGAGCAGAAACCAAGCAATTCTGACCCTTAGACCAGTAAAAGTCAGGGTCTCTGCTCTACCTTCCACTTAAAGCATTGGATGATCCATGCGTTATGTTAGCTGTGATTGAAATATGTCATTCGGAAGTTATCACATTAAATAAAAGGCAGGAAGTGGGGCTTGGCCCTGGCTCCAGCTTTTCCAAGTCAAGTCCTGTCTCAGAGGAGGCTGGAACAAGCCTCAGTTCCTCGAGCTGCCCTGAGTTCTCAGGCACTGTAAGGGGGCCTGGCCATCCTGGGGTGGGGTTTAAGCGGTTAGAACAGTGTTGGTATGTGGCCCAGACTTAACGGGCTTGAGGCTTGTGGGAAGAGGGGCTCAGGTGAGGCTGGTGGGGGTCTGGTCAGGGAAGGAGACCTGGGGACGGGAGAACAGTGAGTCCACCCTGGTCACTCTTCCTGAGCAACATTCTCCCTGAGCAGCCGAGAACCCAAGGCCCAGACCCCAGGCTCCAGGAGAGGGTGCCCCCAGCCACCCGGCCAGCTGGGTGCTTTCCTGAGGTGTCAGCAAGCTGTCCCCAGGCTGGCAGTCAGCAGCATGGAGGGCAGGCTAATAGTAGCAGTTCCACTTCAGGCTGGGGAGCTGGGGTGCACACCTCGGGGGTGACCAAGGAGGATGATGCCCTGAGCACCTGGCCTGGGACGCTGAGCCCTCCTCCCAGTGTGTGAGATAGCCTCAGTCTGCCTAGATGGCCCTGACATGCTCACCCCGCTGATTCTAACTCTTCATTCTCCCAGCCTCAGATAGATGCCGCTGCTTCCAGGAAGTCTTCCTTGCCTTCACCATTCGTGTGGGTTCAACACTTTCCTCTGATCCCACTGACCCCGAAGTACCCTCAAGCTCCTTGGTGAGCGCCTGCTACTTTGGCCTGACCTCCACTCACTGGTGAGTCCCCCAAAGGCAGGGCAATACTGGTCATGCTCATAGCTGTATTTCTAAACCGGCATGAAGTGTACACCCTAGAAACGTTCCTGAATGGGTTGATAAAAGCTCTGGTTACCACTTCTCCATGTGGGAGAATATCTGTGAGAGATTTGATGCTGTTTTTTATCCACCAAATGTCCACACGTGAGGAAAGGGTGCAGATGAATCCAGGGTGTTCCATCCATGACAAGCGCCGAGCTGCGCGGGAGACGCTGGCTGGATACAGCTTAGCAGGCGCAGCTCACGGCTCACTGCCCTGCTTAGACCACGTGAGGAGGGTCAGCACATGGAGGCGGCAGCCCATCCAACCCGCCTCATGTTCCACAAACCCCATGCAGAGCATCGTCTTGTATAATGGAAACAAAATCAGAAAGCCCTGGAAGTAAGCAAAGGGCAGGAGAGAAAAATACTGATGTAGCAGGCTGGCACACCCCAGGGGAGGATCAAAGACCGCTGGTGACCTAGGAAAACATGTCTATAATAGTGCGCACGGCACACCAGGTTTTGTAAGTCATTTTCTAAAAATGAGCAATTCATCAGAAAAATGGGCAAAGGGCATGAACAAAGAGATGACAAAAAAAAAAAAAAAAAGAAGAAGAAGCTGAACCTCACAAAGAATGAGAAAAAGGGAACTTAAACTACAATAAGATTCTTGTACAAATATGACTGGCAAACTCCAAAAGTTAGTTCTCATTTAAGGGCTTGTACAATTCCACCGGGCCTGCCTGGACCTCCTGAGCCAGATAACGCATGCATGGGTTCGAGAAGTAATCCCCACCCACCCCTCGTGTCCAGCCTTCACCACCCCACCCCAACCTGGGGTGGGCAACCTCATTCTACACACACGCTTTCTCTTCTTATGTCTCCTCAGACAAGTGCATGTGTGTGTAAGCGCGCGCGTGTGTGTGCATACACCCTGCTGTCTGTCAGGACAGTGGGAGATGGGTGTTTACAGCACAGGGAGCAAGTCTGGAGCCCTGGGTGGGCTGACCCCCTCTTCAGCCCCCAAGGAGAGTAAAAGCATTTCTAAGAAAGCCCTTGCCTTCCAGGTCAACTCCTAGTACTACTCTTCAGGTCAAAGGTTACTGCATTTGAGAAACCCCAGCAGGGTTGCAGGTGTGCGTGGGGGCAGGGAAGCCATACGCTGTGTGAGGGGAGCTGGCCAAGATTCAAGTTCCCCTGTCCTGCAAACAGGCTGTAGGAAAACGTGCCTCGGTTGTCTGCTGGGGTTTCTCAAATGCTGTAAAGGTGTCCCAGGTAGCGTCCACATTACCTCGGCCTCTATCAAGGCACCTCAGAGGGTGGGAATGAGGCTGCAGGAAGCCCGCAGGGATGGGCAGGATATAGGAATCAGCCAGGAGGGCAGAAGCCCCACCAGCCAGCCCTGAGTCCTTCTTGGCCTTTTTCCAGTCGGCAGCCAATTCCTCGGGCAAAGGAAGGGTCCCTGGTTGGCCCACCTCTTGCCACCCACTGCTGTACCCTTCCGGGCATGCCTTCTCACCACCCACCTCCAGCTGGGACCTGGCCCTGCCCTGAAGATAAGTGGAACCCGCCTCCCGGCAGTTCAGTGAGAGTAAATCTGGGGTTCCTTGGGTCTCACTTTGTGCACAAGTCCCAGAAGAGAGGGGGTGGGGGCAAACATGCAGAAATCTGACCTCAGAGGCAGGGTCCGTGCAAAAGCCCCTGCTCAGGAGGCCCGTTCACTGGAGAGGGGAGGGCGGTAAAAAGGCCTGAGTCACTCGTCCTGGGAAACGGGTGGTTATAGTTCCCAAAACTGACATCAACTTGAGATTCCGTGGCTTTCATGTGGTTCATTGGGCCTTTTACAATTTAATAAAATTCAGTTTATTAATGTTATAAACTTTCAATCCCAGTTTCTTACACATTCAACCCTCAAAGTTTAATATTCTGTTTCTCCATCACTTTTAAAGAGTTTTTTTATTCACATCTGATTCCATTTATAGACCTAGACAAGCTCCTACAAACATTTTTAATTGTATAATATTAATACATTCAGTCCATTGAAGCTGGAGCCCCAAGAGCTCTCTGAGCCACTCCAATATTGTGTGTACACAGTAAGATTTCAACTTCAAATCACATGTTGAATTCAATTTCTCAGTCACATGTTTTACATTGCTTTTCCAAGGCTGACCTCTCAGACATCCACAGTCCCTCATCCCAAGCTCCTGGGAATGAGTGTCTAGCAATTCAGAGTATATTGATTTTAGGAGTTGGTATCCATTTCCACAGATGCTGTGATGCCCAGCAGCAGCCAGCAACGGAGAACACACAATGACTGTTTCTGTCTCAAGATATTAGAATATCCACTCCAAGTGAGACAAAAATTATTATATATTTTCTCTATCTGAAAAAAAGAAAAACATCCCGTTTGTAATAGCGTCAAAAACAATAAAGCCCAGGAATAAATCTAATCAAGAAGATGAAAGATCTGCACACTGAAAATTATGAGGCACTGATGAAAGAAACTGAAGACATAAATAAATGTTTGCGGATCAGAAGATTTAATATATAAATAAACACAAAAAAGCCCCCGTGAGATATCGCCTCACACCTGCCAGAAAAGGCAAGGAAAAAAAAAGTGTCAGCAAGGATGTGGAGAAAAGGAAACGTTCATGCATTGTTGGTGGGAACATACACTGGTTCAGCTGCTATGAAAACAGTATGGAGGTTCCTCAAGAGATTAAAAACAGAACTACTGTGTGACCCAGCAACTCCACTCCTGGGTATTTATCCAAAGGAAATGAAAACACCCTCAAAGGGACATGTGAACTTGCATGTTCACAGCAACACTATTCACAGCAGATGCAACCTGAGTGTCCATCAACGGGTGATGGATAAAAGGATTCTCCCCCACTGGCGCCTGTTCTCTCTGTCACACACACACGGGAATCATTCAGTGATAAAAAAGAAGGAAATTCTGCCATTTCTAGAACACAGATGAACCTTGAGGGCATCACGCTCAGTGAAATAAGCCACACAAACACTCTCTGTCCTCACTGTAGGCGCTCAGTTATCTGTGGAATCTAAAAAGCCCAGCTTTGTAAAGACAGACAGTAGAACTGTGGCAAGCGGGGGCTGGGGGAGTTGGTCAAATGATTTCCACAGATCTGGAAATCAGATCTGCAGTTGTGAGTCCTGGGCTCGAACGTACAGCCTGGCGACTGCAGCTCACGATACTGTGTGTGAAGTTGAAAGCTGCTCAGGAAGGAGATGTGACATTTCATTACACAGAGAAAAGGCAACTCTGTGAGGTGATGCCAGTGCTAGCTAGCCCTGCTGTGGGAGTCACCCCGCTGTGGGCAGGTGTATCGGTTCGCCACGTCACACTCCTCCAGCTGAGTTACCTGTCACTGGCGTCTCAGTAAACTTGGAGAAGAAGCTGTGGGGGTCCCAGGACTTGCTGTCAGCAGGGGCCAGGGGGCCTGTGAGCACCTGCATTTGGGGCGCCCCCTAGTGGAAGCCAGCATCCTGCCTTTTCGCCCTTTGTGCAGGGTTTGGGTCTGGGGGTGTGGATCCAGCTCCTGAGGGACCCCTGGCCCTGGACTCTGAGAGTTGGCTGCCCCCCAGGACCGGCAGGGCTGGGAGGGGGAGTCTGTCATGACTGTCCACATCAGAGCTCTCTACCCCTGGTGTGAGAAAACAGTTTATCACAACAAACCACGGGGGACTTCCCTGGTGGTCCAGTGTTTGAGAGTCTACCTCCGAGTGCAGGGGACATGGGTTCGGTCCCTGGTGGGGGAACTAAGATCTCACATGCCTTAGGGAAATGCAGCCCCACAAGAGCCGATGTGCCACGACTACTGGGCATGTACGCTCTGGAGCCCCAGAGCCACAACAAAGACAGAGAAAAAAAGAGCATGGTTACGAAATTCTTCCGTTCCAGCAATAAAGTATTCTAGAAAAATTTAAAAATTAAGCAAAAAGCAGATGTCCCTCAACACCTCTGATGCACCAAGTCCCAGGAAACCTCTGGGTTCCCAGCTCCCCCAGCCCCTCGGAGTGGAGATGTGGGGGCAGCTCCCATGGTTCCCCAGCTCACAATGCTGTCAAAACCTTGGCTCCCTGTCCACTGATGCCAAACAGAAATATGGAGACAGAGTCTGGAGGAAGTAGAGAAGAGTAGCTTCATTATCTGTGCCAGACAAGAGGGACACACAGCAGGCTAGTGCCTCAAGAACTGTGCCCCCTTTTCTCAGGAATAGGGAGAGGTTTTATAATCCTCTTGAAGGTCTCGTGTTTTTAATTCTCTTGCAAAGTATCAAAACAGCCACAGCTGGCACCAGGCAGCAGCTGAGTCTGGTGTCCACGAAGTTATCGACCCCGACCTTCTTTCTGAAATGCAGGATGCTACAAAGAGAGCATATGGGGAGAAGCGTGCTAGGTCCAGAGCATAATCTACATGGCTGCTGCTGCTGCTAAGTCGTTTTAGTCGTGTCCGACTCTGTGCAACCCCATAGACGGCAGCCCACCAGGGTCCTCTGTCCCTGGGATTCTCTAGGCAAGAACACTGAAGTGGGTTGCCATTTCCTGCTCCAAATCTACATGGAGTCAGAGTAATGAGCTTTGTGAAGGACAAGTCCAGCGACAAGTGTTTGTTAGTAGTAACAGCTAAATTGCTTACCTCTCGCAGGTCTGTCTGGCTGGTATGTGCCAAAGGCTGTTCATTCCTGTCTTTGCTGCAACAGCGGCTGCATTTGTCCCATCCCTGGCCCTCTCCTCTTCCTCTGAGGAAACCAGTCCTTAGACACGGGACCCATCCTGTGACCTCATTTGACTTGGTCACACCTGCAAAAACTTATTTACAAGTAAGGCCCCCATCCACAGGCCACCCTGAGGAACTGAACGTGTCTTTTCTGGAGACACATGACCCCTGAGGGTGGGGGAAACGGTTGCTGGCCTTCCCCCAGGAGCTGGGGCCTGCTGCAGGGGCCCCTGGGACATGTGGACTTTCCCTTCCCTGATGTGGGGACTGGACACGTTACTCCAGCACAAGAGCAAAACAGCTCTGTCCAAAGGCCTTCCCTTCCCCTGAATGTCAACCGACCCCGTCCCTGACCCCCAACCTGCTTCCTCCCACCTTCCCTTGATTGGCTGGGGCCCTCAACGCCGGCCAGCACCCAGGCCTGGCAGCAAGAGAGGGTGCCTGCTCTGACAACCCTTCCCCACTGTCGGTCATGAGCCTCAGGGAAGCTCACCCTTCAGGAACCCAAGGCCTACACAGAGAGGGAAGCTGGTGAGAACCCGTAGCTCTGAGTTCAGAGCTCGAAGCTGTGTCTATCAGTTCTCCCAGAGTGAAGAACTGGGGTCCTAAGAGCCCTGTACCTGAAAAACCCACTAACCAGGCTGGTGTTATGACGCCACAGGCCTGTACCGCCTGGGGCTGACAGCTGTGGCTCAGACCCTGGCCACAAGAGGCAGGAGCCACTGTGTCCCTGGTCTGTGGCTGATGGCTAGGGTGGGATGGGAGGCGGGCTCCTCGCTGGGACTACCCGAACCTTTGACCGCCCGGCTGCCCTCTCCGGATGGAGCCCGGGGCCTCCAGGAGTCTCCACGGAGCCTCAGGCTTGAGGCTCCTGGAACTTAAATCCCCAGAGGGCGGCAGCCTAGGGAGCCACAGCCTCGGCAGATAACCAGGACTGGGTCCTTTCACCCTGGGCTCCGTGGCTGTTGTAGGTCTGGGTCGGGGAGAGTCTGTGCTGGGCAAGGGTCCTGGGTGCCCTCATTCGGGGGCAGACACCAGAGCAGGAGAAGCGGGGCTCTTGCCCACGGGCCCCTGTGCCCAAGGCCCTATGCCTAGCATCTGACAGCCCTGCTGCCCACACCAATCACAGCACTTGTTTCCTGCTCAGCTTCATCTCCACAGCAGAGGAAAGAGCAGGCTGGAGCTTCAGGGTTCTGCTCCCTTGGCCCACGGCTGACTCTGAGGATGCGGGGGTGGGGGCCTGGGCCGGGAGTCCTCCCCTGCACAGGGCCAGGCCGACACCCATAACTAGGGATGCTCAGAACAAGGAAAGGACACCCTGCTCCCTCCGGAAATGGATATTTATTTACCAACAGGTGTTTTGTCTCAGGCCCAGTACACCCGCCCCCCATGCAGTCCTTACAAGAACGTGCAGAGCCAACTACCCCCAACACGTGGTGGCTTAGCACACCAGCAAACACAGACAAACTCATTCCATTTCTAGAGGTCAGGAATACAGGAAAGGATTGTGATGGTCCCAGTGATGTCTCTCCCGAAAGTCCAGGAAGGTGTCATGGGCTCTGGCGAGCCCCTGTTCAGACAGCAAGGGACCAGGACAGCCCTGTGTGTGTCCATAACTGAGCCTTGGAGACACACAGCACTGAGGTCGCCTGGATTCACGGGGAAGCACTATACACCCCGTTTCTCCAGGGGAGGGTCAGTCAAGAACTTCAGGGTCAGCCTGGTTTGATCCCTGGTTTAGGAAGATACCCTGGAGGAAGCAATGGCACCCCACTCCAGTACTATTGCCTGGAGAATACCATGGACAGAGTAGCCTAGCAAGGTACAGTCCATGGAGTTGCAGGGTTGGACACAACTGAGAGACTATCACACTTACTTTTCATGCCTCCAAGTGAAGCAAGGGGTCACGTGCAGGCTGAGGAGAGTGGGACCAGGTGTCCAACCTAACTCTGGACCGGTGCTTAAGTCATTGGCCACCGCAGGTTTACATGAATCCCAAGCCCATCCTGCAAGAAGGAGTTGCTCCAAGAAGCGTGCTGGAGCAACCTCTGAAGACAGTCAGGCCCAGTTGCCTCCCACAGCAGCCCCTTGGGCTGGGCGCTGGCTGGAAAACTCCTCACGTCCTTACAGCTGAGCTGGCTGATGCCTTCCTTCAGGTCAGCTTGCTCTGAACCCCACAGACTCCACATGCAATTGTTGTGAGCAAGAGTGAGGCTGCATCCCCAGGAGGGGTGGTGATGAAGAACTAGGGGCTGGCGTCTCGTCTGTAGGTCTCCACATCAGCTGCCAGGATTTCTGACCATCCTGTCTCGGGCTTCCCTCCCTAGAAGCCCATCTGGATTCCAGAACCCTTGATGGAGGGTCTTGCATTGAAAGGTGAAAGTCCAGAAATTGCACAGGGCTGGTGGGTCTTGCTTCTGCCACTGCCAGCTGTGTGACTCAGGGCAAGTCACTCAACTGTTCTGAGCCTTGCTTTCCTTGTCTGTGAACTGGGAATATTTGCCATCCTTGTGGGCCAGAATCTGGGAGTGGCAAGAGACAGAAGCCCCGTCTCTGACCCCAGTTGGTCTGAGCGGAAAGGGAGGAGCCAGGTCCCCATACTCTGGCACCATTTCTTTGTCCACCTCCTCTGTGCCAGCTTCCTTCCCAGGCAGGCCCTGCCCATGCTGCAGCAGTGGTCACCAGCTGCTCCTGGTGCCCATTCAGCAGCTTAGCAACTGGCAGAAAAGTCGCAGAACCCAGTCCCTTTGGCCATCCAGGTGGAGTGCCCACCTGGAGCCAATCACCGTGTCCAGGGGACAGCACGCTTGCTGAGTGGTCAGGCCTGCATCGTGCCTACCCTGGGATTCAGACAGTAGTCCAGGCCCATTAAATATATGAACTAGGAGATGGGCCCCCAGAAGAGAGCAGGGCTGCTGTTACCAAGGAGGTGAGAGCGGTTGGTGCCCATCTGAACCACCCTGGACCATAATCAATTCATTATTTTATTGCCTCTGGGCAGAGCTGGCTGCCTTCTTGGGCTGGGCGCTGGCTGGAAAACTCCTCACATCCTTACAGCTGAGCTGGCTGATGCTTTCCTGCCCCCACCCCCCCAGCGGCTCCCCCTCACCTGCTGTGCCCAGCCGAGCCGCCCACAGGCCAGGTCCCATGGCTGCCTCCCCTGGTCCTTCCATCCACACCTTTTCTGGCCCCAGGAGGGCATCCCCTGAAAGCGGCCCTGACCCCGATTCCACTCCTCTCCAGGGAGGAGGGGAGAGGCTGGGACCTTGAACCTTGGCCCCTCCCTGCCACATGAGATCTGGAAGAGGCCACAGCCCATCGAGGCTGCAGCTCCCTGGGCCATCACTGTCGCCACTGCTGTGCATGGACCCCCCATTCCCCCATTTTTCTTGGCTTCTGTCTCCCCAGGGATCTCAGCTGACCAGCTCTTGCTGGCTTTGCCCCTGATCAGTGCCCAGGAACTGTCTGAGACTTTCTGCTCCTGAAAGGGCAGCCCAGTCATACAAGACTCAGTGCTCAGTGGCTGGGTTCTGCTGACACTGGCCCTCCCTCCTCAGGGCCACAGTGTCCCCAGCCTGCATTCCTGCTGCCTCCCAGATGTGAATGGGGGGGGGGGCTGCATCTCTGGTGTCCTCTCACCCCCAAAGAGACCAAAATCAGCCCTTCCAGAATTCAGCGGTAGCCAGGTTACCATGGCGATGCCCATTATCCCCGCTGAACAAGAGATGAATCAGGAGCTAAAAATAGGCCCCCAAAATGGATGGATGGACGGATGGATAGAGGCAGGGGTGGGTGGGCCTCATTCAGGGTCGGAACAGTCTGTTTTTCCCAGACAAGATAATTTAGGGGGAAATCTCAATCTGAAACCCATGCCCACAGAGCTGGGAGGTACTGCAAGTGCTGCCCCCTCCCCTGACAGGAGCATAAAGCACGCAGCACCCAGAAGGCCCTCATAAAGCCCAGGGCTTGGAGCTCTCTCCACCTGAGCCCAGCTGGTACAGACTTCAGGCAGGGAACAGCGGAGGCTCTTGGCTTCGGGTGGCCATCGCACCGACTGGCCCTTCCCAGGGTGGAGCACTTCCCCCTGCGCCCTTTCATTCCCAGCAGCGTCCTTGGTTCAGTCCAGGAAGGACCTGAGGAACCTGCTGAGAAGCTCCCTACTCTAATGCGGGGCTCCAGGGCACAGAAACACTGTGCCCCACCCCTCCAGTGGGGTGCAGTCCTCTGCTGGGGGTGGGCAGTGAAGGGACAAAGCCGCTGCAAGGACAAGACACTTTATTCTGCCTAAGTCCCCTCCCCCGCCCCCGCAGACCCCACAGACAGAGAGACAAGGGCGGATGCAGCTGGGACCAGGAGGAATCTGGCTGCAGGGACAGGGGTCTGGGGGGCCGGGGTTTTCTCAGAGACAGGGCACGGCCTTCTGACTCTCCCCAGTGAAGATCAGAAGCAAAGGAGCTGTCCCCCAGGCCCCTCCCCACCCACTAGGCTGGGGCTGGGTTAGGCGTGCCCATGGGACCTCTGCACCCTTCAGCCCACCAGGCAGCAGGGTCACAGGAGCCGAGGGTGGGCCTGGGCTGCAGGATGGGAGGCCCCTGGGGAATCGGGTGGAGGATGCTGGAGGCAGACGGTGGACACAGTCCTGGCCGCCCCATGGGTCCTCAGAGAGCAGAGCCCAAGCTGACTTCTCAGGCGTGGGCGCCGAGGTCTCTTGGAGGCAGCTCCTTGTGGCTGTAGTATTCCACCAGCTGCCTGGGCACCTCGGCCAGCACACTCTTGGCCAATGCCGCGGGGGACGCCTGGGTGTGGGGAGAAGGTGCCTCCAGCCAGTCCCCCAGCCCCCCTTCTCCACCTACTCACATCCAGCCCCCTTCCCTAGAGCCCCCAGCTCCAGGGACCACAACCAGGAATTCACCAAGTGGGCAGGCAGGTGAGCCTGTGTTAAGGTTGAGACCGCAGTGGCTGGGCAGTCCGCCCCTGCTGTCACTGTGGGGGCACAGACAGCCATCTAGGTGGGTGTGACCCTGCTCTGGGCACGGGGCAGAGCGGCTGAGGCCCCTCCATGGCCCAGGTCCTCCTGTGAAGCTGCGAGTGTGTGTCCAAGTGACACAGAGTTCCTACTGTGTCACAAAGAGGCTTGAAAGCCAGGGAGGTGGCTGCCTGAGGGGCACCCTGCCCTCTGGGGCGTCCATGTGACGCTTCTCATAGTGCAAAGGTTTCTAGGGGCTGAAACTGCTCAGGATGGGGTGGGGGCTCAGAGCCTGTCGCCCCCGCAATGCTGCCAAGGGACCCGCTAGGCACTCACGCTCTTGAGCTCCCGAAACGGAACAAACTGCACGATGTCGCGGAGGGCAGGCTCGCCGCGTGGGGAGCGCAGGACACCGTCGTCGCCGTCTAGCACCTGCATGTCAGTGAAGTCGGCGTTGCCCACCCCGACAATGATGATGGACATGGGCAGGTGGGAGGCGCGCACAATGGCCTCGCGTGTGTCCGCCATGTCGGTCACCACGCCATCCGTCAGAATCAGCAGAATGTAGTATTGCTGGGGGCACAGCAGAGGAGGGGCCGTGGGGACCCTGCAGGGCCGCTGCACCTCCCCCAGTCGAACCCCAAGTCCACCAAGCAGACCGCCTGGGGGTGACCACGGTTGCCAAGCTTTTCTAAAAAATGTATTCGCAGAAGCATACCACATGTACACAGGTGCACACACACACATGGAATCACAGTGAGCTGTGACCACGTGCTTCCTCTAACCCGGAGGTGGATATGGCCACACCTTACAGGTGGGGACAGCGAGGCTAGGGGACCTGGGGTTGACCCAGGTCTGAGGCCAGAGGAGAAGTGATCATCAGCCCTGGGAGGGGAGGGGCTCCCACACCCTGAAGAGACGCTGAGATTTCAAACAACACACTCTGGCCCAGCCTGGCCAGGTGCCCAGTGTGTCTGCGCATGACAGACTGGGGCTTGTTTCAAATAAAGGTCCATTTCCAGTGTGAAAAAAACAAAACCACTCAGCAATCATTACTAAAAATCTGGGCACGAGAAAACACAGAAGAGCTGCAACACTGGAAGGCCGGCCAGACTATCCCCTAGCCTGCCCAGCTCTGGCCGAGTGGGCACCCTCTCCCAGGGAACCCCTCTGAGCCCCCAGACCAGGGGGATGGGCAGTTTCCTGTCCAGGGCTGGTGGATTCCCACAGTGCCTGGCCCCGCCCTGAGCCCCACACACCCTCCTCCCACCCTCAGAGTAGGGGCGGCACCCCACTGAGACCTCACAGCCCTGTGTCTGCCAGCAATGCAAACACCACACCATCACCGCCTGCGACAGAAGCATCACCTGAACCCGGGGACCACTGCAGTCGGGGCCCCGGGAGGCATCAGCCAGAAGGGACAGGGCTTCTCCGCGGGACAGGAAGACGGGTGAGGGCAAAGTTCAAGAGGAGGCTCAGGGAAGGGGGTCCCAGATGCCGCCCAGCCTCCGCCCACATCCACCTCAAGCAGCTAAGAAGGGCCTGAGCCCCAGCAAGAACAGAGGCAGAACTGAGGCCCCCAGAGTTCAACCCCTCCCAGAGGAATCAGACAAGACATGAAGGCCACCACAAGGGCATGGTCAGCCAGGGCACTACTATATGCACATGCCGATCTCTTTAACGAGGGGATGGCAAGGGGACCCGGTAGGAGAAGGCAGGGGTCCCCAGCAGGATGGCCACACCCACTGTCAGGCCCAGCCCCTTATCTTAACCCTGTGCCTCCTGGAAAATCCACCATGGTGTGGACGAGATGGCTGGACACTTAATACTCGGGAACTGATGTTGTCTTTAGGTGTGATAATGGGACCTTACTGTGAAGGATGTGGCAACCCACTCCAGTGTTCTTGCCTGGAGAATCCCAGGGATGGGGGAGCCTGGTGGGCTGCCGTCTATGGGGTCACACAGAGTCGGACACAACTGAAGCGACTTAGCAGCAGCAGCAGCAGTACCTCTTTCAGAGGTTTATACTGATATTTACAGATGAAATTATGTCTAAAACTTGCTTCAAAACAATACAAGAACATAAAAGCTGAATGTAATCCTTAACTCCAGGCTGGATTCTACACCAGAAATAATATTGTAATAAAATTATTATTCTTTTGGCAATTAATGAAATTGGAGCATATTATATGACTAAAGTATCAGATCTAAATTAAACCACCTGAGATTGATACTTGTGCAGTGACTGTAGAAGAGAACGCCTGGATCTGAGGAAAGAAGGGGTGGGAGGCGACACTGTGACCCTGCCTTTGGGGGCTGTGTGCCTGGGAGAGCCACCCCCACTCAGGGCACGGGCCCAGGGACCACCAGGGACTGGGCAATGGCAAGTCCCAAGGATGGAGCAAGGCTGAGAGCAACAGCCTAGTCCCACCACAGGGACTTCCCCGGTGGTGCAGTGGACTCCCACTGCAGGGCGCGCAGGTTCAATCCCTGGTCAGGGAACTAAGATCCCACATGCCGCAGGGTACATTAAAACAAAGGGGAAAAAACAGATCAGGAGACCAGAACACGGGAAGGATGGGTCCTGGGACGCTGAGGAACATGGACACATGGGGACAGATGGAGGCTGGGGTGAGACAAGTGGAGGGGTCGTCTTCGATGTGAGACTGCAAAGCCGTACTGTACAGGATCTTGTGAGCAGATCAACACCAAGAACCTGGAGGGGAGAGTGAGGTTCAGGAAGCCAGCAGCCTGCTCTCAAGAGATTCAGAGGGAAGACAGGACCAATGTGTAGATGGGGGCAGGGGAGGAAGAGAAGTAGGAGGAGGTAACAGGGCAAGAAGTCGCTGACCAGTGAGTCCAGGGAAAGGATGGGCCAAAGGTGTTGGGTTTGGGTTATTCTTCCATAAAGTTGACTATTCTTTTTTTTTTTCCCCAGAATAAAGGGTTAAAGGAAGACAACAGAGTCGTCGTGCCTCAGGCAGGTCTACAGAACCCTAATGCAGGAGGCGGCCTTTAGCATCTCACCACTTGTGCGAATTAAGAAGAGGGATTTCCCTGGCAGTCCAGTGAATCAGGACTGTGCACTTTCACTTCCCCGGGCCTGGGTTCAATCCCTGGTCGGGGAACTAAATTCCCACAAGCTAACACAGTGCAGTCAAAAAAAAAAAACAAAAACGAAAGACAATGCAAACAAAATAACAATACATGTGTAACAGAACCACAGACAGCAGATCAGCCTCCAGGGCGAGAATCTCCTGGGCAGAGAGCAGTGCTCAGCTCACTGGCTCTGGGGCCCTCGAGGCGTCTCCACGCCCGGCCTCACTAGGTCCAGATACCCGGGACTCCTGCTTCCGACCCCTCTTCCCTCCCTCGGCCACCCTCGCCCCACCTCCCGGCCCCGCCCACCGGCCCCGCCCGACCTGACCCTTCCCTCTTCCCCAGCGGCGGGCCGCCCTTCCTCACACACCGGCCCTGGCACTAGGCACCTACAGAGGCCTCACGGGTGCGCTCCTCGGCCGCGGCTGTGCGGGCCACCTTGGAGATGATGGGCGCCACGTTGGTGGGGCCGTAGAGCTGGACCCTGGGCAGGCAGTTCTGGTAGGCCTCTACCACACCCTGGATCCCTGTGGGGGGAGGGGTGTGAGCACGGCCCCAGCGCACCCCCACCCTGGGCCATTCACGCTCCTACCTTCGCACTCATCGTCCTCGGGGTTGAAATTGATGGCAAAGTCATGGGACACCTGGGCAGAAGGGACTGGTCAGCGGGTCCACCTCCTAGCACCGCCCCCCCCCACCCCAACTACTGAGAGAGGTAGGTTTGGAGCCCCCGGGGCCACCATGTGACACATCCTGTGTGGAAGGGGGTCACTGGGGACAGAGGGCAGAAGGCCAGCCCTGGATCCAGGGGGACCCGGAGCTTCTGAGATGTATTAGCCAATAATTCCCCGACCCCCAAACTTTCTGCTCAAGCCAGCCAAACACCCTTTCTAAGCGGAAAACTCCAGGCGAATGTCCTCCTTCTCACAGGGCCACAGGGCTGACCGAGAACACTACTGCTGGGAGGTCAAAGGCAGGTCCCCACCCCCTGCCCCACTGCCCGTCACATGGCACTGCTTCCCCTGGGGTCCTGGGACCCGGGCTTTCTCCTACCTCGTACTTGGGAGGGATCCGGGCTCCAAACCCCAAAGCAGAGAGCCTCTTGTCGCTGGAAGAGAGGCCGCCTCATCACCCAGGGCTCCTGACCTCACTGAGGGAACGGGGGCTTCGGGGAGACACCAGCAGAGCCAGGAGACCAGGTGCCCCGAACCACATGGGGGAAACTAAGGCCCAGAGCCGTGAGGAGGCCACCAGGCTCGCAGGCAGGCAGGGGTGGTGCTGACTGGATGCAGGGACCTTGGCCCCATCACTCGTTAGGCCTCGAGAGCCCTACCCCTCCATGGCCTCAGTTTACTGCTCTGTGTCTGTGAGAAGGACTCGGACCCCTGTGGGGGGCTGCCCCATCTCCCTTCTCAGGCCCTGAGGTGCTGACCCATGACCCCTGCAGAGCCCAGGAGGCATGGGAGGCCAGCGCACCTGTCGTAGTCCTGGCAGATCTCTCCCACGGCCACCAGGGCCTGCAGGTACTCGTTGGGCTGGAAGGGGTTGATGTAGTGCAGGGAGCAGCTGTTCCTGGGATCCCCATTGGAGGCCGTGAAGTCAATGGCCACCTGCAGAGGCCATGGCGTTGTGAGCCTGGAGCCCTCCTTCCTGGCCTGGGTGGCAGCTGCACCCCATCTGACAGCTAAGGACACCGAGGCCTGGGGAAGCCGCTTGCCCAGGGATGTGAGAAAACCCGGGGGCTGTAAGCCCAAGGGTCTGACGCTGTGCTAGCTGAGTCATAGGAGAAGGGACAGACCAACCCCAAAGCTCCTGGGTCCCCAGGTGCAGCCAGCGCCTCTGCGGCAACACCAGCCAGGGACCCCAAGGAGCTGGAGCAGTCAGAGTGGACCCTCAGCACCTCCTCCTGCAGTCGAGGATGGAGGGAGGGGCTGGGCAGGGCCTGGGAGGACTAATCCCCGAGATGGGGTCCCGTGTCTCCCCCCGCCAAGTCACTACCCTCAAGCCTTTCTGGCTGTCACTTGAAGAAGCTCAGAGGGGTCACAAGGAAGGGGTCTGCAAGCCCTGCAGAAGGGCTTTTTCTGCACAATCCACCCCGGGTATCAAACGGGCTCTGAGTGGGGCCAGGCGCTGACCCCCCCATCCTCTGGGATGCAGCCTGCAGGTGGTGTGGAGGGTGCGGACTCACCGTGAAGTGGATCTGGCAGCCGCCCATGACGTAGTCCAGGAACGAGTACACCCTGTAGAGCTTCCAGGGACCCCACCCCAGGGAGACTCAGGCCGGGGCTTCAGGGCAGGGCCTCTGGGGCTGCTGGGACCTGCCGTCCCCCAGGGCAGCTGGGGCAGGCAGGAGCCTGGCAGCCTCAGTCCCTGCCTCTCTGGCCCTCAGGCTGTCTGCATGCCCATCTCCCCCGATCATCTATTCTCTTGTTTCCCCCTCCCCTCCATTTCCTAACCCACCTCCATGCATTGGGGGCACAAGAGCCCTTGAGTCCATCTGACAATGGGGGAGATTCCAGGGAATGGCCTGCCACTGCTGAGCTTGCTCTCCGCAGAGCTCAGGTGGAAGCAGGACTACCCCCCAACCCCGCACCCTGGGTGGGCAGGGGAGGGTCTGCAGCCTGGGCTGAGGCTCACCTTCAGGTCTGCCAGGATGACCACCCCAGAATTCTTGTAATTGCGCTTCTTCTGCTTATACTTGGAGTTCACACAGTCCCACTGGGCCTGGGGGACAGGGACAGGCAGAGACCCCCACCCCAGAGTGCCAGCCCCCAACACCCCACCCTAAAGGGGCCGGGGAGGCCTTGAAGCCCTGCCCATTGGCGGCTGTCTGTCCCACACAGGCCGGTGATCCCTACTCTGACCACCTGGTGGGCGTGGCTGTCATGCTCTGTCATCATCTTTAGCCTCTCTAAAGCCATCACAAGCACTTTTGGGGAACTCAGCCCAGGGCCAGCGCCCCAGAGCATTCTGGGGACAGGCCGGCTCACCTGGTCCTCCCCGAAGGCTTTCTGCATCTCCTCGAAGGTGGTGGAGAATTCTCCAATGAAGTCGTGCTTTCCGCGGGAGTCATAATCCCAAACGAGGCCCTGGGGAGCCCAGGACTCCTCAGCCCGCCTGCCCCTCTGGGGTCCCAGGCCTGGCGTCTCCATGGCCCTGCACGTAGGCCGCCCCCTCCGCAACCACTCCTCTCCAGTACCTAACCCCCACCCCCCACCACCCCGCACATCTCAACTCCAAGAGGGTGTGGTCTGGTGGGGCTGGCCCCACCCAACCGCCCGCCCCGCCCCTTCCCAGCCACATCTCCATCCTCCGGGCGCAAAGCCCCACCCACTTTCAGAGGCCGCGACTCCTCACAGCTGCACAGGCTGCTCAGAGACACCTTGAAAGGCTGCCAGGTGGGGCTCAGGTCGTTCTTCACCACCTGTGGGCCAGGAGGGGCAGGCGGCTCAGGGGGCCCGGCCTCAGGCTCCAGGCAGGACCCTGGGAGCCCAGAGCTGCATCTCCGAACCTCGTTCCATCCAGAAGCCCCTTTGTAGCTTCCTCCACATTCTGAGACCACCTGGACTCCTTTCCTTACATAGCCTTTTTTAAACTCAATTTATCTCAAAAGGAAACGCTTTCCCACTGCTGTCACTGGGATCTTGTTTCATGGGCAGGTAGTCACAACAAATGCAGATCCTTGACTCTAGGTCACAAGGTCCACTCGCGCCTGGCTGCTCCCTGTTCAAAGGGGGATGGCGGGCGGTGTTGGGGATCAAGGCCCCTACAGCTACGGCGGGCAGGGAGGTGCAGGAACGGTCAGGGGCTGCCCTCTCTGTGCTTTCACGCTACCCTCGGGTGCTGGGCGGGGACCCCCTCACCTCTGTCCTGTACACCAGTTGCTCGCTCTGATCATCATTGATCCGGTATAGCTCCAGGAATGGGTCTGACTTGCTGAAGAGGTCCTGGCAGAGGAGCAAAAGATGAGCTTGGCAAGGTGGGTTGGGGGCCAGGCTCTGCCACTCCCCGGGTGTGAGGGCCCAGCCCTCCCTGAGAGCATCCTGCTCCAGCTTCCCTAGCTCCCCAGCACTTCCAGCCCAGAGACTGGCTCCCACCAGTTTCTCCACTGTCTGCCCAGGGACTTCCCTGAGCCCCTGAGAGTTGTCACAGGAAGCTATGAGGATGAACTGAGGGCAGTGACACAACAGGACCCCGACAGCAGCACAGCTGCCCTGGCTCTGAGTGCGTCCCACTCCGCGGCCACCTGTCTTCTCCTCGTGGACACCCCCTGACAGCAGGGAGAGCTGGGCTCCAGGGGAGCACCCCTCACCTTGTCGTCCAGCTTCCTGGCCCTGAAGGAGAGCTCCACGTAGCCGTTGTTCCCGGAGATGTCCTCGGCTATCACCTGGATGGAGTGGGCAGGAGGGGCCTGACCCCTCGCGGGCCTCGGGGTTCAGCCGGCCCACTCCAACCCTTCTCCGCCCTGCAGCGTAGTCTATGGGAGGTGCCTAGACACCTCGGCAGCCTGGGCCTAGTCCCCCACAGTCTCAGCGACGAAAGGGCGGGGCCTGCAGGGGAGGGGCCGGTGGAAGGCGGGGCCTCACCGTGATGGTGGACTTGCCCGCGTTCCTGCCGAACTTCAGCAACAGTGCCCGGGTCACCTTCTTCTGGGCCACGATCTGGAAGTCAGAGGGTCAGGGAGGGTCCGCACCTGCTCCCTGGGGACTCTAACCCCGCCCAGGGCCTCCCCGTCTCCTTCCCAGTGACCCCAGTCACCCTCGGTGGCCTGGCTCCCCAACCTACCACCTAGGTAAGGAAGTGGAGATTCAGGCAGAGGTCCGGGACTTACTGAAGGACCACCACTGGGATTTGAAGCCAGGGTCCAAACCTTTGGCCGGCCCTGCAGACCTGGTGGCACTGGGCGGCCTTCCCATAATGCAGAGTTTACGTGTATATCCAGACATACGTGTCCATACACGTGTCCATGGACCTGCACCCGTAGGTGCATGCATGTTTGCACACTGATGTCCGTGCATGTGTGTCCCTGCATGTGAGGAAAGTGGGTGGCCAGCATTGGGTGGACCCTGCTGAAATCTCAGTCCTCTTATCTGACAGAGGCTCGACCCAGCCGTCTCTGCCCCAGGCAGCAATGGAGATGAGTCACATGCCTTCATGTCGGGGAAAAGAAGTCGGACACAAATGGGAACATACTGTGTGATTCACGGACACGATGTTCTACAACAGGCAAAACTATTGGGGGAGGGGGTTGAGAGGAACAGGGGGGCCTGCTGGATGACAAAGATGTGCTGTGTGATCTGGTGGTGGTCAGGTGTATACAACTGTCTAAAGCCCATCAAGCCCAACCTTAGAGGTTTACACATATTACTGTATGTAAATTATACCTCATTAAAAAGCCCTCAGAGTACTCACGAGAATCGAATGTGTGACACATGGAGTGTTCTGCCCAGAGCCTGCGCTGAGCAGTTTGGCTCGAGGCAAGACCTGTTGTTTCACTGACAATCATAGAGCTAATGGGAATGACTTTACTGGAGGATGCAGGGTCCCTCAGACCAGTCACTGCCATGGAGACAGGCAAGGGAAGGGCTCCCTTATGTTGTGGAAGTGAAGAAGCAAGCTGCAGAGCAGTGTATGTCATTTGTGTTTTTAAAAGTGTATATATAGAGAAAAAACTATATGTCCCTTTGCTCTGATAAGACTACCTCTCTCCAGAAGGATGTAACAAACCTGGGGGCAGGGCAGGAGGGAGACACCCAGAGCATGCCTGTTACATTTTCTGAATTTAGATCCATATGACTATATTACCCAGTTCCAAATTACATTTTTTAAATTAACTAAAAGACTTTTTTTTAAGGAGAAGGAACTAGGAGTCAGACAGAACACCTGGTACACAGTTGGTGCATAATCTTGCAGTTCCCAGACCACCACTGCACCCGCTGAGGTGCCCATGCTGCCCTCCTCCTCTGAGGGCATGGGGATGGGGCACCCACCTGCCCTAAAGTGCATTCCATGCCCCCCAGGAAGTCATCCTCCTGGCAGCTCAGGCTGCTGGGCCCATGGGTGTCGTAGACCTCAAAGCGCAGCTTCTGCACCTCCTCGAAGTAGTAGTCAAGCGTGAAGACCTTGGAGAAGACTGGGTGCAGGCTGCTCCGGACCACCTCGGTTCTGTCCACCTGCAAGCGGCCCTGGGTGAGCAGACCCTTGGAGGAGGGGGACAAGATTCTACCGGGGCACTGCCGGGAGACCCTTTGCCTCTGCTGTAGCCTGCAAGGTTCCCTGTCCCACCCACCGGCCCTTAGGTGGTCCTGGAGGACTTGCATTCCAGATGTGCTGTGGGAAGACCCATCTGTTGCTTCAAGGCTTCCGGTTGCCCCCTGGGTGGGGGGGGGGGTCATTCCCCAGAACCCCGGGCACCTCCCTCCCTGAGATAAAGGCACAGTTCTCTGGTCCCCACAGGTTACAGCTTCTTGTCTCATGCCCACATGGCCTCCTCCATCCCCACACCACAGATGGGGAAGCAGGCTCAGAGAAGGGAAGGGGTGTCCAAGGGCACCCCAAGTCAGGGACAGAGCTGGATTGGAACCTGGCTGGGCAAACCTTAAAGCAGAGATCATTTGCCAGCACCCAGCTGGGCAGGCATGGAGACTCCAGAGTTGCGGGGGGGGGGGGGGGGGGGGGGCGGGGGGGGGGGAAGGTGGGGGGGGTGCAGATTGCAGAGATAACCCCTTGGTTCAGCTCTTTCCTCCAACTTGGGCCCCAACCCATCAAAGTGCAAACTGGGCTGCGGAGGTAGGTTTCTGTGCCCTGTTCCAGAGCCCCACAAACTCCCACACCCCAGATGAGGGTGTTTATGTGCTTCCTCAAGGGACATATGCCCCAGGGAGCGCTGAGGCCAAGCAATGAAGGCTAATGGGGGCTTGGACCCCTCCAGCAGATCCTTTGCCCCCGAAGTCGATGACCGGAGGGTTTCTCAGGCCAGGAGGCTGGTGGTCCAGAGATGACAAAAAACAGCACAAGGTCACAGCCAGGGAGCAGTGCGGTCCAGGGAGCTGGAGCTGCGCATCTCTAGGACTGCGCAACCCTCAGTGGCTGTACCCTCGACGTGCCCCTAACCTCCCTACCTCCGCCCCGGCTGTATGCGGCCACCGAGGCCAGGGACGCGCGTGCGCGGACAGACCCGTCGCAGGGGGAGCACTGGAGGCTGGGGCGCACTCGGGTCCGAGTTCCGGCCCCCCAGCTCTCCGGGGGCTCAATGCCCGACTTCACATGTTCGCCCCCGATTTCTTGCCCTTCCGAGGTGAGGCCACGCGTCTCACGTGAGATGGTGGCGGAAAAAGCGCTTCGTGGGGCGCAGAGAGGTCTGAGCAGTCCCGCGGCCCGCCCTCTGGCAGCGCAGGTCTGGGGTGAAGCGCCCGCCCCCGCGCAGGCGCCCCGGCCACTCCCGGGACTAGCGGGAAGCCCGCGTAGCCGAGAGACGGGACGCGCCCAGAGCCAGGTCCGCGAGGCTTGCGAACCGTCCGCTGCTGCCCCGACCCCGGCCGCACGCGCCGCGCTCGCCAGGCCACCCCGCGGCCGCTCGGGACCGCTTCGACTCTTCCCGAACTAGAGAGCCAGGCGCCAGGCTGGGAGCCCTTAGGGCGGGGCGTCCCGGTCTCGGAGATGGAGTCCTGGCTCCCGGAGCGCCCGGCTACCCTCCTGTGGGACCCGCGGTGCGCTGTCTCCGCCCTACGAATGCGGACCCGGCGGAGGACTGGTGCTCCCGGCTGCCCCGCGGGCCGGGGGTGGACCCGTGACCTCGGTCAAAGCCCCGTGTCCCCTACTCCCCTCTGTGCCCCACAGGAGAGCCCCTGCGGCTCCCTCAAGTCTGGGTGTTTCACTTGGCCCCGGAGCCCCCTCCCGGACCCGGGGTCGCACCCTCCACTCCAGGGCTCCCTCCCTCTACCTGGAGCCCCTCTCGTGGTTTCGCCTCCAACCCAGCCCCTACACTTCAACCCCACAGCTCCAGGGCACCCATCTTTAGACCAGGTAACCCCACCGTGACCCTGCTCTGCACCCCACTAGCCTCTCGGCTTCCGCGTCCGCGGCTCCAGGCCCCCACCCCCCGCCTACCCGCGCCCCTACCTGCACCCACTGGCCCTGCGATTGCAGCAGCAGCACCACGCTCGGGTCGGACTTGGTGAGCGGGTCGCGGTCCAGCAGGTGCCGGCAGCTCAGCCGCAGTTCCACCTTCGAGGCGCAGGGCGCCGGCACCACCCCGGGGGCCGCCGCCGCCCGGCGCTCTGAGCCCGCGCTCATGCTCCCAGCTCCCGCGCTCCGGGACCCGCCTGGGCCCACCGAGGGGCGGTTGTCCGCCAGTCGGCGCCGCGGCCGCGCGGGGAAATGATGGCCTGGCCAGGCGTGGCCGCGCTTCTCTCCCGGCACGCCAGCCCGGCGCGGGCACACGTGGCTCCCGCAGCAGCCACGGCACGGGAACTGCAGGAGGGGGTGTCAGAGAGGGTGGGACAGAGGAGGGGGCAGTGAAGGGGCGGGGCTTAGGCGGGGCCGGGCCGAGAGGGGGCCCTGGAGCCTGGTGGGGAGGAGTGGGCGCTGAGCGGTGGCCTTAGCCCGCCCTTCGTCCCCATCCCCCTCCGTCCCCATCCCCCTTCGAGATGTCCGGGTTTCCACGGGTTCAAATCCCCAGTGGGAGAGGTTTGGGGTCCAAACTGGGTGGGCCCTCCCAGGATGACCAGAGCCCCACGGGGCCCCCTGCATGTGGAAACCTGCTCAGGTCAGGAGGCTCTCTGCTGGCCTAGGCATGGGCCCCAGGTCCCTGCAGGCTGCCCCCCTGGAAAGCCAGGGCCCAGTAGAGGCCCAGTTTAGCACCAAATCCACACCTCTCCCCATCCCTGAGACCCCAACCCCAGGCCTTGCTGCATTTAGTGAGGCATCATTCAGTCAGCAAGCATGTGGTGGGCACCCCCTGTGCGCTGGGCGCCTCCCGTGTGCCAGGTGCCTTGGGGCTGGGACTGGACGCAGGAAGAACAGGGTCTGCCTTCCCAGAGCCTGTTGTCCGGGAGCCAGTACAACCCCTGCTGTCCTGGGGGTGTCTACACTGAGGGTCAGGGTCTGGGGTCCTTCCACATGTGTCTGCTGCACTCAAATCAGAACAGGCCTGGGCTCCTTGGGAGGGGCCCCTCTCGTCCTGAGCTTCACCCTCACCTTGGACCACCCTGTGCTTGCAGCGAAGCTGTGTGGAAGAGGAGGTGTTTGGTGGAGGCAGAAGCCACCTCCCAGTCCATTCTCTTTGCCAGTTTCTGCCTAAAAATAGGGCACAGACCTGGCCAAAAGCCATGGTGGGAGACAGGAAGGGGGTTTAAGGTGAAAGGGGATCCAAGGGCCAGGGGAACAGAAACCAGGTCTCGGGCACACTGGGCTCTTGTGAGCTCGGGCTGAGCCTTGGTCACCAGGACTCCAGAAGTTCCTGGGGTTGGAAGCCCCACCAACAACAGGACAAAGATGCTGCCCAGGCGGAGGTGGAAAGTGGAAGGTTGCACCCCAGGCTCAGAGGAGGGTTCTCCACAGGTGCGATGCCGAGGACAGCATCCTTAGCGGTGGGATACAGGCTCATACCCCAAGGGTGCCTGCAAGGCAAAGACCTTGTGCCCAATTTGCAAGAAGGGGAATTCTTTGCAGGCCAATCTGGTGCCTCCTTCTGCTGCCTCAAGCCTCCATGTCCCCCATCCTAGAAGCTGGCCCAGGTCCCAACAGCTTCAGAAACCAGCCGTTGGGAGGGCTGGCTTCTCTCTGTAGACAGTTACCAGCCTGGAGCCACTCTGGGCCTTCCAGTTCCTGCATCTTTCTTGGCCTGGCTTCCCAGAATCTGTGTTTGTAGCCCATCAGCTGTGCTCTTGGGCTCATGGGGACTCACTGGCTTGCAGGGGCCCAAGTTCCACTTGCACCCTGGCCAAGGCTTCTGGCCTCTCTGAGTTTTATGGGATTAATACAAAACCCCAGGAGAGTGGAGGCTCAGATGGGCACCCAGCCCCACATTGGCATGCCCAGAGGCTCAGAGTCAGCTTTGGGAACTTCCCTGGGACCTCTCCCCTGCCAGCCCTGAGGACAGCCCTTTCCAATGCATGTGTTCATGCTAACTGTGATGTGGTAGCTACTAACCCACTGCAGCCCCATTTCACAGACGAGGAGGGGCCGCCCAGCCCACCAATAGGAGAATAGAGCTTACACCCCGCCACAGTTCAACTCTTAATCATCACACACAGCACCACAGTAACTTCGTATTGCCATCCCCGGGGGAGAGGGAAAAGAGAATTCAGAGTTTGGGGATTCAAGTCTCTGAGGTCCAGAGATTTTAATGGACCTGGGGTCTCTGCTTCCCTGGTGGCTCAATGGTAAAGAATCCACCTGCCAAGCAGGAGACATGGGTTCAATCCCTGAGTTGGGAAGACCCTCTGGAGAAGGAAATGGCAACCCACTCCAGTATTCTTGCCTGGAAAATCCCATGGACAGAAGAGTCTGGTGGGCTACAGTCCATGGGGTTACAAAAGAGTCGAAAATGACTTAGCAATAAACAACTGGGGTCTCTGCCCAGCCTCACAGCAACAGGCCCCTCCCTGCCTTGCAGGGTGGCCCTGGGCTCAGCTCCAGAGCTGACCTGGAGAGGAGGCCGGCAGGGCAGCTCCATGCAGCACTAACGGAAAGATTCTCCAGAGCCCAAGAGAGGCCACTGGGCTGCAGGATCCACCTGCCCTTCCTCACCCAGCAGCCCACAAAGGCCTCAGGACAGGGGAGGGCCCGGAAGGTGGGGGGGGGCGGGGGGGCGAGAGCTCAAGCTGCCAGACGCAGGAAGTGAGATCCCCACCTTCAGATATTCTGTTGTTACTGCTGTACAGGAAATAATAACACATGTTCCTTGTTGAAAAGTTACAAAATGTAGATAAGCAATTAAAAAAAAATGGAAATTCTAGCACCCAGGCAGAAACACTGTTAACACTTTCATGTTTATCCCTCCAGCTTTTTTTTCCACACAAATCTGTTTGTATTAGTTTTTACAAGCTGCTTCCCACCCTTAGGGCCCTTCCTACATCTGGCTCCTCAGATCACAGGCATGGGGACTCTCTGCCCCACCTGACAGCCGAGTTCCTGGGCCTAGCACTGTGCCCGGCACACAGTAGGTACTCAATAAATGTTCAAAGAGGTTCAAGGAGGTACTCAATAAATGTTCCTGTGTGCAGTTTTTTAGTAACTGCTTTTCTTTACATTGTATTGCCGTCTTTCATGCCATCGACAGTGTTACCCCAAAACTTTTATGTTGAAATCCTGACCCCCAATGTGGTGGCACTAGGAGGTGGGTCTTGGGAGGTGCTTAGGTCACGAGGGTGGAGCCCCACTGCATTTGTAACTGGGACCCTAGAGCACTCCCTCACCCCTCTGCCATGTGTGAACCAGATACCAAATCTGCTGGCACCTTGATTGATCTTGGAGTCAGCCTCCAGAGCTGTGAGAACTCAGTATTTGGTGTTTATAACCCTCCTGCTCCCCCCCACCCCCGCCCACCCCCAGTCCCCAGTCTATGGTGTTTCTGTTCTGGCAGCCTGAAGGGACATTCTACCTTGATAAGCTGAGGCCAACAGCAGGGGGATGGGGCACTTCAACCCCTGAGGCTAAGTCTAGAAGCCACCGGGTTGCCACTAGAGTTTTACTGGAGCATGGCCATCCTGTGTGTTCACGGACGGTCTGAAGCCGGCTTCGCCCTGCAAGAGCAGAGGGATACTCTGTGGCCTGGAAAGCCTGAAATGCTCACCATCTGGTCCTTTAGGAAACGGTCTGCCGCGTGCATGTCCCTATCCGCCCACCCTGGGTGCTTGGATATCTGAGGGGGCCAGCGGGGTAGAAGCGACCCTTCCTCATGTATTTAACTAACCTCATGCTGAAGCTGAAGCTCCAATACTTTGGCCACCTGGTGCAAAGAGCTGACTCATTGGAAAAGACTATGATGCTAGGAAAGATTGAGGGCAGCAGAAGGGGGCGACAGAGGACGAGATGGTTGGATGGCATCACCAAGTCAATGGACATGAGTTTGCACAAACTCCAGGCGATAGTGAAGGACCGGGAAGCCTGGCATGCTCCAATCCATGGGGTCACAAAGAGGTGGACACGACTTAGCAACTGAACAATAACAATCTCTCTCTCTTTAAATGCTTCCACATCACCAGTTTTTGGAGCAACAATAAAGCATCCTTGTTGTAGACAACTTGCTTCTCAAGCCACAGAACCCTGCTTACACTGGCTCCCCACCAGCAGCCAGCTCCTACTCAGCCTTTGAAGCCTGGCTGAACATGCTCCACCCCCAGCACTGGCTCTGAGCTTCTGGGAATTCTCCCCCTCAGCATCAGATGGGTTGCCTTGAGCAAGTGCCAGAAAGCTCAGCCCCTTGGGAGGGGAGCAGAGCTATGTCCAGGCTGTGTCCAAGTGACGCACTGCTCAGGCAAGGCCATCACCATACCCTCCACTTTGTCCTTCCCAGGGCCCAGTGGGCTTGTTCCAGAGGCTCTGGAAGGCATGCTGAAACTGTCTAAGTTTCAAGAATAGGAGGTGGTGGGGCTGACAAGGCTTTCAAAAGCTTACACCTGTGGGCTGGGTGCTTCCTTGACTAACCTAGAAAGGTCACTTTATCTCAGAACCCTGCTGTCAGAACTGTTTTCCTACAGGATTTGGCATTTCTCTTGTTGTTGTTCAATTGCTCAGTTGTGTCTGACTCTTTACCACCCCATGGACTGGAGCATGCCAGGCTTCCCTGTCCTTTACCATCTCCCGGAACTTGCTCACTCACGTCCATTGTCTTGGTGATGCCATCCAACCATCTTGTTCTCTGTTGTTCCCCTTCTGCCTTCAAGCTTTCCCAGCATCACGGTCGGCTCTTCGCATTAGGTGGCCAAAGTATTGGAGCTTCAGCATCAGTCCTTCCAACGAATACTCAGGATTGATTTCCTTTAGGATTGACTGGTTGGATCTCCTTGCAGTCCAAGGGACTCTCAAGTCTCCAGCACCACAGTTCAAAAGCATCGATTCTTTGGCGCTCAGCTTCTTTATGGTCCAACTCCCACGTCCATACATTACTGGAAAAACCATCGCTTTGACTCTACAGTATTTCTTACACTTATTAATGACTGCACCAAGTCTTAACTGTAGCCCATGGGATCTGTAGTTGCAGCATGTGGCAGAGTTCCCCAACCAGGGATGGACCCTTGCATTGGGAGTGTGGAGTCTCAGCCACTGGACCACAGGGAAGTCTCACTTTTAAAAATGAGACAGGTGAGCCCAGAGCGCTGCTGTCCCAGAAGAGCAGAGTATGCCATACATATGTACACACGTGTGCACATTATCACACACGGCAAACATGTTCTGTCCCACGCACCCAACCACCACACACATACTCACATCAAATGGAGACAGATACAGTGAGACACAAGCATACACGCAGTCACAATTGAGTGTGCTGAGACACAGGCATTCCACCAGAGGCAGCACTGGGGGGCCGAGTGAAGCGGGGAACTCCCCCTCCCATTGTTTTCTCAACCCTCCTCCAAAGACATGTCTGTCATTTTGGTATTTTCGAACAATCAGCCACCAGCCCCCACGCCTCCCCCCAGGGGTTTGCTGCCCACTCTGCAAACAGCTGGTCTGAACATTTAGTGTCACTGACAAGGCTGAGAGAGGGGGATGGCCTTTGTGAGGTCACACAGCAGTGGGACTCTACCCAGACCTCACTCCTTACCCAGAACCCAGTTCTCTCACCTCCCTTGACCCTCCAGGCTCATGTGTCTCCAGAGCACAGAGGACCATAGGGCATGGAGTGCCTGCGGTTAGCTAAGCCGTCTGAGCCCCTCTGCCGTTAGCTCGGTCCTGCAGCCCCTGTGAACCTGCGGAGGGCCAGCTGGAACACATGACACTGTCCAGGACGAGCTGCCCTGCTTCTCGGCTCCCCTAACGAGGAGTCCCGCTGTGAAGGCCTTACCCTGGGAACCTGATACCGACACTGCTGCTTCTGGGATGGTGACCTGCTTCACTGGGTGAGTGAGATCTCTGCACCTTTTAACCCAATCTCAGCGTGCTACTTTGCTTGTTAAGAAGCAAGCTGCCGGGTCCAGCCCACACTGAAGGGACAGGACAGACACATGGCAGTGAACCAGTGGCTAGGTCAGGAGGTCACCTTGTGCTTCCAGTCCCATCGATGAGGGCAGCATGGGCCAAGGAGACAGGCAGCAGCAGTGTCCATGGGGTGGCACTTCCAGGTGACAAAGACCTGGTTTTATACCTGACTCACGTGAAGGCTTTGAGGATATTCTTGGTGAAGCTGCCTGGATGGTGCTCACAGCCCCTCTGCCCTCAGTCCCTTTCAACAGTGACCCAGTTTTGCCTCCTCTTCCCCAGGAAGCACCATCCTTCCTGGTGAAATTTTCAAAGAAGCAATAACTAACCATACACCATGTTTCATACACTTGCAAGTGGGACTTAAAAAGGAGGGGAGCCCAGCTGAGGCACCAGAGCTGGAGGGTGACAGGACCAAGGTCTAACACAGCTTCCCACTGCCCCAAAGGCGACGCCCAAGAAAGCCCTGAGCCTTCCCCAGGATGGTGGGCCCAAAGAATCTGGAAGGCCAGCCCCTCCCTTGATGGCCTGCAGCAGGCCCTTCCCCAGCCCTCCTGTACCTTGGTGACTGTAGCCAGTCACCACTGCAACCGAAGGCTGACATGTGCCCACACACTGGCGAGCCAGCCAAAGGACTTTCAGAAAGAAAACGCCAAAAAGTTTTGCGATAAGACTTTGTGGAGCTAGGGTTGTTTTGGTTACTGCTGTGTTCCTGGGACACAGTGGGTGCTCAACGCCTGAGTGCCTGTTCTCCATCCTGAAAACTCCCTGCATTTTCACTTTCTAACTTCTCCACCCAGCACCTGCTTGTCATCAGCTTATACGGTCCCCAAGATGGTCAATGCCAGGCTGGCCCTGTGTTAGGCAGCTCACTCCTTGTCCTCTGGTCTGGTTCTAAGCTGCTGAGGCAGCAAAAAAGAATACTGACACTGGTAAATTCCTAGAACTAGGCACAAACCACTGTCGATTGAGGTGGAGATTGGATAAGGGAGGTCATAGCTTCTCACGGATTCCCTTTACATCTGGATCTTTTATGAAACAAAGACCTTATTTTTCCTCTGTAACACCCTGAAAGCACACAAGAAAAATAGCAAGTGCAACCACCTATATGAGACCTAAATAAAGAGGACCATCAGCTCTTTTACACGGTGTCCCTTACTCTGCTCTTTGGCTTGAACATCCCTGGTGGCTCAGGCAGTAAAGAGTCCACCTGCAAAGAAGGAGACCCTAGATCAGGAAGATCCCCTGGAAAAGGGAATGGCTACCCATCCCAGTATTCTTGCCTGGAGAATCCCATGGACAGAGGAGTCTGGCGGGCTACAGCCCATGCGGTCGCAACGAGTTGGACATGACTGAGCGACTAACAACTTAAAAGGGTACAAAAAACCAAAAGCCTAATCTAAAATGACTATAGTTTCTCTGAAAACAATTTGAATCAACTAGAAATTAGAATAAATTTCAAATCTTTTAAAATACCCTGTAACTTAAAATAATCAGGGGAAAAACAAAATAAACTTTATAACCACCACCAAACTAATGCTGCTGCTGCTGCTAAGTCGCTTCAGGCGTGTCTGACTCTGTGCAACCCCATGGACTGCAGCCTACCAGGCTCCTCCGCCCATGGGATTTTCCAGGCAAGAGTACTGCAGTGGGGTGCCATTGCCTTCTCCGAAATCAGTGCTAGCCTCCTACAATTTATGATCACCGGAGCACCCCTTACAGATACAGGCGATGTCACCAGTGCACCCACTATGGTTATCCGTCCCTAAAACCCACAGTTCTGCCCAAGTGGACACTAACCATAGCAGCCCCTGGCCCTGCACACCTGGAGGCCTCTGCACCCTCCACTCTGTGAGCACTGTAGCCAGGGCTCCAACAGGAAGGCAGTCACCTTCCCAACCTCTCACCAGGATCCCAACACAAAGCAAATGGAACCACGGCTTGGGCCATCCAGAGGTAGCGCCCCACGAGCCCTCTTTCATGGATGGATCATGAGGCAGGCTCCAATCCCCAGGCCTCCACACCAGCTGACCCTTGACAGGTCGTGAATTTTCAATACAGAGTGTACACGTTAAATTAGCGCCTTATAAACTGTCAGCTTTAGATGTGAAAATAGTATTTTAATAGTAACAGGAACACACAGCACCTCCTGGGCTGGCGGATCCAGACAAGAACACTTACTAAGCACAAGCCTCCCACGTACCAAAGCTGCTTCCCCCACAGCTCTGTTGCAACAAAGGTCAGACACACCTCAGGTCCCCCTCGAGGAGCCCCCCCCCAGGCCCTGGCTCCTTACACAACGAAGGTCACATGGACACTGCAGGTTTATCACAAGTTGCCAACAGCACTTTATTTTTTCTTTTCAACATCCTGTTCTGCGGCTTCCTTGGCCCTTTTCGCCCGGATGCCAAAGAGCCGGGCATTGGCGCGGGCCATACGGAGACTGGCAAATGCCTTAAAGTTCTTCTCCTCCTCTGTGATGACTCTGGCTTTCTCCTTCTTATAGACCTAGAAGGGAGCCCAGCGAACTGTCAGCAAACTGAGAGGCCTTGGAGGGGAATCCGCCCAGAGTAAAGCTAACTGGAGGCCACCAAGAGAGTAGGACAGTACCTCCTTGGTTGAAAGTAACCCCCAACTCAGAACCTAGTGCCCAAATCATGTGAAGGGTGGGTGGGGCTTGGATACAAGGTGGGTGTAGGGGCTCAGGCCCACCCCACCTCCCACTCCCAGGAGCCTCAAGGGCCTTGTCAATTGCTGGTCAGGCTATAGGATCACCAAACATGCATGGAGAGCTGCCTCCAGCCTGGGCTTCCCAAACATCAGGGAGTGGAAAGGACTCTACACAGAGGGAAACAACTGAGGGCGACTAAGCTTTCCTCAAGGAGCCCATCTGTCTGGATGCAGCTGACTCTCCTCAGGGCAGGTAGGTCTTTCACAAACCAGTAAATCTCAACATGGGCCCCGGCTGCCACACAGAATCCCTCCAATCCAACCCCAGATCCATGGTTCTCCCAACATGCCCACTTACGTTCCGTATGGGCATAACAGGTCCGGTCAGCTGAGTGGCCAGTTTAAGCTCTTCAGCCTGTTTGTCAATGAGAAGGGAGTCAGGTGAGTTTAGCTCATCTCCCAAGGAGCCCCAAACTTGTCACCCCTGAGGGCCTGTGGATTCCTACCCGATCGAGTAAAGGTAGGCAGGGTCAGATGAGACACCCACGCATCAACCAGGGATGCAGGGAGAATGACTGCCAGCAACCCATATAGATGGGCACTGCTGATCTCATACAAAGATTACTAACACGCAGTACACTTTCAATTTTAACAAAGCTGGCTCCAACTCCTGCCCTTAGTGAATCCCGACATTTCAGGCAATTAGTTTGAGGCTCCTCAGAGGCTTTCTCCCACATTATTTATTTTCTCCCTACTCCTCTGCGTGGCAACCCTGCTTTAGATAGGAAGCTGCAGACAGGTACTTTGTCCTTGCAGCCCAGCTAGACCCACAGTGAGACCTCCAGACCCTCATCCCGCTGGGCGCTGTGGGAGCCGGTTACTCACAGAGCTGTCTCCCTTCTTGGGGGCCGAGGGCTTCCTGGGGAACAGGATAAGCTTGGAGCGGTACTCCTTGAGCCGCTGCACGTTGGCCTGCAGGGACTCCGTGCACTTGTTCCGCCGCCTCGGGTCCACCGAGATCCCAATGGTCCGGGCCACCTTCTTGTGGATGCCGGCCACCTGCCCCGACAGAAACAGCTAAAGCCCCGAAAACTCCCTGACCCCCACCCCCTACACCAGGAGGGCCCAGCCGTCAGATGGAAAAGGGTTCAAATGCACTTTCATCATGGCAGTGCAGCGATTCCGGAGAATGTCATCACTTGGCTATGTGCCACGAGGAACAACCAGTGGGTCTCAGAACACGGGCTGTCGACACTCACCCTTAGCTCCTCCAGGCTGAAGCCCCTGCCGGCACGAACCTTCGTGTGGTACCTGACCGTCGGGCATCTCACCACCGGCCGGAGAGGACCGGACGCGGGGCGTGGGGCAATGCGGCGCGCCTTGGCCTGCCGGGCCTTGCGTCTGCGCAGAGAGAAGCCGAGCGGGGGTCACTGTCCGCCCTCCCGCAGCGTGCCCGGCGCGCGGAGGACGGGAAGGGCGCGCTCGCTCCCGGACACTCACCTACGGATCTTGCGAGCCGGCTGGTTGAACCACGTGGCCACGCGCCGCTGCCAGTCCTTGTGGAAGTGGGGCTTCAGGATCATGCCATTCCGGCTGGGCGCCATGGCTGCGGCCGAAAGGCCTGGCGAGCGGGTAAGACGGGGAGCGAGTTAGGTCTGGAAGCAGAGTCCCGTCGGCGAGCGCACAGAGCACGGGCCAAGGCCCGACGCCGCTGGCGACAGGTATACCCCGGGGACGGCGGATGGAGCCAGATGGGATCGGATAACAGCGATGGCGCCGAGCTCCCGTATACTCACCTCCTCCGAGGGCTCACGGCCGGGAAAGAAGGAAGTGCCCCAGAGCACCCTGGGATGGTAGTGGGCCCGGCCAATCAGAAGCGTCAGAGCTTTGTGACCAATCAGAGCCAGGGCCACAGAGTGACGTCCATGCCTTCCCGGCAGTCTTCGCGGCGCGGGCAGATATGGCGCTTCGTTGCCGGCGTTCTTGTGGTTCATGCTGTGGGAACAGCGGTTGTCTGGGTCTGGCGAATCTCTGGCCTGCCAGCCTGCTAGTACGCCACTGGAGGCCTCGCCCTCCGCGTCCCAAGCTGTAATGCCGGACGCCGCGTGGAGTCCGCTCACCCTCCTTGTGGGCGGAGCGCGCACTTAGGAGCGTCCAGAGCGCCCCGAGCGTGTCGCCCGGAGCCTGGGCGCACAGAGGTCTGTGGTCCGGCCGCTGGTGGCGAGTAGCCCGCAGTGTGGAACTAGGAACCGTGGCCGGCCGCGGGTGGCCGGCGCTCCGCTGTGCACACTGCCTTCCACGCAGATGAGCGTCATAAAAACACCAAGTAGTCAGGCAGGCGTCCGCCCCCTGGACCCTGGCGCCTTCCTGTTCCCGGGTCAGCCTGGGACGACGCCAGCACATCTGCCATGTGTAAGCCTTTTCGCCCAGCAACCGCCTTCCTTTCATACCCTCACGGCAATCGCCAAGATTCCTCTTGCGAAACCTGATCACCGTTAAGAGTTTCATAACGGAAAATGAGAAATTCGGAGGCCTGTATCCTGCACTGAGTAAACAGGTAGCTGATATTGATGCTGATAGCTTTGTGCCCTCTTGAGACACCCTTGGGTACTAGAAAAATCAGGTTGGGGCTCAGTGAGGAATTACAAGGTTACGGTAGGGTAGACAGAACATGTTGAGGGCAGAGGAGGCGTGTAACACAAGTGCCAAGGCTGTGGGGAAGGTTGGAGCCCTGATACCTAGTAGGTGTGTGCTCAGCTCTGAAGCAAATCAACCCGGAATATTCATTGAAAGGACTGATGCTGAAGCTGAAACTTCAATACTTTGACCACCTGATGTGAAAAGCCGACTCATTGGAAAAGACCCTGATGCTGGGAAAGATCGAGGGCAGGAGGAGAAGGGGGCAACAGAGGATCAGATGGCTGGATGGCATCACCGATTCAATGGACATGAGTTCGAGCAAACTCTGGGAGGTAGTGAAAGACAGGGAAGCCTGGTGTGCTGCAGGCCATGGGGTGGCAAAGAGTTGGAGGCAACTGAGCGACTGAACAACAGCAGCAGCTGTGAAGCAAGGGCAGTACCAGCCTTGCTTTGATGACAGTTGTTAGCAAATGCAAGAAAGCTCTTCTCAGTAAACTTGGAAGTGGTGCTTATCTCTGAAGATAGGGTCATGTTTAAAATCTCTAGCCTTACATAGACACAGACAGCTAAACTGAAAGGTCAACGATCCAGAGGAAAGTGTCTGTGGAGTTAGCTAGTATACTAGTAGAATTTTTGTACTAGAGACTTTGGGCATGTGATTGGTGTGAAATGGGAGAAGCTTCTGGGAGCCCTTTTAGGCCTCAGAACAAAGCTCAGTGCCCAGCTCTTGGTAAGTTAAGGTCACACCACTTTGTTTCCAGGTGACAGGGTAGGAGCCAGGGTGGGGAAGGCAGTGCAGGAGAGAAGGAAGGGAGAGAGCAAGGGATTATCCACCTCACAAATTACTTTGTCCGTTGAAGCTGAACCCACACTCCATTCTGGCAGCAGAGGGTTTGTGTAGGAGATGTTTGCTGAAGAAATGCTTGCGTTGGCCTGGGGTTTATTTCTTCAGACACAATCCAGTGTTAGCCCTCACCTTCCATGTCTTTTTTTTTTTTAACTAAAGATTTATTTATTATTTTACTTTGACTGTACTAGGTCTTTGTGGCTGCACAAAGTCTTTCTCTAGTTGCAGTGCTCCAACTCTAGGTGCCCAGGGATCAAACCAATGTCCCCTGTGTTGGCAGGTGGATTCTTAACCTCTGGAGCATCAGGCAGTACCCCATGTCTTTGAGACACTTTTCAGTGATCCTGCCATGGATCCTTCTCATTGAGAACACAGTCCCCATCCTCTTCTCCTTCTGGACAGACCCACAGACTCGTGCAGCTCATCTGCTCATAGTCAGGGTGCTGCTGGGGTACCAGGGGAAGATTTGAAGTCTGGAGTTAATGGTGAGAAGGTGAAGCTGTAGCTTGAGGACCTCAGTCTGCTGCACACAGCCCAGCAACCCAACACATTTTTTCAACACCTGAATAGTTCACACTTGCGTCCTTAGGGAACATGCAGAAAAGCAAGTCCCGAGGCTCCCATGTGAGTGCTGAGAGCCTGCTGAGCTTCCCAGTTGGGAAGACTGAAGAAGTGAGCAGGAGTCCTTCTGATGCAAACACTTGTTTGCTCAAGGTTGTAAAAGTCTTCAGCTACAGGACAAGCCCCTCCCCGCTTGGCACAGAACTCCACAGCACAACTCTGCCAAGGGGCTTTTTCCCAGTCTGGGGCCTGCAAGGGCCACTGAAAGGACTGGCCAGTGACGCTGGACTCAGTGCTCACTGGGCACAAAGTTTCTGGAGGAGGACCTGGAGGGGTGGGGTACACAGAGCTTCCCAGAATTTCCTTGTCATTGTGCTCCAGTTACTCAGAGGGGTCTGCTTGCCCCACACCTTCACCTGACTGGCCCCCCTCCAGCTGGTGCTTCAGAGTCGACCTCAAAGACAGTCAGCACTACCTCCTGAAGCCCTTTGACACACAGTCTTGATTTTTTTAAGTTTTTTATTTACTTTTGGCTGCACTGGGTCTTCACTGCTGCATGCAGGCTTTCTCTAGATGCAGTGAGCAGGGCCTGCTCTTCATTGCCGTGCGCAGGCTTTGCCTTGTGGAGCGCCGACTCTGGGGTGTGCGGGCTCAGCAGTTGTGGCTCCTGGGCTCAAGCACAGGCTCAGTTGTGGCACACGTGCATAGCTGCTCTGGCATGTGGTGTCGTCCTGGATCAGGGATCAAACCTGTATCCCCTGCATTGGCAGGTGGATTCCTAATCACGGGGCCACCAGGAAGGTCCCACAGTCTTGATTTTAAAAGTTAATCTCAAGAAATTCCCTGGGCTTTCGTGATTAGGATGCTGTGCTTTCACCCCTGGCCGGGTTCAGTCCCTAGTTGGGGAATTAAGATCCCACAAGCTGTGCAGTGCGGCCAAAATAATAACGATGTGTGTGTGCCAAGTCACTCAGTCATGTCTGACTCTTTGCAACCTTGTGGACTGTAGTCCACCAGGCTCACCTGTCCATGGGATTCTCCAGCCAAGAATACTGGAGTGAGTTGCTCTATCCTCCTCCAGGGGATCTTCCCAACCCAGGAATCAAACCCATGTCTCCTGAATTGGCAGGCATATTCTTTACCACTAGTGCCATCTGGGGAGCCCAATTCTGGGGAGCCCGATAATAATAATTAATTTAAAACATTAATCTCAAAGCAGCAATGTGTTTTTATTGTTTTGACACACAAAAAAAGGCATGTTCCTATAGCACTTTGCAGAAACTAGCACACTAACAGTGTCCTCAATATGAACCATTGGTTGAATTAGGAAAAGCAGGAACCTACTAACTCAGTAAGGACAGGTTGATATTAATGCTTCACCACAGAACTCAACCATTCGGCCTCTCAAATCTCCAGTCAGTTCAGTTGCTCAGTCGTGTCTGACCCTGCCACTCCATGGATTGCAGCATCCCAGGCTTCCCTGTCCATCTCCCAGAGCTTACTCAAACTCTATCCATTCAGTCGGTGATGCCATCCAGCCATCTCATCATCTGTCATCCCCTTCTCCTCCTGCCTTCAATCTTTCCCAGCATCAGGGTCTTTTCCAATGAGTCAGCTCTTCATATCAGGTGGCCAAAATACTGGAGCTTCAGCTTCAGCATCAGTCCTTCCGATGAATATTTAGTGTTGATTTTCTCTAGGATTGACTGGTTTGATCTCCTTGCAGTCTAAGGGACTCTCAAGAGTCTTCTCCACCACAGTTCAAAAGCATCAATTCTTTGGTGCTCAGCTTTCTTTATGGTCCAGCTCTCACATCCATCAGAGCCAATATGTAAACCTGATAAGAGGCTGGGCGATTGCTGTTACATGAGGAACACCTCACGTCAGTGACCACCTGGCAGTGTGTTACTGTAACACAGATGTCTTATATGAAAGTTGCTGAGAGAGTGGATCTTGAAAGTAGTCATCACAAGAAAATCTTCTCTGTGTATGGTGACAAATGTTAATTGTGATCATCTCCCAGTACATACAAATATGAACCACTGTCTTGTACATCTGGCATTAATACAACGGACTTCAACAAAAAATTTTAAAAACAAGAAGTGTAATAAAAAAAAATTGTGTTTATTTGAGCATAGATCAGATTGGAAAACAACTTGCATTATGATGTGAGAACTCTTTTAATTCTTCCAATATTCTTTGTCTTCTGGGCTCTGATGTGTTAAATGTATGTTCACTTAATGTCTGTCTCAGCAAGGAGCCCTCACACACCTGACTCCGAGAGTTCCAGAAACTGCTGTCAGGCCATGCCGTATCCACTCTGCTGGGCAGAGTAGGTTGCCCAGTGGTCTGGCTGCTCTGGCGGCCATGAGCTGCTGTGGGAGAACCTCCACCCCCAGGAGCCCCTTAGGGAGGCGTGAGGAGTAGCAGGGACGGCTGAGGCCCCACTCCCAGGGCTCTCCTGTGTCTTAAGGACCAGGAGGTGACGTCACCTGTGACAACTCATTTCTGTACATCAGAGCACTGTCCCATCAGCCTCCCCTTGCTGGGCTCCCATGAGCCCACTCCCTGGCAAGCCCTGGGAAGGCAGGCTGCACTTCCTCCACTACAATGAGGTGCCCCTCTTCACCCCACTTAACAGCCTATTCCTGGCTAAGTGTCACCAGACACTGGCTGTTTTAATGTAAAGTACAAGGGGGTGAGCTTGGCCATGTCCCAGTGAGGTCACAGAAGGGCCCCACCCTCCTAACTCCAGGCTGTCTTCAGGAATTAAACAGGATAGGGCAGAGGCAAGGTGTCCCCTCAGGGCCTCTCCTTGGGTGGGCACCTGCACCTGCCCTGTCCCTGTGCTTCTTTGGGGCACTGGGCGTGGGGGCGGCTCCAGGCGCTGGCACAGAAGGGGAAGTAACAAGCAGCAGGTCGTGTCACAGGGGACTGGGGCCCTGAGTGCACCTCGTCTGTCTGTGCCCCCTGCCGCTCCTGAGTCCTAGAAAAGGAAGCTGGTTCCTGCACAGCTGACCTCTCACCCTGCAGACACGGGATCCCTGATCCAGGACACCATCAGGGCAGAGCTGACCACGCAGGAGCACAGGCTTCCCTCCCCATCCTCTAGACATCCGCCAGGGGCCCACGTCCACACTGCAGGAGGTGGCCATGCCTTACTCCTCCAGCCCCAGCGCCTGCCCCTGGCTCTGACCGTGGGCCAGCGAGCCCAGGACAGGGCCCCACAGAGGATAGGCAGCAAGGGGCTCAGAGGTCCTTCCTGTGCAGAGCTGGAGATATTCTGACCAGGTTTCAGGGGCCAGGAGGAGCCTCAAACTGTGAAACTGTTCAGCTCCCTCCTGAGATGGGGCCACTCCATGCGCACCTGTGATGAGCACAGGTGACCTTTCCACACGAGGACAACCCATAAACATAGATGAACCACCCATCTCGGCAGAGCCTTTTATTCCTCCAGGCAAGGAAGTCAATAAATAGATCTTGGGGGGTCTTGACCAGCGAGGGCTGAGAGGTGAGGACTGCATGCCCGGCCCTCTGGCCAGCACCAGAACAGGGGTGGTGGTGGGGGCACTACCGGGGCCAAGATGCCTCCTCCCCAAGCAGGGGCAGCTGCTAGGCCCCCTCCTCCTCCCCCGAGTCCTGCTTCTCCCTCTGGGCATCGCTCCACTTCTGCGGCGCGATCTTTTTCTTGGGCCCGTGGGGCGGAGGGCCGATGAGGGCCTCGATGTCCTCGTAGTTGATCACTTCCTTTTCCAGCAGGGCACTCGCCAGCTGGAGGAACAAGAGGGCAGTGTGAGCGGCAGATGGGGGCCCAGACAAGAGCCCTTTGAGAGCAGAGCGCGGAAGGGGGAGGGCCCGGCCTCCCAGACCTGCCACTTCCCAGGGATGCAGCACAGGCGGGCAGCCCATGCAAAGAATCGCTCCCTGTCTCCACCTTAGAGACAAGCCCAGCTGCCAGCCTCATTAACTTTTCTACTTCCCTTCCTAATCTGTTTATTTTGGGCAACTTGGATTTCTTCTGCAAATGCATGTGAATGTCAGCATGGAGGGGCAGTGGAGGTGATGTGCAGGATATAGCCCCCAGTGACGGGTTCCCGTCACCCCCACACTGACTGCTCTGACAGCTGGCCCTTGGACAACACGGGCTTGAACTGAAAGGCTCTGCTCGCACTCAGGATTTTCTTCAATGAACCTGACTGCAGGACTGGGGACCTACAAGCCGCAGACGTAGAATTGTGGGCAGGGAGGGCCGACCTGAAGGCGGTGCCCAGGGTAAGTTGTGTGGCACTCAGTCCTGGAACTCCAGGACGGTGCGGGCAGGTCACAGCAGCAGCACAGACTCGGCTCCCATGACAGGGTCCTGGCAGGTTCTGCACTGCCCATGGCTCCACGCAGGCAGGTGTTGCTGGTCTTGAGAACGTGACACCACAGTCCCCACAACGTTGCCTTGAAGAAACAGCTGACCATCCACCAGGAGCTGCCCCTTCACTAGGTCCAGAGACACTGCCTCTGGGGTCACTCCAGACCCAACACCCAGCATCACTGTGAGGACATCACACACAGCCCAACCGGGGTTGCTCCCCACACACTAGACCAGCCCTCATGCTCTGCTGTCTGTAATAGGAGGGGGACTATCCCAGCCAAGAGGGCCTGGCAGACGTGAGCACCGAGAACAGAAGGTGACCTGGGTGAAGTGTGGGCGTGGTGGTCACTGGGTTGCAGAAAACAAGCCTGACTGATGGGGGGAGTGTTCATGGGCTGAGGGCTCTGTGCCATGTTTGCAGCTCCCTGTGCATCTGAAACTCTTCTGAGCTTTAATGTTTAGTGTAAAATTTCCAGAACTTTGAATTGGAAAGGGCTTAAGCCACATCAACCAGACCCACTGCACACTGAAGCTGGTAATGGGCCCGAGGGCTGGCAGCATCCTCCTGTCTGCCCTGAAGAAACTGGCCCTGGCCTGGCAGGTGCGTGACATGAGGCTAAGCAAGGCAGGGAAGATGCTGGATCCAGCTGAGCTGGATGGGGTCTGTTGGTCATGTGGTTTTCTGGGAAGGGTGAGTGGCTGCATCAGTGTGAAGTGACAGTGGGCCCAGCTCCTGGCAGGCGTGGGGCCGGGGACAGCAGAGGCTCACCGCGTGGAGCTTGTCCAGGTTGTCCCGAAGCACCTGTTCCGTGTGCCTATAGGCAGTGGCCACCAGCAGCCTCGCTTCCTGCGAAGGGAGAAGATGTGTGATGGTCAGGATGGCTGCTGCTGCGCACAGAGTCCCCTGCGGCCTGGCCCCAGCACTAAGGCACGTGGAAGAAACTAAGGCACGAGTTCAGAACACGGCCTTTTGCGTCTTACAGGGGACAGGAGAGCACGGCGGCCAAGAGTCTCCTGCCCTCACCCCCACCCCGGGAACCCCCTGTGCAAGGGGCCGCCAGCTCCTGGAGCCTGGGACCCCATTTCATCCTCCACACCCAAGGCTGTCTACGTGCCAGTGCACCAGGCTGCCAGAGCTGTCTGAGGGTGGTGACACTGCCTGGCCATCTCCTCAGGCTGCAGAGATCATAGGCACTGGCTCTGTCCCCGGAGGCATTTATTCGCTGTCCCTGATGGCCCTGTAGCACCCACAGTTCCATCAGTAGCCAGTGGGTCCTTACCCAGAACCTCAGCTCCTGTGGGCACGGGGCCAGCACACCAAACCCCCTCCCCACACACATGGCTCGGGCTGGGAGGGACTAACGTGGTCCATCATCTGCTGGAGGCCCTGGCTGAATGGACGCCGTCCGATGCCCGTGACGCCCTCCTGGGCCTCGGGGAAGGAGACAGGCCCGATGCTGGGTGCCATCCCAAACTGCTTCACCATGGAGTAGGCGATGCGGGTGACCTTCCGCAAGTCGTCCTGTGCCCCTGGAGTGTGGGATCAGAAAAGGAGGTGGTTCCCTGCAACTGCAGGTCAGGGACCCCACCAGCCGGGACAGCAGAGGCAGTACCCAGGGACCACTGTACCCTGACAGCAGAGGTGGGAACCCAGGGAACAACTGTGCCCTGTTGCTGGTCCTTTAAACTTAAAACATTTTTCTTTTCTGTGAAAAAACAACTCGGGGTTTCCCTGGTGGTCCAGTGATTGGGAATCCAGCTGCCAATGTTGGAGGCATGGGTTCAATCCCAGGTCCACGAAGATCCCACATGCTGAGGAGCAGCTAAGCCCATGGGCCACAACTACCGAAGCCCAAGTGCCCCCCAGGGCCCACGCTCAGTAACAAGAAAAGCCACCACAATGAAAAGCCTGCACGCCGCAACCGAGACCAGTGCAGCCAAACACAACCCTTAATGAAATTCAAGATGGCATGTGCATCCCACTACTTAGACCCCTCCACAGATTCCCTCTCCCTCGAGGAAGGGCTGAGGGCACCGAAGCAGCGCAGGAGCTGCTGCTCACCGGAAGTGACCCTGTTGAAAGAGATGGACTCGGATGCACGGCCGCCCAGGGCCATGCACATGCGCTCAAATAGCTGCTCCCTGGTGAAGAGGTGCTGGTCTCTCGGGAGCATCTGAGCGAAGCCCAGGGCTGCATTGGTCCGAGGAGTGATGGACACCTGCACAGTGAGGTGGTCTGTTAGCCGGCAGGACCCAGGCTTCAGAGACGAGGGGGCACAAGATAGTCTTTGCTCAGAGGGTTCGAAGCAAGGAAGTCAATCCGAGGCCCCCATATTTCTAACAGCATTTGCAGAGAAGGGCGTGAGGACCCCATACATGACCACGTGTCCATGAAGGAAAGAATGGTGACGATGAGAGATGAGCCCACGTGATGAGGCCGGCCCCGAACAGGCACAGGTCTGAGGGTCACAGCCGTAAGAGGCCACCCCGAGGCTCCGAGGAGTGCACGTCACCACGCTGGCTGGCAGGGACTGGGTGCGAGCGAGAGGACCTTCTCAGCACAACTCGTCTACCTGGCCCTTAGGCACCAAATGAATGTCCTACATTCATTTTCTTGAGATACTGCATGTAGACACTGATCTTAATTACTGGGTCTTCTCACACGTACACGGGTCTCAGTCACAGCCCTCTGTAGAGGACATGACGGACCAGCCTGAGTAGCGGGGCACCATCCAAGGCAGCCTGACAGCAACGCTCAGCTGTAGCCGACGCCCCTGGGAGACACCTGTACCCAGGTTGCAGCTGCCAGCACAGCCCTCTGTCTGGAGGTCAGGGAACAAGGAGTGAGGGGGGACAGGTCCAAGTGGCGGGCAGTTACAACCCTCAACACGGGGCACCCATGTCCCCAACACGGGCATTGTCCCTGGTGGTCACTCAGGGACCCCCGGTCAGAATGTTACCACCAGGGGTGGCGTCATGGCATTAGCCCTGCCACGTACATAACGTGTGCTGACCTCCTTCTAAGTTAGCACATCTCAGAGCTGATGGTTCGCCCGGCAGTTCTTATTTCCACAACATACCATGCAGATGGGGAGGGAGACTGCAGGTCATCATGTGGCCTTCCCACGGTCACCCACCCCCACCCCTCCAGGCACAAAACGTGGGCCTTCCAAAGTGAGCCCAACTGGGCAGCCAAGCCAGGGCTGCCCACACACACCTTCATCACAGCCTCCGTGTGCTCCAGCAGCCAGCCCACCAGGGCGTGGCCCGACTCATGGAACGCAACCACCTTCTGCTCTTCCTTGGAAAGGACTTTGCTCTTCTTGGCAGTCCCTGAAAGAAGATCAGAAAAGTGAGCTCAGGCATCCCAAGTACATGGCAGGCACATTCCTGAGGTGCCAACGCAAAGTCGCCACCGGACTCTCAGCTTCTGTGTCCCCAGCCCAGCCACCCATCCTCTCCCCGGCTGCTCAGACTGTGAGGATGCCGCAGGAGCCTCGCTCAGCCCACTGACCCCACCACTCAAAACTCCGTGGACTGCAGCCCCTTCAACATGGCCCTCGCTGGGCTGCGGGGCCGACGGCATGACCTAGCAGGGCAGCTGCAGCCTGCGACTGTCCAGTCCTCTTACCTGAATCGCTGACCCTTCACCTCATAACCTTTCATTACATCCCCTGCTCAGGTCACTGCTGAGGCCTCACCCACTGTCCACTCATCGTTACCCCTGAGTAAGCCCTGGGTTCAGGGATGCGACCAGGACCACCTACGCCGCCAGCTTCGAGAGGACACGTCCTACGTGCTGGCTGTGGCAGTCGGGCTGTCCCCGGGCCCTGGCGGCTGCCACGCGGGAGTACCCTGCTCGAGGCGCTGCACGCTCGGGCAGGATTCTGGGCACTCTTCTCTAGTCTTTCCCACTTAGAACACACTTGCTGCAAGCATATCACTTTTCATGCAAAACAACTGGCTTATGTAAACTCTGATCTAGTGAGGAACCTCGAGGCGAGCCCTTCTGTCCTCGCGTACTCGCTGTCCCCACTGCGGAGGGTCTGTCCTAGGTCTGAAAGACTGAGGGGGACGGCCATCTGAGCGAGGCGTGGCTTCCTCGGCATCCCGCTCGGTGCCTTGGGTGGAATTCCGTTTAAGGATAAGACACACCATGTCTGGTGTTGCCACAGGGGCCACGGGAGCCCTGGCCTGCTCTCCTCACAGAAGTCCATGCATTCCACATCCAACAGCAGTGGAAAACACTGCCCAGACACCGCCCTCCCCTTCCCCCCGACAGGGCACGGAGACCCTGGCATAAAAGGCCTCCTCCTCGACCTCAGGAGCAGCGGCTCCAACTCCTGCCCATGTGGACAGCAGCTGTCCGGCACTGCCCATCAGCTGGTGGGCCGAGGATGCTGAGTTTGCAAGATCCTTCTATATTTCTGTTTCAAGAGCACGCCTGCTCCTGGTCAACAGAGAGTATCTCAAACTAAGGAGAACAAGTCACACCTGACAGAGAAGCAGGAACAGGTGGCCTGTGTTCCCTCTGGGGCACTAATGCCATCACACAATGTCTAGGCCTGCCCCCTCCAGCCCCGTAAAGACGAGTCCGCGTACCGGCCACGACACGCTCCACGGCGTAGTCCAGGTTGGATGTGTGCACAGCCGTGTGCCCCTCCCGCGCCGCGTGCAACGCGGCCTCGTTACAGATGTTGGCAATGTCAGCGCCTGTCAGCACGGGGGTGGGGGGTGTTAGTAGACGCAGAGGTATGGGGGTGGCGGGAGAGCCACCCTGTCCCCCTCGAGCTGCCCCACAGCTGTGCTCAGCAAGCAGCCTCTCTGGACCCCCTCTTTCCTTCCACCCACTGTTTCAGACACACACTGAGGAATGAGAAAGGTTCTTGACACCCATGAGGTTCTAGTTCAGGGTGTTAAAGGTCCAAAGGGAAGAAACTTACACCATGATAACAAGGATTTACACCACGCTAACAGGGGTTTTTATTTACATCCCCCTGTGAAATGAGAACCGTACAGAAAAATCTAGATTTGTGATAACATGGAGAAGGTGGCGGGGAGGGACACAGCCTCACAGGGTCGCCTCTGGTGGGGAGCAGTGGGAGGGAGCAAGGCTGGGACCACCCTGGGGCACGGGACAGAACCTTGGGGAGGAGTCCCTCTACCCCTGCCTGCTGGGCGCACACCACTCCCACCCCAGCTGTGCTGGCCGAGGAGCCCAGAGCAGGGCTGGAGAGTTCCTGGGGAGGTCCACTCCCGTTGACCCCAGACTAGGACCAGCGCCCCTACGGCCCTACCACTGAAGCCAGGTGTCAGCTCCGCCAGCCGCTGGGAGTAAAAGCTGCTGGCCCGCGTCAGCTTCAGGCTCTTCAGGTGCTGCTCAAAGATCTCCTTCCTTTCCTAAAGGACAGAGGGCAAAGGCCACAGGTCAAAGGCCACGGGACAAAGGCCACAGTGCCCGCTCCCTGCCTGCTGATCAGGAGCCGCTGGCTGTGAGGTCAGCTTCTACTCTCAGAAACCAACTCAAGAGCTGCAAACGATACCTCCACGCGTGTCTCCACGGAAATACTAACCTGCCAGCCACCTGCTACACTCACCCTCCGGACCCTTCCCTGCTCCTGTGGGGTCTCCTGCTCCCTTGGGAGCTACCAGGAAGGCCCAACACCTCAGAGGTGGGTGTCCAAGTTGAGGCCTGAGGCAGCAGGGCCAAGAGGTCCCAGGGCTCACAGCCGTCCACCCCGTCAGGGCCACTGTGCAGCTCACTCTCCAAAGCCACCAGCACATGGGCGTGAGGCTCTGCAAATGCTATCCAAGGAACTCAGCCCAAACGTCTCATCATAAAGGTCAGTGGGAGTCAAAACCAGAAGAAGGGCAGGGAGCCCGGATGGACCAGCAGGGTCGCACTGACCTGCAGCGTGGGAAGGTCGATGAAAACGTGCCTGTCCAGTCGGCCCGGCCTTAGCAGAGCGTTGTCCAAAATGTCAGCTCGGTTGGTGGCCGCCAGGACGATGACGTGGTCGGTGGTACCCATTCCTGGAGGGACAGACAGTGGCCGTGAAGGTGCAGACCCCAACCGGGCAGCTTCCCCAGACCGCCACCGATAGCAACACCACCAGAAAAAATGAGGACCACCCAGTGTGCAAGAGGCACAGCTGCACTGCCGGAAAAGCCAAAGTCTCCCACGGAAACGAGAGGCTTGCTGGAGGCCAGGGCCCTGGACAGACCGGACTCTACTCCCTGGGCCACCTGGGGACAGAGGGGCACCCCCATAGCTTGTCTCAGCCTCCTGCCTGGGCTGCCCCTTAGGGTTCCCCAAATGCCTGCTTGCCACAGGCCAGGGCTATGAACACAGACCGTGAGATTATGTAACAGTGAAAAGACACTGAAAAACGGCAGAAACAAAGGATACAGGAGAAAACAACAGCCATGCCAGGGGCTCCAGGAGGGCGCTCCCGCAGAACGGCCTCTGTCAGCAACCCGCCACAGGGCTGGTTTAGGGACTCACAGTTGTGGACACACGAGAGGGTGACACCGTACAGACGTCCCCACGGCTGAGTGCTGACTCCTATGCAGGGCCCACGCTGCAGGCACAGGCCGTATGCTGCCCCCACTGGCTGGGCACGTGCCCCTCCACTACCATCACCATGAAAACCTCACTGTGCCAGCCCCTCACAACTACTCATCTGTCTGTTCTCTAGAATTCTGTCATTTGCACAATCTCAGATGATTGGATCAGATGATTTATACTCTCTGAGGTGACCCTCTCATTTGGCATAAATCCTGAGGTCCAGTCAGGCAGGCTTGCATAACAATACCTGGTGTCTGCACTGTGGCCGGGTAAGCACACAGAGCTCAGCCAGGCACCCACTGAAGGTCGCACAGGCTCTTTCCAGGGTGTTCAGCAAGGGAACACTGGAGTACCGTGTTCTGTGGACACCGGATCAGCATGCAGATTTGGCGTGCTCAGTCTGTTCAGAGCCAGCCCGAGAGGCAGCATGCTGTCCACCCCCACTGCAGGGGGTCAGGTTTGCTTCACGGACTCCTTTTCACAGCTGCTTCACTCACTTGAGGGCCCGGGTTCACAATGGGGTCTGGGATCCAGTCTCCTCATCCTCACCACGTCTGCTGTTGCCACTACCTTGATCAAAGACTGAGTGCACAGCTAAATGACAAGTGACGCGTGTTTGAGGACGGAGTCACGGCCCAGCACTAGAGAGCTGAGAACAGGCTCTGCAGAGGCACTGGCTGCGCTCGCGAGGAGGTGACGGCTCAGCGCGGGAGGACGGTGCTTCAGCAAAACGTGCTGGAGCCGCTGGCATCCACACACACTGAGCCAGGACTAAGCGGCATGCCTCCTGCAGATTCAGCCAACACGGGTCACAGGCTAATGTTTTTCCACAAGGCCGTGGGAGGGCCACTTGTGGCTCCCTTTGCTTCCTTTCTATTTTTATTGAAGTGTATGTTATTTACAGTGCTCACGTACACAACAGTGGCCCCACTATGTTCGCATATACGTATATACTGATGTACGTTCTCACAGGTTTTCCTCCATCACACGTCATTATGAGGCACTGACTATAGGTCCTTGCTGGTTAGATACTGGGCTTTCCATGAACTTGGGCAGAATCAAGTCCACGGGGGTGTGGACAGAAATGTCCACCGTGGGGCATTGAGCTCGAAGGCCTCTCTCTGCCCATCAGGCTGTGAGAGGGGTGGCAGGTGCCCGGCCTCCGCCTGTGTGGTGGGCTTCCTCTAGCGCTGGCTTCCCACGGCCAGCGCCCACTCCTCCCCGAGGGGTGACAAAGGCTCCTCAGTTGCCCCTGCAGGCAGAAGAGGCTCAGCTGTCTCTGTGCACAAAGGCCCCTTCGCAGCAGCCCAGCCTTGCCAGGGCTTCTGGGGGGTGTCCGAGGAGGGAGCAGGGACTCTCACGGCTGCAGCAGAGCCGGAAGAAGTCACCCCCCTGCCAGCAGCACAGAGGAGCAGAGAAGGTGCCAGCTGGGAATGCTTCCTGGGGGTGCACGTCGCCTGGAGGGTTGGTCTCTGGCTTCAAGTGCAAACAACAACAGGAGCAGGGGTGGGGGGATTGTTGCCCTAGGGTCACAAGGGAGTCCCCCCATCACCTGCACAAGGTCACGACTAGGCGCAGGGCTGTGCTTTAGCCTGACGACATGTCAGGAAACCCCTGCTCCGAGAGGAGAGGGGCACCCCACCATGTCCCTGCACCGCCCCCATGAGAGTGGCTTCAAGATGCTCTGCCCATGTCCCATAGGAGCACCACGTTGCCCATCTTTCTAAAGACAGCCAGAGGTCACAGTCCTGTCTGCACTTCTGACAGCAGACTCATCACATCTTACAATGGGATACCTGGGGAGCAGGAGTCTAACTTGCACACGAACAGACGGCACACTCAGGATCCAGCCGCTCACAGCCCAGCACACAGGGAGGGGCCGGTCAGAGCCGGGGGTGGGGTGGGAGGCAGACCCCACTGGGGACCCCATCCCCAAGGAGCATCTCATACAGCCATGTCTCAGGTCCACAGTTCTTGGGCACGTCCTCCCCAGGAAGACGGCCCCTCAGACCTTGACCATGGGGCAGAGACCCTGAGCTGTTCTGACTGACACACCCAGATGCAGAGAGGGATGGGGGTCTGCAGGGGCACCCCTAGATGCAAACGGTCCTCAGGCCCTGACGAGGCCGCCCTTTCCTCGCCCTGTGAGAAATCACTTTGATTTTGAACCTGCGGGGCTTTCACATGATGAAACACTCCCGTGTATCAGCCCCTGACCTGCCCAGCTGCAGGCCTGAGTCCCGGCACCAGGGTCAGGGGGCGTGGGCGCCAAGGCCAGCTGCATGGCTCTTGCCAACACCCGGGCTGGACCTCGCTCTAAGGACGTCCTTTCCCAGGCCTGACCTGGAGGAAGTGTCACAGCCACAAAGGCAAGGAGGGGAAGTCAGGCCCAGGCTGGAGAAGACTAAGGAGACAAGACACTGAGGCAACACGAGCCTGCCCTGGGCCCTGCAGAAGCGCACATCTGCCCAACACCCACGTCACGCCTCTTCCATGTAGGCCTTCAGGCTGCGGTGGGGGGGCGGGGCGGGGGGAGGACGCTTATAGGAATTCTGACTGCTTCTGCAGTGCTTTTGTAAGTCTGAGACTTTGAAAATAAGAGGCTAAAAAAAGTTTCACCTTTAGCCACATACAACCATAATCCATTGCCCCACACACTGGTCACCAGATCCACCATCCCAAACACTAAGAACACTTTAAAGAGGAAAATAAATACACCAATAAATGGTTCTCTTAGGACCAAAACTACTTTGAGAAAAAAGCATCTTTCTCATCTACAAGACCTAGAACAGAACTAGAATTCTGATTAAAGAAAACTTACAGATGGGTCCTGCACAGCTGGAGCATGGGGAGGGGAGAATGTGGAGCTGATATTTAATGGGGACAGTTTGTGTTTGGGAAGATAAGAAAGTTCTGGAGACGGACTGTGGTGATGGTTATACAACACTGGGAACGTACTTTCAGCCATTAAACTCTGCACTTAAAAATGGTGAAAATGGCTTAATTTTATGGTTTGTATATTTTACTATAAACAACACAAACACATAATATTTACACACACACCCCACCAAAGAGGATCTTACAGGAGTAGCTCAAAAAGAAAAACAACTCCATTAAAAAACTGTGTGGCAGCCAGTTCCAGAGGTCATCTCAAGGACAGCTGACACAGAGGCCCTGGCAGTGTACCTGAGGCACCCACTGTACCCACGCTGGGCACAGAGACTCCTGTCAGCATGACCCCTGGCCCCCTCTGAGACTGACGACCACTGTCATGACCTGACCCCACTTGATATTCCCAGCTTTCCTTTCTTGTTTCACTACTGCCCTGACTTTGGGAAATTGAAAGCTATGTTTTTGGTTACCTCCTGCTGGAGAAGAGCTCCTGGTGCTGACACACCCTCACTGTCCACGAACATCCCTGCCGATCCCAGCCCCACGGTACTCACCGTCCATCTCCACCAGCAGCTGGTTGAGCGTCTGCTCCTCCTCTGTGTTGGAGAAGCCGGACACGGCGGTGGAACGCTTCTTGCCCACGGCGTCGATCTCGTCGATATACACAATGCAGGGGGCCCGGGCCCGGGCTTCCTTGAAGAGGCTCCGCACACGGGCCGCACCGAGGCCTGAGGACACAGAGGACGGGGAAGTGGACAGGTCATGGCACGAGCCCTGCTCTCAGGGAAAGCCCAGTAGGTGGCCTCTGGCACACATGGGCTGGCCTGTTCCCTCCTGGACTCCCCAGGATGTCAGCACCTGCTCCTTCCATGCCCATGACTCCCAGACACGGGTCTCATGTTTCCACCTTCACCCTCAAAGCCCCCAATACGCAGCCAGGTGGGCCCACCTCCAATGACCTCCACGAACTCTGGGCCAGCCATTGCCAGGAAGGGCACCTGGGCCTCCGTGGCCACTGCCTTGGCCAGCAGCGTCTTCCCGCAGCCGGGGGGGCCGAGCAGCAGTGCGCCCTTCGGGACCTTGGCGCCAAGCTGAAGGAAGCGCTCCGGGCTCTAGGACAGCAGCAGAATGCAGGCTGATCTCTGGGCTCCAGAGAATCATCCAGACACGACCCTTGGAAGGCTTGGGTCCTGAACTGGTCCCGTCCATACGGCTCAGGGAGAACAGAGTGCTCCGCCGTGACAGTGACGGGCCGCGCAGGGCACCATTGGTCTGGGCTGAGCAGGGGACGCACCAGGAGCGCAGCATCAGGCCAGGCAATCCCCCCGCCCACCATGCCCTGTGTGCTCACCTTCAGATAATCCACGAACTCCTTGACCTCCAGTTTGGCTTCATGCATTCCTGCCACATCTTTGAAGCTGACTCCTTTCCCCATCTTGCCATCCACAATCGTGAAACGAGCCATTTTCAGCTGATTCTGGGCAGAAAGATAGAGGGCGGAGCCCTATGCAGCCCAGCGGGGCAGGGCGAAGGAGCCGGGGGGCCGGTTCACCCGCACGTCCTCCCACCCCTCCACTCGCTCAGATGGCAGGGAAGGGCACAGTCCAGACACATGAAGGCGGTGACAGAGGCTGCCTGGCACTGAGCAATCTGCCCTAAAGGAAAAAGCTTCCCACGTTAACCCAGTGATTTAACCGAGTCCGTGTGGGAGTGTTCTTATTTCTCTATGTGACTTTCCCCATTAGTCTCTGACTTCTTTTACTGGTTTATATAAAAGTTACCTGCTAATGCTACTGCTAAGTCGCTTCAATTGTGTCTGACTTTGCGTGACCCCATAGATGGCAGCCCACCAGGCTCCCCCGTCCCTGGGATTCTCCAGGCAAGAACACTGGAGTGGGTTACCATTTCCTTCTCCAATGCATGAAAGTAAAAAGTGAAAGTGAAGTCGCTCAGTCGTGTCTGACTCTTAGCGACCCCATGGACTGCAGCCCACCAGGCTCCTCCGTCTGTGGGGTTTTCCAGGCAAGAGTACTGGAGTGGGGTGCCATTGCCTTCTCCTAAAAGTTACCTAAAGACACTCAATTCTGCAAGTGTTGGTAAAAATGTCACCTCGTCAATTTTTGGCAAGCAATCTGGCTGGACAGATAAGCTCTCAGTGAGCAGCTCACCTCAGCCAGAATCTCCTTCAGCTCTCAAAAGAGGCAGTGTGTAGAATTCGTCACAGCATTATTTAAGTACAACAAAAAAACAGTCCAGAATGTGCAAGAATTATCACATTGGCTGAGCCAGGTATACTGCACCCCAGGAGACACCACGCTGCCCAGTGTGGATGCAAATCCAGAGCTCCCAAGGGCCCATTCAGGGAGAGACAGGAGCACTCTACCCCCACAATCCTGGTTCCCAGGAGGGCCTCCTCTGTGGCCTGTGGCTGACGTGCCTGATGAGCCAGGTATGACTTGACAGGGAGGGCATACTGCGCCGAATGCACTGGAACAGGAGGATACTTGTGGAGTGTATTAAGGTTGTTCTTTTGAAGACAACCTTCAAAGATGTCTCAGCTAGTACATGAACCCCCCAAAAGGCAAGCCCGGCTGAGAGGGAAGTGCAGAGCACACTGTAGTATGGACCCCCTTGGGTTCAGCCCCTCCCACATCACCAAAGGGGCCTTGGCTAGAGCTGGGGAGCCAAGCCCCCGTGTCAGTCAAACAGAAGGAAAGAGGAGCTGCCAGACGACATCCAGATAGGCCTTTGACAGGCTAGTATCCACCATGCACCCATCCTGCCGTTTACAGGAGAGGGTTCAGCCCCAACACAGACAAAATCCCAATGGCACAAGTTCAGGGGAACAATGTGCACAACTTACAAAAGCACTGAATCCGCCTTCCCGTCCTGTCATCCCAGCCAGACGGAAAACATACCACAGGATGGCCAGGCCCACGGCCGTCATCCCCAGGGCGTAGAGGGCACTGGCGGGAGAGACAGGCGGGCAGAGGCTCAGGCGCGGCTCCGGGCAGCGCCCAGACGCCTCACCCAGGCTGGGCCCAGACCTCCCAGAAGGAAAAGGACTCCTTCGCTCTGAGACCAACCTGTGGAGCCAGCACTGAAAATGCATCTCATCCAGTTCTCACCACCTCCCTTCCTTCATATGTTGCCCAGGTCTGGGTACCGCGGTGCTGAGCAGGCAGCACCAACCAGGCGTGAAGCCAGAACCACCACCCACTGTCCAGAGCCCTGGACAGCTCACGCCCACCAACAGCAGCTCTTCACCATCCATGCATTTTGCTTTCAAAAGTAGGCCACTGCTTTGGGTCACTAAGCGAAATCAGCCTAACAGTACAAAGAGCAAACCCTGGGGCCTCACCCCCAGATGAAGAGGGGTGTGCCCCCACACCCTAGAACAAGCAGAGGTGCTGCCTGGGGGCCCTGCCCCCTGAGGAGCTGGAGCTGTGACAGACACGCGGCACTTCCCAGATGCCGCCAGTCCCCATGAGGGGACACAGCCCTATGCACACCATGGTCCCAGCGCCCAGCTACACGCCCAGGCCTATCAAGTAACTGGCTCCCCCTCAGAAGGGTGCAGATCCCACCACCCGTAGGCCCTGCACGGAACCAATAGGTTCCCAGGAACATCTGCTTCTCCCTTCCCCGCCCCACTTTCCTGTTTGCAGATGGCAGCAAACCCACCCTGCGCTAAACAAGAAGCACCACAGACCACTGGAGCAGTGACCAAGGAACTCCAGGCTTCCCGCCCACGCCACCCACTCCAGGCCTGCCTCCACCAGGGGCTCAGTTCACTGTGGGCACAGCCAGTGTGAGACTCTGTTTGGACTTTTTGTCTCTCACGTCACAAAGTGAAGCCTGGTTTAATTCAGAGGCCCCCAGAAACAACCAACCTACTTTCCAAAGAATCCTGTCCGCTTGTAGGAAACTGGAATCCTGTCCTTGCCTTCGATATTCAGCTCATCCTCAGCTGCTCGAAGCTTCTCTTCAAATTTGTCGATGTTTGCCACCTGCATTCGGTACATCAGTGCCAGCCGCTGGGGGCAGAGAGCAGAGGCACGTGAGAGTGACAAACAGGCCAGACGGCTGACCCTGAGGACAGAGAACGGTGCCCCTGCCACACTGCGGACAGCTACAGGGCTTCAGAAGCAGATGCCTGCTGCTCAGCAACCTCCTCCACATCTAGAAAGCTATTGTTTCCTCAAACACAATTACAGTGAAATGTTCACTAACAGAAGGTTTTGAGCAAATGCAGGGCAGCACATGCGACTGAAACTCAGCCCCAGGCTGGCACTCTGCTGGAGGGCAAAGCAGACCCTGGCAAGGAGCCTGAAGTGTGGGATCCAGACCCGCAGTCACCCTCCAAAAGTTCACTGTTTGCCTGTCGGCTGGACCTGACAGTCAACCGAGGCAGCTCCTCGGTCCTCAGGGAGACAAGAGGCTAAGGAAGAGGAAGTGGGTGGCACTTCCTGGAGGCTAGAGGGAAGATCTCATCACTGCCACCCCGGCCCACATCAATCATCTTTCCAGCAGCCATGCTTTCCAGAGGAAATCGTCCACTCTTGATTCTAAGCTCTCTAGTGTGAAGGTCTCATCATTGCCACCCCAGCCCACATCAATCATCTTTCCAGAAGCCATGCTTTCCAGAAGAAACTGTCCTCTCTGATTCTAAGATCTCTTGGAACTTAAACAGAGCAACCAGATCTCCCTCTGTTCTGAAGTCTCTTCAAAGTCTAGCAAGACGACCATCATTATAAGTGGTCAGGCTCCACTTCAGAGTTAAAAGGCCAGGTCCTCACAGCAGGGTCCACCCAGCCAGGTTCCAGCGCTGTCACAGGTTACCTTTCCACTCCCCAATGCCAGATCCGCTACTGGGGTGAAGCCCACAGACCCTTCTGCCTCTCCCCTGCCCGCACAGCAGGGGGCCACCTATGGTGGGGAGGAGCAGGGTCCCTCTCCTCTGCCCCCTTTCTTTCCTGCTCCTTCCAAGGGCCAGTCCTTGCCAACCTGTCTGCGACCTGTCCCAGCCCGAGGGGTTTCCACCTCGACAGCCCCACCACCTCCCTCCTGCTGCTCACATGCCATGTGGACCCTGGACATTCGCTGCCACCCTCCCGGCTCTTCCCGAGAGCCACATGGCCTTGCCCCCTTCTCAAAGCCTCCAGGCTCCTCCTTAAATCAAGACACTCACGGCTCGCTCTAAGCAACCCCCGCTGGCGCGGCACTCACAGGCCGCCCAAACACCACGGCACCGGGGTGCAGGTACACCTCCACCACGTCGCTCTCGGGCACCACTTGCACCCGCTGCACCTCGCCCTTGGCCAGCATCTCGTGCACGAAGTCATTCCAGGAGATGTTGCCTCCACTGGAGCCCAGCGCATTGAGCAGACTCATGATCACTGCGATGACGAACAGGGTGCGCAGCCGCTCTCGGTACATCTGGTCCTCGCGCTCCCTGCGCCTGCGCTCCTCTGCAGGTGGGGAGCAGGCGTGAGAGGAGGGCGGAGCTCAACGCCCAGGGCCCGCGCTCGCCTCCGCGGCCCTCCCCACCCCCACCCTACACCCGCACGAGGGCTCTGCACCCTCTGTGCTTAGTTGCTCAGTCTACACTTGGCCAATATTACAACAAAGTGCCTAATTACAAGCTGTTCAAGGTCACGAACATTCCTGTTCACTGAGGTCCCATCTGCTTAGATAACATGAAACCATTTTTAAAGTAAAAAACCTCCCCGGGGTACTTCCCTGGCAGTCCTGTGGCTAAGACTGCCCTTCCAATGCAGGAGGCACGGGTTCCATCCCACAGGTCCCCAGGGGAAGCAGCCCCTCTGCCCAAAAAATTAGACTGATATACCTTCGTCATCCTCAGGGCTCCTCCCCTTGGCTTTATCATTGTCCTTGGTCTTCTGCTTTCTCCTCGAAGTGTTAAAATAGTAAGTGCCTCCTACAAGAAATGGGGAAAGTGCTTAACAGCAACCAGACCTGCAATTACAGGGAGACATTCAGGACAAAGGGCTTCCCTGGTGGCTCAAACGGTAAATAATCTGCTTGCAATGCAGGAGACCTGGGTTCAAACCCTGGGTTGGAAAGATCCTCTGGAGACGGGAATGAGAGCAAAAGTGTTTAGCCACTCAGTCATGTCCAACTCTTTGTGACCCCATGGACTTAACTTTCCCCCTTGGAACCCGTCAGGCTCTTCTGTACATGGGATTTCCAGGCAAGAATACTGGAATGGGTTGTCATTCCCTTCTCCAGGGGATCTTCCCGACCCAGGGATCATACCTGGACCTCCTGCATTGCAGGCAGAATTCTTTACCATGTGAGCCACAGTGGAGACCAGAAAGGAATGGCAACCCACTGCAGTATTCTTGACTGGGCAATTTCATGGACAGAGGAGCCTGGCGAGCTACAGTCCATGGGGTTGCAAAGAGGTGGACATGACTGAGCACTAACACACACACTCAGGAGAAGAGGACGCTTCCAGACAACCAACAGAACATAAACTATTGAGAACCTACCTGCACAGGATTTAGAAATTTGGATGATCGTTCTTGGTACAATCTTTACTCACTATAAACGATAAACCACTTCAACTGAAGGTAAGTGTTTTTATAACTTAAAACATCCAACATGATGGAATAAAAGTTATGACCATAAACTTGAGAAAGTGTCATGGGTCTGTGGGAGAACCACCCTTGCCACACACACAGTCGCCTGCAGTGAATTAAACAAACGAGCAGCACAAGCAGCTGTGGCACAGCAGCACCTGCTCCACGCACTGAGGCTCTCGCTTGTCCCCATCAGCACTTAGAACGGGGGAGAGTGCCTCAGAAAGTCACTGGGCTGCACCTTCCTTCACAGATACTAACAAAATCACAAATAAAACCGCCTCTGTGTCCACCAGACACAGGGCTGTTGGGAGGGTGAGGGCTTGCCGCTGGGGGCACGTGTGGGCTGCTGGGACTGGGTAGGCACAAGGCTGCTTGTCTGCAGCAGTGGAAGATTCTACTGTTTTCCTATTCCAAATGAATAAAGCGGGGAGTAAAAACATAGGTGTCAACCCTTACAGGCCTTTGACTTAAGGAGACAGCAGGGGGCTTCTTCTGTGGTCCAGTGGTTAAGATTCCCCCTTTCAGTGCAAGGGCGCAGGTTCCATCCCTGGTCTAGGAACTAAGCTCCCATACGCTACAGGGTGCAGCCAAAAGTTTTTAGAAAGAGAGCAAGAGAGACAGCAGGATATCACAAGATGTCATGAAAACAGTGCAACTCCAGTGTAAAATTAAGTTATGTTTACTTAATTTCTGCACATAAACCAGACACAGTTTGTAGCTTCGTACCACTGCTGGAGCTCACTACAGAACATGAAAATGTTAGTTGCTCAGTCACGTCCGACTCTTTGTGACCCCATGGACTGGAGCCCGCCAGGCTCCTCTGCTGATGGAATCTCCAGGCAAGAATGCTGGAGTGGGTAGCCATTCCCTTCTTCAGGGGATCTTCCCAACCTAGGGATGGAACCCATATTCTCCTGAATTGCAGGCAGATTCTTTACTATCTGAGCCACTAGGGAACATGAAAAACCTTTGTCAAGCAGCTCTTACTAAGCTTGTAGCTCCTTAGTAAGCATTACTGGAGCTGGCTACAGAACATGAAAAACCTTTGACAAGCAGCCTAATCATGGCCAGAATTTTTAAACAAAGAAGAGACAACTCAAAATAAGCAAAAATGGCCTGTTTTGACCTTAGACAATTTTTGTCTAAGTTTTTCCTTCTCAAAAACTTCACTTCAGAGCCATCTGAGGGCTCACACTGGGTAGCAGCTGAAGGGCCTCTTAGTGATTTCATTTTTTCTGACAATGTCAAACAAGCAGTCCTCTGAATTTATTCACAAATGCCACATGTTCTGCCTGTCACTTCTGTCTTTTCAAAGATACAAACCTAGAAGTTTCCAGAGTCCAACTGGATTCTGTACAATGTGCTGTTTCACCAACAATCTGCTGATTCCTTCAAAGGTAGGGGTTAGCAGTCGCAACTGGAAACTCTGAAGAGAAAAGAAGGTCACAGAGCCTCAATCACACGGACGCCACCGCACAGCTGGCAGTGCAAACTCACCCCCGATACAAAATTTTTCCTGAAAGCGCCAAGATTCATTTATGTAATATTTCCACTGCCCTGAAATATGAACCAATAATCTGAGCATTATTTCAAAGTTTTACCATAACATCAAAAGAAAAAAAAGTTCCAAATGTCAACAGCAAGCAAGCAAGTCAAAGAAACGCTGAAATGGAGGTGCGGAACACTGGCTGCTGTTGTGTGCCCCAGGGCTCCTTCAGGACACAAGCAGTAAAGGCTTCACTGGTTGTCCAGACCTTTTGCTCCCAACATCTCCAGACAACCGTGCCTTGTGGAACATTCCCAGGAAGTCCAGTTTCCCACTTGAATATGGTCAATGGTCCAACTTAACTTTTTCTATCTCAGTGGTAGTAATTTCTCCATTGACTTATTTATTTTAAGGGCTTCCGTGGTGGCTCAGATGGCAAAGAGTCTGGCTGCAATTCAGGAGACCAGGGTTCGATTGCTGGGTTGGGAAGATTTCCAGGAAAAGGGAATGGCTATCCATTCCAGTATTCTTGCCTGGAGAATTCCAGGGGCAGAGGAGTCTAGCGGACCATAGTCTAGTTCCCAAAGACTGAGTGACTAACACACTTAACATACATACATTTATTTTAAATTCTTTCCCTTAGTTCATCCCTGGTCGGCTGCTATTATGAAGAAAAGTAACTCCTTACCAAAGGAGTATGCTACATATAATTTCCTGTTAGCAACAGGTTAAAAATTCCTAGTACATACAATTATTATCCAGTTTAATTAATACTACTATACTTGGTTCAGTGATGGCCAGGAGGCATGTAAGGGAGAACCACAGAGAGGTGGACTGGGCACCATAAACGAGGAACAGTGTGTCAGGCACAGCACACACAAAAGTCATTCTTCAAAGTCAACCCTAAACGCTGTTTGTTTAAACCAGATTATGTTATTACTGTTCTAGTTGTTAGTGAGGTAATCTGTTAAGTATCCACAAGTACGTGTGAATTGCCTACTTCAGTCCTTGCTTATTTTCACAGAATAATCAAGTCTGACTAAAATTAATGAATTATGATTTTCCTTCTCAATAGAATCAAAAACAAAAACAAGTGTAATATATCCATTCAGTTCAGTTCAGTTCAGTCACTCAGTCGTGTCCGACTCTTTGCCACACCATGGATTGCAGCACGCCAAGCCTCCCTGTCCATCACCAACTCCCAAAGTTTACTCAAACTCATGTCCACTGAGTCAGTGATGCTATCCAACCATTTCATGCTCTGTCGTCCCCTTCTCCTCCTGTCTTCAGTCTTGCCCAGCATCAGGGTCTTTTCCAATGAGTCAGTTCTTTGTATCAGGTGGCCAGAGTATTGGAGTTTCAGCTTCAGCATCAGTCCTTCCAATGAATATTCAGGACTGATTTATTTTAGGATGGACTGGTTGGATCTTCTTGCAGTCCAAGAGACTCTCAAGAGTTTTCTCCAACACCACAGTTCAAAAGCATCAATTCTTCCACACTCAGCTCTCTTTATAGTCCAACTCTCACATCCAAACATCACTACTGGAAAAACCATAGCCTTGATGAGACAGACCTTTGTTGGCAAAGTAATGTCTCTGCTTTTTAATATGCTGTCTAGGTTGGTCATAACTTTTCTTCCAAGGAGTAAGTGTCTTTTAATTTCATGGCTGCAGTCATCATCTGCAGTGATTTTGAAGCCCCCCAAAAGTGAAGTCTGCCACTGTTTCCCCATCTACTGCCATGAAGTGGTGGGACCGGATGCCATGATCTATAGTTGTTCACAGACTCAGAAAGGGTGTAGAATAGGATTATTGTATGAAATTGGTCCTCAACTTATGGTAAAATACAATAATACATTACAACCTAAAATGTGAGGGTTGGGGTCCTAAGAGAGGGCTAAAAAAATCAGTGAAAAAAGCACTTAGGGTCTGTTTCCAGAGTGAAATGCTAACATTAACAGGGCCTGGAACACAGCCTTGACACAGAGGGTCAATGAATGTGTGTCCATAACATGGCAAGCTACACGATAAGAGTAAAATACACTTACAATGCTCACACGAAAAACAGCTCAGAGCAATTGGAAGGCGCTAGAATTCATCCTGGAGTGATCTGATCTATATGAATGCAAATAATCCTCTGCTAGATATTCGTGAAACTCTTACTCGATTCAATTTCAAAACGCCAGGAAGATGCGCAAAAAATATCAATATACGAAACAAGCCCTGTTGTTTAGTCGCTAAATCCTGTGTGACTCTTTGCGACCCCATGGACTGTAGCCCGTTAGGCTCTTCCGTCCATGGGATTTCCCAGGCAAGAATACTACAGTGCTTTGCCAGTTCCTTCTCCAGAGATTTTACCCACGCAGGGTACCATCCTGCATTGGCAGGCTGGTTCTTTACCACTGAGTCACCAGGGAAGCCCGAACAAGGGCTTTAAAAGTCCAACTGTGCGGCTTCGCCCCTGATTTCTCCCTTGGGCTGCCCGCCGGCCTCGCCGCCCGCCTCTCCTCCAGTTGCAGGCAGGAGATGCCTCTCGGAAGACGAAGCCGAAGCGGCGGAGAGCATATTCCAAATTACCATCTCAAACGTCGCTGCCGGAGGCCCGTACGTTACCTGCAGGGCTCGGCCTCCAGGCCCGATGGGGCCCATCGGAGGCCTGTGGACGTCATTCGGCCACCTCCACTTGGCTCCGGAAGTGCAGCCTGGGCTCCAGCCCGAGTAGGGGCACCGCAGCCTCCCCGGACCCGGTCCCGGACCCGGGCGGAGAGCGCGCAGCAGCAGCCACGCGGCCGCCATGTTGACCCGGAAGCTGCGCCTGCGCTATTGGGGGTGCGGTGGGCGGGGGGTGGGGGGGCGGTGGTGTCTCCGCGGGGCGCCTGCGCGGTCGGGCGTCTTCCCGGCGCCTGCGCGGTCGGGCCTCTTCAAGTCAGGCCTGTTGGTCAATCCTCGGTACCCCGCGATCGGGTTCCGTGACCGAGCGATCCGCTGCAACTCTAATCCAGCTGGGATTCTTTAGCGGGTTTGAACTGCCACTTTGTACTGCGAGTACAAGCGCTGCGCGTAGAACTGCAGCCTGGCGCGCCCCGAGTGAGGGCATCAGACGCCGCTCCAGGTCGCGGCTCCCGGGAGGACTTGGCTCAGCGGGTCCAGGGGCTGCGGAGTGAGCCCGGGAGCCGGAAGGGAGCGGACGTGCGCAGATGGCGGGGCCCGCCTGAGGCCCTGATCCCGACTTCGGGCCCAAACCCTGACCCCCGACTCCCGCCTCGGATCCAGACTCTGAGTCCGACTCCCACCTAGACCCGGGCCCCTGACTCCTACCCCGCCGCAGTCTTGGCGCGAGGAGGATGCTGCGGAGGGGAAGTTTCGCTCTTCCGGGCTCTGGCCGCAGAGCCTGCCCGGCTGGTTCCCCAAGGGCCCTGTGTACGGAGAGGAAAAGGAAAGGGCTTAGGATAAGAGCAGGGACTTCAGGGTAGCTGAGCCAGCTCCCGGGCGCGAGCAGCCGGCAGTCTTGTCCTACAGATGCTTAATTTTGAAGAGGTAACCGTCTCCTCCACTATTCTTTTCTCCTGAAGACAGGCCGACTCTCTCTAGAAGTCATGCCTAGCTCTGGATCATGGCCTAGGAGACTGTAGTCCACTCCATCTCTGGGAGAAGGGGGGGAGTCTGTGGTTTTATCCCGGGATTTCGGACCCCAGGCTCCCTGCGGTCTGGTGCTGGAGTGCTTAGCCCTGAGACTGCTGACTGTATGGTGACTTTAAGTTTGTTTCTGTGTTTTTCTGTATTCCCCAAATTCCTAAGGTCATTAGGCAATAACCATTCTTACTGAGTGCTAGCTAGGGCTTGGCTCTGTAGCAGGCATACTTTTAATCCTCACAAATGTGAGACGTAGATACTTTTACATCTGTTTTACAGATAAGGAAACAGACTCAGGACACTTTAAAGTAATTTCTCCGAGGTCACAGCTAAGAACTGATGCACAGAGTTTCAGAGCTGGTCTGACTTCGTTTCAGGGCCTGTGCTCTCCGCCCTATGGCTTTGTATGTTACAGCAGTAACATGTATAATGTAAAAGTCCTGAAGCTCAGAAGATTTAGGAACATTGTTTTAAATGCAGAGTCTTGATTATTGGTCCTCGGCTCCAGCAGCCAGGTTCTTGTGTGTGGAGAGGGACTGCCCCTGACCCGCACATCTGGACTGCTTGCCTTTCTCACTTTCTCTTTTCACAGTCCATCCATCCTCCCTGGTTTTCTCCTTCACTGTTTTTCTTTCTCTGGTTAAATGTCCCGCCCACATTCTGCCGTCCACTCCCCCTAGATCAGTCGCGTGACCATGATCATGACCAGGCTTCCGAGAGTGGTTTCTTGCACCCTTGCACCCTATTGAAGCTTATGCAATGCCGCCCTGACAGGAAGTGACCCAGCCCCACCCTCCCCCGGTTCCCTCCTCGCCCCGACCAGAGAATGTGTGACTCAGAGCCTCTAACAAATTTGAACGTGTTTGGGGATAGTGTAAGATGCAGTCTCATTAACATTGCTTGAAATAAAAAGCGTTATTGGAATCTAAGCTCTTTTTAGGAGATTCATCTGAAAGCAGTGCAGGGTGACTGCAGGAGTTGAGCTCTGGAGAAAGTGTGCTGGCTTTTGCCCTTCTGCACCTCAATTTTCTCATTAGTAAAATGGAGGTAAAATTATCTGCAGAGCCAGGCTGATATTGGGTGTCCCTCAAGTTTGTTGTAAAGATAAAATGCAACAGAAGTGAAAGCATCCAGGTTGTCATGGGAAATGAATTGCTGGGAAATATTAATTCACTCGTCTAAACACATTTACTGAACAACTGTGCTTTGAGAGCTGGCTGTGACCCAGCCTCAGGTAGGAGGTGGACCTTGACTCTGAACCCTGTCCTGCTCAGTCCCACCTCTGCAGTGGCCTTGGGGACGGGTGTTTAGTTAGAGGACTCAGATGCCCTGTGGCCTGGACTCCGGAAGAGGTGGGGGTGGGGGTGGCCTCAGCTGATCTGGGTCCTCACAGGCCCAACTCCTGATCATTTTCCTGAGCCCTTCCTGTTCTTCACCTGCTCTCTGTTCTTTCTGTACCTTGTGACTTCTGTTTACTCATTTCGACTTCCTCAGCCCTCTGAACCCTGTACACATCAGGACCTTTGGGCTCTGCTCCCCTTAATTGTGTGAGAGGTGATCTCATGGTGAGCTGGTTCTGACCAGGGCATGTTGAGGTTGCTGTATCACCTCCCAGACACCTCACACAAAGCAGGGCCTGGCTGGGGGTGGGAGGTGGGGGGTTGGGGAGTGGTGGTGGCAGGAAGGGCAAGGGAGCAGGCAGGGCACTCCACCTCTCCGTGCTTGCTGGATTCCTGGGGGCTTCAGGCAAGCTCTCAGGGTGTCACTCTGTTGCCTTGTCTGTAAAATAGAGATAATAGTTTTGCAGTCTGGGGACAGAAGTTGATCTTTGGGGCCATTTTTTGGCATTAATATCTAACTTCGTTATTAATATCAGAGCAAATAATTATTTGCTTCTTCCCAATTTAGGCAGCTTGGCAGCAACTGAAGCAAAGTGCTAAACTTTTTTTAAAAAAATCACAGGTCTGACAGGGATCTACTGTATAGCACAGGGATCTCTGCTCAGTATCTTATAATAACTTATAATGGAAAAGAATCTGAAAAAGAATGCATATATCTATGTATGTATAGCTGAATCAGTTTGCTCTACACTTGCAACTAATACATTATAAATCAATTACATTTCAATCAAAATGTTTAGAAAAAGGCCTAGTGACTCCACACTTGGCCTGACCTTGGAGCCCGTAGGTTGTCACACAAGCTCATGGCTGTACCTGTGCCCACAGTGGCAAGCTTCTGGCTGAGGCTGTCTTGCTGCTTTGAATGACCTGGCCTGCACCTGAGTTTTTGGCCAATGTTAGGGTGTCATTTACAAAATAGACTTCCCTGTGGAATGTTTGAATAAAATTGTCATCTCTCTGAATTTTGGTAAATTTTGGTTCTGAACATCTTCTTAGGAAACAATTCTTTTTCGTAAGGCTCATTATTGGGTTTTATATATCACATGTACAACAAGATTTTGTAATGTTCGATTTGTTCTTGAAAGGGGAAAAGTCCTTGGGACTTCCCTGGTGGTCCAGTGGCTAAGACTCCATTCTTCCCATGCAGAGGGCCTGGGTTCGATCCAAGATCCTAGATCCTGATGAAACTAGAAGTTGGCATCTGCAACTAAAGATTCTGCATGATGCAACTACAAAAAAAAAAAGGATTCCACATGTCACAACAAAGATCAAACAATCTGCGTGCCACTGCAAGTAAGACCTGGAGCAGCCAAATAAATATTTATTGCAAGAAAGGGGAAGACTCCATTATTACCAGCAGAAAACCTGTCCAGGAGTTTGCACATGACTAGGTAGCTATGTGTCCCTCAGTGGTTCTCAGTATGTGTATGTAGGAGGGCCTGGAAAGGGCAGGTCTGCGTTACCTCTCAGGTCAACAGCACATGCCAAATTCATTAAAGTAACCACTTGCTCTGTTGATTGTATTAGCTACCTATTGCTATGTAACAGGTTACTCTAAACTCAGCAAGTTAGAGCAACCAGTATTCAAGGCCTCACCACTCCTGAGTGTTTGGCTGGCTCTGGCTCAGGCGTCTCACCAAGACGCAGTGCACATCACACCCAGAGAAGCAGTCGTTTGAAACTTGCCAAGCTGCCAAGGGGATGCCCTTGCCTGGCTCCTGGCCGGCCGGTGGAAGCTGCTCACCATGTGACTCTCCACGGGCTTTTCAGGTGACATGGTGCCATGTGGCCTGGTCAACCCAAGGGTGTGAAGTCCAGGGAGCAACGGTCACTGAGGGCCAGCTTGGAGGCTGCTGCCCGCAGTAATGACTGGAGATGCCTGCTGTTCATATCTGCTTGCAAAGCCTGACCACTGGGTTCCTCACTGCCCCCACTGGTGGCCCTAGCCCTTTGTCACACTAGTCACCACACTGGTTAGTTCATGGACATTCCCCACGTCCTTCCTTAGGACTTGTAACCTTTTTTTTGGCTGAGACACATGGCTTGTGGGATCTTAGTTCCCTGATCAGGGACTGAACCGGTGCCCTAGCAGTGAGAGTACTGAGTTCTAACCACGGGCAAGTCCCAGGACTTGTATGTGAAGATGAGGAGCAGCCCTTGCCTTTGGGTCATGGAGGAGACGTGTATGTTGACAGGGCTGCCAGCACTCTCCCGGCTGTGGTTGGAGTGGGCATTCCCTTGTTACAAGCCAACCCTTTTTCTACAGTGTGAGTTTGCAGTGGATTTTCCATCTGTCCAAGTTGGAGTTTGTCTGTCCAGTCCTTTAGCCACTGGGGAGACACAGCCAGACAAGTGAGGTTCACCTCTGTGCCCCGGCGCCATTGCAAAGCACTGTCTGTGTCCAGTTGCCAGGAGAGAGGGACCTTGTTTAGAAGTGCAGTTTATAGCCTGTATCTTGAAAGTCACTGGCTTGATATCCCTCTGGTCCCATGGGTTACTTGTTAAGGAGATGATAAGACAAGGGAAGACAGAAGGCTTTGCTGCTCTGGGTTTGGTCTCCCAGGAGCTCCTGTTGGACATGCCCTGTAGCCAACAGATTGCTCTAGGATCCTATAGCCACTGATCAGATTGTGTGCTCATAACACCCAGCTAAGAGAAGGCAGTGGCACCCCACTCCAGTACTCTTGCCTGGAAAATCCCATGGATGGAGGAGCCTGGTAGGCTGCAGTCCATGGGGTCGCTAAGAGTCAGACATGACTGAGCAACTTCACTTTCACTTTTCACTTCCATGCATTGGAGAAGGAAATGGCAACTCACTCCAGTGTTCTTGCCTGGAGAATCCCAGGGACGGGGGAGCCTGGTGGGCTGCCGTCTATGGGGTCACACAGAGTTGGACACGACTGAAGTGACTTAGCAGCAGCAGCAGCAGTTCCATTTCACCCCTCTGATTCATCCCCTGCACAGAGCACACTATCACCCTGAAGGAGGATGGTCCTAGGCCTCTAGCCCTTCTGTACTAAGACAGAGTGTTCCTTGCCTGGTTCTGGATCCCAGAGGTCTGTGGCCATTATGACTTTTCAACACATCAGTAGTGGGCTTGCCTCTGTAGGTGTTCCACAAACCATGCTGAAGGTGGACAGTTCAGTTCAGTCACTCAGCTGCGTCCAACTCTTTGCCACACCATCAGAACTTGCTCCAACTCACGTCCATTGAGTCAGTGGTACCATCTAACCATCTCATCCTCTGTCTTTCCCTTCTTCTCCTGCCTTCAGTCTTGCCCAGCATCAGGGTCTTTTCCAATGAGTCAGTTCTTTGCATTAGGTGGCCCAAGTATTGGAGCTTCAGCTTCAGTCCTTCCAGTGAATATTCAGGACTGATTTCCTTTAGGAATGACTGGTTGGATGTCCTTGCAGTCCAAGGGACTCTCAAGAGTCTTCTCCAACACCACAGTTCAAAAGTATCAATTCTTCAGCACTTAACTTTCTTTATAGTCTAACTCTCACATCCATTCATGACTACTGGAAAAACCATAGCTTTGACTCAATGGACCTTTGTTGGCAAATTAATCTCTTTGCTTTTTAAAATGCTGTCTAGGTTGATCATAGTTTTTCTTCCAAGGAGCAAGTGTCTTTTAATTTCATAGCTGCAGTCACCATCTGCAGTGATTTTGGAGCCCAAGAAAATAAAGTCTGTCACCGTTTCCATTGTTTCCCCATCTCTTTGCCATGAAGTGATGGGACTGGATTCCATGATCTTGGTTTTTTGAATGTTGAGTTTTAAACCAACTTTTTCACCCTCCTCTTTCACTTTCATAAGAGGCTCTTCAGTTCTTCTTCACTTTCTGCTATAAGGGTGGTGTCATCTGCATATCTGAGGTTATTGATATTTCTCCCGGCAATCTTGATTCCAACTTGTGCTTCATCCCCGCCCAGCATTTCACACGATGTACTCTGAACATAAGTTAAATAAGCAGGGTGACAATATACAGCCTTGACATACTTCTTTCCCAATTTGGAACTAGTCCACTGTTCCATGTCCAGCTCTAATTGTTGCTTCTTGACTTGCATACAGATTTCTTAGGAGACAGGTAAGGAGGTCTGGTGTTCCCGTCTCTTGAAGAATTTTCCAGTTTGTTGTGATCCACACAGTCAAAGGCTTTAGTGTAATCAATGAAGCAGACGTTTTTCTGAAATTCTCTTGCTTTTTCTATGATCCAACGGATGTTGGCAATTTAATCTCTGGTTCCTCTGCCTTTTCTAAATCCAGCTTGAACATGTGGGAGTTCTCGGTTCACGAACTGTTGAAGCCTAGCTTGGAGAATTTTGAGCACTACTTTGCTAGCGTGTGAGATGAGTGCAATTATGTGGTAGTTTGAACATTATTTGGCATTGCCTTTCTTTGCGATTGCAATGAAAACTGACCTTTTCCAGTCCTGTGGCCATTGCTGAGTTTTCCAAATATGCTGGTATATTGAGTGCAGCACTTTCACAGCATCATCTTTTAGGATTTAAAATAGCTCAACTGGAATTCCATCACCTCCATTAGCTTTGTTTGCAGTGATGCCTCCTAAAGTCCACTTGACTTTGCACTCCAGGATATCTGGATCTATATAAGTAATCACAGCATCATGGTTATCTGGGTCATTGAGGTCTTTTTTATATAGTTCTGCAGTGTAGTCTTGCCACCTCTTCTTGATATTTTATACTTCTGTTATGTCCATACCGTTTCTGTCCTTTATTGAGCCCATCTTTGCATGAAATGTTCCCTTGGTATCTCTAATTTTCTTGAAGGGATCTCTAGTCTTTCCCATTCTATTGTTTTTCTCTATTTCTTTGCATTGATCACTGAGGAAGGCTTTCTTATCTCTCCTTGCTATTCTTTGGAACTCTGCATTCACATGGATATATCTTTCCTTTTCTCCTTTGCCTTTCGCTTCTCTTCTTTTTTCAGCTATTTGTAAGGCCTCCTCAGACAACCATTTTGCCTTTTTACATTTCTTCTTCTTGAGAATGGTTTTAATTATCGCCTCCTGTACAATGTTACAAACCTCTGTCCACGGTTCTTCCAGCACTCTATCAGATCCAATCCCTTAGATCTATCCGTCACTTCCACTGTATAATCATAAGGGATTTGATTTAGGTCATATCTGAATGGTCCAGTGGTTTTCCCTATGTACTTCAAGTTAAGTCTGAATAATAATGATGAGTTCATGATCTGAGCCACAGTCAGCTCCCAGTCTTTTTTTTTGCTGACTGTATAGAACTTCTCCATCTTTGGCTGCAAAGAATATGATAAATCTGATTTCAGTGTTGACAATCTGGTGATGTCCATGTGTAGAGTCTTCTCTTGTGTTGTTGGAAGAGAGTGTTTGCTATGACCAGTGCGTTCTCTTGGCAAAACTCTGTTAGCCTTTGCCCTACTTGATTTTGTACTCCAAGGCCAAATTTTCCTGCTACTCCAGGTATCTCTTGACTTCCTACTTTTGCATTCCAGCCCCCTGTGATGAAAAGGACATCTTTTCTGGGTGTTAGTTCTAGAAGGTCTTTTAGGTCTTTATAGAACCGTTCAACTTCAGCTTCTTTGGCATTAGTGGTTGGGGCATAGACTTGGATTACTGTGATATAGAATGGTTTGCCATGTAAATGAACAGAGATCATCCTGTCATTTTTGAGATTGTACCCAAGGCAGACAGCCCCAGGCATAATGGGGAAAGACAGTGACAGACAAGTGCTCTCCTCCAGTCCACTAAGGACAGCCTGCCTTCCTCCAGCCTCCTGCCCTATTCCCTCAAACTCAGAGATGGCTGGCCCATTCTCGATGTGCTGTAATGCAGAATAGAAGGAGAAAGGACAAACAAGGCAGGGCATGGAGAAGGGACCCAGAGCATAGCTGATGGGGAGATGGGGAAGGAGGCTGGCGCTTCTGTGACAAGTTTTGGAGGGATTGGTGAGAGGCCCTTGAAACAGGGAAGGAAGGAACTGGGGGGCAAAGGAGATTTTTGTGGGACAAACTGGAATTGCCTTTGACAGATGTCCACTGCATGGCTGTGTTCTGGGTGTGGAGGACACAGCCACGAACAAAGTGATGCCTGGCCTCTGTGGCTCCCCCTCTTCTGACCAGGGAGAAACAACAGTAAACTGAGCCCACAAAGCACATGGAAAGTGCTTTCCCTGGAGACAGACAAAACACAGAGAAGGGCACACAGAAGGGAACATTTTAAAAATTGTGGTAGAATGTGCCTTACTCAGGACCCTGCCTCTATGTTGGAGGGACTGAAGGATTCTGAGCCTAGGACCAGTTGGTGTGTTTTAGAAGCATGACTTGGACTGTTTCCTGGAGAACAGACTCTAGACAGAATGCCGTGGGGAACGGGAGGACAGGAAGACCCTGTATGGGGGAAGGGGAGGTGGGGTGAGAGGGGCTGGTCTCCTGGGGGCAGTGGAAACCTGGGGAGCTTCCACTTTACTCCAGTGGCGGGCCACTGGGCTTGCCCCGCAGCCCCAGGGAAGTCTCAGTAAGTCCCAGGCAGGCCTCCCTCCAGAACAGGCTGCGGGGGCAGAGGCCCAGGTCTAAGGGGAATGGGACACTGTCTCCTTTTCTCTGTCATTGGTTTGACAGAGGAAGAGGTGGCTGCTTCCACAGAGAATTTGAACCATGCTCACTTAAGTCCCCCTCCCCCTGGATTGTTGGGGAAAAAACACAGGGCACAGGCGGTGGGCGCCAGCATCTCCCAGCAGCTTCTGCCACGGGGTCCTGTGTCTTTGGAATTCACAGCCAGCCCTGGTTGGGGGTAGTGGAAAGTTGATCAGGTTAATTTGGAGATTACTTGGAGACCAGAGGGTGCTTGGGTTTCATAGACTCTCAGATCGCAGTATGCAGTTTAGGCTTTGCCATCGCCACCCTGCTGCTTTATGTTTTATTTCCTTTGACAGTTTATTTGGAACTTGGGTCTTAAGGTGATCCTATACGAGATTACAGCTTTGTAAACATAATAAACAAAATAAAGCAAATCCCATAGACTGTGTTTATAATCTGTCTATGGCAGAGGGAAAAACTGAAGCCCTTGTGAGGGTGGATGGGGAGCACCTGGCCTGGCTGGACCCTGAGGGCACAAAACGGATCACAGCCCTGGACACTGAAGTGCAGGCCAGCCAGAGTGTTTCTACATTAACTCCTGTGACACCTGTCCTTTTAGTTTCTGGATACGTTTGAAAGTTGTACAGTAAAGCTGGGTTGCAATGACAAACTACTAAGTCCTACAACACTGAGCGCCTACTCTGTTGCTGGCATCAGATGACTGTGGCATGGGAGTAGGTGCAGGCTTGGAACCCCACCCAGGACTTCGTGGAAGCAGGTGCAGGGCCAGTTCTCAGGGCAAGAGCTGGCCTGGTCAGGGCACATCCCCCACAGCAAATCTGTCAGCAGGTGTGTGAGTGAGAAGGGGCAGCCCCGGAGCCATGTGCAAGCTCAGGAGATGCTGAGGACCAGCCCAGCCCCACCTTTACACACTGCCCCCAGCATCTTCCGCAACCCCCAGGGCTGGCTCTCTCTCCTTCCTCGCTGTGCACCCACCCTGTCCGGTGACCCCTCAGCTCCTTCTTCCAGAACACTCACCCTTGCAGCCCAGCCTCAGTCCCCAGGCTACGGAACATCTGTTGTCACAGAGGCCTGTGCGTGCCCCGGGCTTGCTCCCACGGGCATTCAGAACTGGAGCAAGATGGCAGGGGACCTCCGGAAATCAGATACAGAAGGACACCCACAGGTCTAATGTGGGCATTCCCTTAGGTTTGCAGTCACAGTCAACAGGTTTCTGCTGTGTTGGGCACACTGGGTAGGTGCTCACATCCCCCACTGTAGGTGGGGAACCAAGACCCTGAGTGAATCCGCTGCTCTGGATCACAGTTAGTAGGGGCGGTTTTGGGGTCTGAACCCACGCAGACTGGTCCCAGAACCCGTGCCCTTCCTGATGACTGCTGCGGGAGAGGATGTGTGGAGACTGGTCTGCAAAACACTGAGCACAAGCCCACTCTAGGGTCCGCAGTCACAATCTTACTGTTTACGTATTGTTTGCACATCATGCACTACTTTGGGGCTTCCCTGATGGCTCAGCTGGTAAGGAATCCGCCTGCAATGCAGGAAACACCCGGTTTAATCCCTGGGTTGACAAGATCCCCTAGAGAAGGGAAAGGCCTCCCACTCCAGTATTCTGGCCTAGAGAAGTCCATGGACTGTTGCAGAGTTGGACACGACCGAGCAACTTTCACAGGCACTATTTTAAAATGTCTCTGTGACCTTTGGGACTTGACCTTGGCATGATTAGTGCTTGGTCGGTGAAGGTCTGGTATGCTCACAGCTGCATCACCTTTGGCTCCAGCTAAGCCCTTAAATGGAGAAGGCAATGGCACCCCACTCCAGTACTCTTGCCTGGAAAATCCCATGGATGGAGGAGCCTGGTAGGCTGCAGTCCATGGGGTCGCTAAGAGTCGGACACGACTGAGTGACTTCACTTTCACCTTTCACTTTCATGCATTGGAGAAGGAAATGGCAACCCACTCCAGTGTTCTTGCCTGGAGAATCCCAGGGACGGGGGAGCCTGGTGGGCTGCCGTCTATGGGGTCGCACAGAGTCAGACACGACTGAAGCGACTTAGCAGCAGCAGCAGCAAGCCCTTAAATATGTAGATTCTATGTTGCTGTTTATCACTTAGTCATGTCCAACTCTTGCAACCCCCTGAACTGCAGCCCATCAGGTTCCTCTGCCCTTAGGATTTCCCAGGCAAGAATACTGGAGTGGGTTGCCATTTCCTTCTCCAGGGATCTTCCCAACCCAGGGATCAAACCCAAGTCTCCTGCATTGGCAGGAGGATTCTTTACCCACTGAGCCACCTAGGAAGCCCTTGTAGATTCTATGGAATAGCTCAATACTTTATTTTTATTTTTCACCATGCTGGGTCTTTGTGGCTGCACAAGGGCTTTCTCTAGTTGTGTTGAGTAGAGTCTAATCTCTAGTTGCGTTGCATGGGCTTCTCATTGCAGTGGCTCCTCTTGTTGCAGAGCACACACTCTAGGCAAGAGGGCTTCAGTAGTTGTGGCACACAGGCTTAGTTGCTGTGAGGCATGTGGAGTCTCCCCAGACCAGGGATCGAACCTGCGTCCCCGGCATTGGCAGGTGGATTCTTAACCACTGGACCACTGGGGAAGCACATCCGAAGAGTTTTTGTTTACATGGGTTGTGTCTACAGATATTTACCATATTCTTATCAGAACTGAGAAATCCAAGAAAGTACACTAGTCAGTGTCAGAGGAACATGGTTGTCCTGCGTCATGGACGTGTGCTCAGGAGGAGAGCGAAACAGAGACACAACCTATGGTACCATCAGGAAGAGAGCTGAACTTTGCCAACACCCACAGAGGGTCTTGTGCACCTCCCCCAGGACTCTCTGGAACCTCACTTGCAAGCTAGTGGTCTAAGTCAAACATGGCAATTCTGATGTAACTAGAATTATTTTCCACCAAACACATCTATGAGCATCATACATTTAAGAAGGGAACTTGGATTCGAGATTATTCTTTGGATGGACCTAGAGACTATCTCATGAAGTGAAGTCAGAGACAGAAAAATATATGATACCACTTACATGTGGAATGTAAAATATGACAGAAATGAACTTATTTATAAAACAGAAATAGACTCACAGACATAGAGAAACAGACTTATGGTTACCAAAGGGTTTGGGGGGAGGGTGAGACAAATTAGGAGTTTGGGATTAACATATACACACTACTGTATAAAATACCTTGTAATAACTTATAATGGAAAAGAATCTGAAAAAGAACATGCATATATATGTATATTTGAATAACTTTGCTGTACATTTGAAACTAACAAAACATTATAAATTATACTTCAATTGAAAAAAAAAAAAAAAGACCATTAAAAAACATTGCTCCTTTGGACCCCTCTCCAGCTAAGTACCAAGGAACAATTTGGGGAATTTGTTTTCGTATAAAGTCTTTACTGAATTCAGCATTAGTAAAACGGTCTGAATTTACCACTCTGGAAAAAAAGCATCGTAGTTAGTTGAATAACTGGCACCAGCCAGAGGACTGCTGTCCCAACCACTGTCAGCAGCAGAGCTCAGTTGTGTCCCCAGGGGCAGCTTTCTATGGATGGCGAGGAGCACAGAGATGTCTGTGGCTTTCTCAGAAGTCCAAGGAGGGGGCTGCAGGTGGGTATCATGCCACTGACTGAATGTGGCTGCCTGAGAAAGCTTCTGGCACACCCTTCTCCAGTTACATTATCACAAGATGGTGTGTCAAATCCTGACTATCTGACTGTGAAAGTGTCAACACATTTTTGTGTGTGTGTGTGTGTTTTTGAGGCTGTAATGTTGTCCAGCACACATATCCGGCATCCAATCATTTGCTGAATGAGCATGTGTCCATCTCCCAACTGAACAAGGCCCTCGCCTTCTGCAGGCGGAAATTCATTGTGCAAGTGTAGGACAGTGTGATTAGGGAATGTCTTAGGAAGACTTATTTTTACTCTCAGGCTTCTAGTTGCATTTGTGATGAATTGATTAAAGAAAAAATTACATCATCATATTTTGACTCTTGACATCAAAACTTGTAGGACTACAGGAAAAGTATTGGGTGGAGAGTTTTAAACATTGGGGGGTGTTCTGATGGCCCCAAGTTCAGGGGCCACAGGAATATCTGAATCCTGCTTTCTGCCACAGTTCCTCCTCCTCTTGAGGTCTGGGGGACAATACAACACAAAGCTCGGAGAACGAAGTGGCAACCCACTCCAGTACACTTGCCTGGAAAATCCCATGGTTGGACACAACTGAGCAACACAGAGCTATGGTAACTGGAAAGTGAAACGTGTAATAATTTACTGTGAAATGAACCTGGGTTCCAGATTCTAATGCTGAGAATGCTAGCAAGCTGGGGTCGAGCACAGGGCTGAGGCTGGGCCAGTTGGGCCCAAACCCAGATGCCAGTTCTTAACACAGGGCCCCAGGGAAAAAGAAGAAGGGACGGGCCAGGCTGTGGGCCTGCTCTGACCACTCTGCAATGGAGGGAGGAGTTCCACTGGGCACAGCAGCCCGCCAGTCTCCCAGGCCACACATGGCACGGGGTGTGGGTGGCTGGTGAGTGTGGAAAGGTGATTGGTGCCTTCACTCAGGGAAGAGCCAGGTAGGACGCATCATTTCTTCTCTGGGAGGGCTCCCGGCATCACTGGGGGAGCCATGGACTGGCTTGTGTCTGGTCAACTATGAGCTCCACTGGGTTCCAGAGACACAGACACACTGGAACATGAGTGCCTTTGGCAGGAACCTGGTTTTGTTCGTGGCTCAGTACACAGTTCCCAGGTCAGTTCCTGGCAAACAAAGGCCTGAATAAGTGTTTGCAAGGTGAACCTAGAAGCTTTGGGTTGGGGGGTGGACAGGGAGGTATGGGCTCTGGTGCATATACTCAGACAGCAGTATGCCAGATGGCCAACCACAGATGCTGCTGGGGCCAGGCCTTCCTGACTGGGCTTGGGGATGCTCTGGGCTTCTCCCAGAGCTTCTGGGCCAGAACCTTGAGGTGAGCCCAGGCAACTGCTGAAGGAAAGCAGACTTCACAGGCAAGGGCTGGAGAACTGCCCTTTAGGGATCAAGGTCAGGAATTTGTAGATCTGTTTGCTTGGCTGCACAATGTTTGACAAATTGTTGAACTCTTATTGAAATGCCCTCTTCTTGAAACGTCCAATCAAAATTTATTTTCCAATAAAAAACTAGAAGATGTGGCAATGCTGGCTCTGGCAGGCCCCTTCCAACTCCCTAGCCCAGCAGGCGGTTGGCTCCTGACCCCTGTCCCACCACCCTGCCACTGTCCACCTTCTCTAGGTCCCCATCACTCCTCCCATGTCTTTTCTCTGGAACTATTGCGACAGCTTTCCTGCTAGCCCTCTGTCAAGTTCGCACTGTTTTGGCAGTTGCTGCCTCTGACCCTTCACTGCAGGTGCTACTTGCAGGCTGAGATCCAGCCCTGTGCCTGGAGGCCTCCAGGGGTCTGCTGCTGTCCCCCTAGTATTCCATGAGGAGGCCCAAGCATCTCAGACTTAACTGTATAAAATTAAATTCCCAGTTTTGTGACCCAGACCTATTCCTCCCCTTCTTTCTAGCCAATGTTGACTGCATCCCAGACCTGCCTCTTTCTCTCACAGCTCACAAAATCATGCCTACTCTATCTTCAAAACACACTCCAGATGCCACTGTCTCACCAGTCTGGACATCACTGCCACCTCCTCCATGCTTCCATCATCTCCAGAGTGACCCTTTCAACAGTGGGGCCTCTCACCTTCCTGAGACTCTCTGTGGTTTAGTGTTCATTCAGAGTGAAATTTCAACTCTGAATCGAGACTCTTACCAGCCACTTGCCTCATCTCATTTGCTCCATCTTTGCTCTGTGGTTGCTGAGGCTCCTTCCTGTGAGTCCTGGGGTGCTCTTCCCCAATCCACATGCCTTGCTTCCTTTGTGATTCAGCTCAAAGGTGATCTAATCTGAGCCCCTCACTACCCCATATTTAACACAGGCCTTAGAATTGTGCTGGTCTTCCCTCGTGGCTCATAAGGTAAAGAACCTATCTGCAATGAAGGCAAACACAGGTTTAATCCCTGTGTCGGGAAGATCTCTTGGAGAAGGGCAAGGCAACCCACTCCATTATTCTTGCCTGGAGAATCCCATGGACAGAGGACCCTGGTGGGCTATATAGTCCATGGGGTCACAAAGAGTTGGACACAACTGAGGGACTAACATTCATTTTTTCACTTTTAGAATTGTTCCAGGCACATAGTAGGCACTCAAAAGCCCTCAGTGTGCTTTGAATAAATGAGTGCTGTCCCTTGAGCCACCAGGCCTCTCTCTATCTAAAGGAGATGGGTTAGGCCGCCCCTTTGCCCAGGGCGGTCCAACAGAAGCGGAATGCAGCCAGGAGATGTCATTTAAAATTCCTAAGTGGCTACAATTAAAAAGAAAAAAGAAGATTTCATTAATTTTAACACTATATTTTAATGCAATTGTCCCAAACACTATCATTTTCACATGTAGTAGGACTTCCCTGGTTGTTCAAAGAATCTGCCTGGAATGCAGGAGATGTGGGTTCTATCCCTAGGTTGGGAAGATCCTTTGGAGCAGCGCATGGCATGGCAACTCATCGCAGTATTCTTGCCTGCAGAATCCCATGGATTGAGGAGCCTGGTGGGCTACAGTCCATAGGGTTGCAAAGGGGGAGTGACTAAGCACACACACATGTAAAAAATACAAAGATTTACTTTTTTACATTTTACATTCTTTTCTTCACACCACACCTTCGAAACCCGATATTTTATATTCACAGCACATGTCAACCTGGACTTGCCACATTTCTAGTGCTTGTCACATGTGGCTAGAAGCCACCTTACTGGATATTCTCCACCACGTCTTACTCCTACTTCCTCTTCAGCCTTCTGGCAGCACCTTAAGTGTCAAGCCACTGCTCAGACTAGACCTGATTTTCACTCAGTATTCCTTCATAACTCCCTATACTTTTCTTTCAAAGCACTTATCACAGCCTGTAATTAGGTACTTGTATTCAACGAAGGTGTGTCTTCCCTCCATGGTGAGAAACCACATGCTGGTAGATAGAGTTGCTGTTCCAGTTCGTTTCCAGTGCCTGATTTAGTGCCTGGCTGGTAAAAGACACTCAGTAAACATTTGTGAATTAATATGTTCAAAGGTTTCATTCTTTCCTTTTCTCTGCACTTCTTTTCGCTACTGTATATTTTTATCCATAGCTTCTGCTTCTGTGGAACTTCACTTTGTTTTTGCTTTAGTATGTTCTCAGATTACTTCTAGGCAAACTGCCTCCTTATTCATATTTCCTAATTTTAATTCCGTATTTGGTTGAAGTCAGTGTTTTTCTCTTCGGCCCCGCCGCGCGGCTGGAAGGATCTCCGTTCCCTTTAAAAAAGCAGATGTGAGAGGCGACTCGGTCGGTGGACGGTGGTCAAGCGTCCCTGTGCGAGCGGCAGGTGCAACCAGAGCAGAATGGTCTGGATGTGAGCTGACAGAGCACCAACTGCCCCTACCCGGCCCTGAACTCGCGGGCGCGCCTCCCTACCAGTGTGCGTTCCGCGACACCGCGCCTTCTACCGCCTTCCGCCCAGATCCGCTCCCGACCGTTCCCTTCGCCGCTTCCGGCACTTGGAAAGGCCAATCGTCATGTTCGAGGCCAAAAGACCCGCCCCCTTTGCGAAACACGTAGCCAATCCAGCTTCTCGCTACCTCGGAGACTCTTGCGCCTGGACGCACGACCTTGTCCAATCCAACCCCGGACGTCCTTCTGGTCCCGCCCCAGCCCGTCCTACAAACTGTCAATCTCGCCGTCTCCCTTGGTCCCATGCGCACTTCCTCTCCGACGCCGTGACGTAAGCAGCCCTGTGCCCGAACTCGGCGGACCAATGGTGGTGGCGGATACGGCGGGCCAATGGGAGGGAACGTCTCATGCTGCCGGCGCCGCCGCAGCCGCCGCCGGGTCCCGGAGCCAGAGGCCGCCCGAGCCGGAGCGCGATGGAGCGAGGGCCCCAAGCGGGGAGGCGCCGCCGAGCGCGCGGCCCGACGCCCCCTCAGTGAGAGCCAGACTGCCGCGGCGCCGCCCGAGGGCGGGCTCGTCTGCGCCCGCCTCTCCGGCGCTCGGAGCCCGCGCCGCCTTCCCGCTCGGGCCGCGGGCCGGTGACGGGCCGGGGCTGCATGGCCTCGCCCGCGCGCCGCCGCTGAGCCGCGGGCCAGAGCCGGAGTCGGAGCCGGAGCCGGTGAGAGCCGCGGCCGCGCAGGGATCGGGACGGGCGTGGGGCGGCCTCGCGGCCTGCAGGCCTTGCGCACCGGGCGGAGCAGAGCGGCGGGCTCCTGCGGGCCTGGGGTCCAGGGTGTCCGGGGCAGTGGTGACGGCGCTCTGGGTCTCCGGGCGGACTTGTGCGGGGATTCAGGTGGGCCTGTGGGGGGCAGCCGGCGGGTCGACGGTGGTCTTCGGGCGGACTTGGGGGTCGGGGGCCGACGAGGCGCTCCATGCTGACCTGAGGGGCAGGCGAGGGCTAGGGTGGTCTCGGGGTGGGCCTGGAGGGCCCAGAGGGCCGACGAGGGGCTCTTGGCGGGCCTGGAGCCTTGGTGGGGGGCGGCTACAGGAGTCCTGGGCAGCCTTGAGGGGTAGAGGATGGACTGTGGGCGGGCAGGGGCCGACGGGGGTCTTCAGGGGTTCTGAGGAGCAGACAGGGGTTCGGGGCAGGCCTGAGGGGGGGCCGTAGGCGGCTGAGGGTGGGCTCTGGGTGAGCTTGCGAAGCCCGAGGGACCGACGGGGCGCTTCGGCTGGGCCTGGGGACCTGGGGGTCTCGGGGCAGCGCGAGGGGCAGATGGGGGGCCGTTGGGCGTTCCAGGCGGGCCTGGGGGACCAGGCAACCTTGAAAGGCCGGCCCAGAGCTGCGGAGGGCCCTGGGCACCTGGAGAGCGGGGCGCCGACCTCTTACCCGCGGGAGGGGCGCATTTGCGGTGTGGGCTGTAGTTGTTATTCCCAGCGTCCCTATTATTATCGCTGTTTTGAAATGGGAGCAGGCGGCTTCGGGCTCCAAGCCGGAGGGGGCGGGAGAGCCGGGGCCCTGGAGGGAGAGGGGGCGCTGGGGCCGCGGGAGGCGCGTGGGCCCGCGGAGGGGCAGGAATGCGGGGCAGCGGCGCGGGGGTGTTTCGGGGGGAGGGTAGGCGGGACTGGGGGCGGGTGGGAGGGAAGCGGCGGCGGCGGCTGCACCAGCAGCAGCCCTTGGCCTCAAGGAACAATGTGAGACGTTGCCTGAAATGTTAATTTCCGTTCCTCATTTCATCATCCCCTGGCAGGGCGGTAGCTGTGAGTGTGTGTGTGTGTATGTGTATGTGTGAGTGTGTATGTGTGAGTGTGTATGTAAGGTTGGCCCTGCCACATGGTTTCAGTCCCCTCTCAAAGAGGGATTGTGTTGAGTCTTGTATCGCTGGCGTTTTGCGGGGAGTCTTAATTTTTCTTGGGGGCTGCTCTTTTCCTGGTGTCCTGTCAAGCTTTTCTGCTTCTGTTGTGTTTCCTATCCCAACTTCCGAAGAGTTTTGGAAGAGGCTTTTGGAAGATTAAGCTGGCCTAAGAGGGCTCCGTGCTCTCAGAACCATTTTCTTTCTAGCAGTTCAGATGCAACAGGCTTAGGTTTCATGGTTTCTGTAGGCTTTGAGAAGCTTTATATTCCTTTGCAAGAATTTCTCCATAGTCAAATTTCAGACTTTCTTATGGTGAGAGGGTCTTCTGAAGTGACTTGCGCAATATCCTTCACATTCCTTCTCCACTGAGGAGTGAGAGTGTATGCAGTTGTTGAATTGCAAAACTTAAGACTTCTGATCCTTTGGTGGTGGTGGGGGGTGGTGATGAAATGCTCTTAGCCAAAAGATGTAAGATGATTCTGCTTGTGGAAAAAGTGCCATTGAAACAGTTACTATTTTTGGTTCCTGCAGACCCAGTCAATGGCATAACTTGGATAGTTCTAAATCAGAGACCCTGAGACTGCATTTGCTCTCTGGAGGACCTTGATTGCTCTTCCTCAGTGTTGCCATCCTGGAGGACCTGAGTTCTGTTTGTGTCTTTTGAGGATGATTGCACAAGTACTCTGGTATTACTTTGAAACTGTCGTTGGAGAAGAAAAAGGGAACACATCTTGCTCAACCTAGATTGTGACCCTTGGTCCCCCGCCCTCCATTCAGCTGTTGTCCGCCCTCTGTGGTGTCACGCTCAGGAGCAGGCTCGCCTTTGATAGGCTGGCTCTCTGGACAGAGGAAACAAAGACCAAGTTGCTGTGACATATTCCTCTGTTCTTTGTGCGTGCCTCCTGAGTTAGTTAAAAAGCTGCCCAAAGATAGTGCCAAATTTGCCCCAGATTTAGAACTTGGAAAAGGTCTTTTTCTTCTAAGTTGTTTTTTTTTTTTTTAATTGTGGGAAAATGTGCATAACAGGATTTACCAGAAGTTTGTTTTTAAAGGTGTCACGTAATCGTGAATTCCTCCTTTGCAGTTGTGCTGCTGGGTTGCCACTCTTGGATGTTTTTCTCTGGGTGTGCTGCGGGCCTGGCCGTGATAATCACACCGCACAGCAGGCCTTTCATCTCTCCAAACCAGATGGGCTGCTTGGGACCAGTGGCTGTCATCTCAGCTCTAATTACAGTGTTGATACAGTGGCAAGTAGAACTTTCTACACATAGACTTAAAGAAACTATGGTATTTGTATTGAAGAGTATTTGTCAAGATGCTTTGTGATCCTTGAGTTTTTAAGTACATTTGACATAGTAAGGTTCCATTTCATCCAGTATGAGAGAGGAGTTACTTTGCATAGGGTGGCACTGAGCCCATCATCAATTAAATAACATAATTAGAGAGTGTCAGTAAATGCCGGTTCAGGGCATAATCGTCATTTGTTGCCAAAATAAGTGTTTTGATCTGTCCATTATCCTGTGTAAGTCCCTTCATGTCTCAAATGAAAGTGTAATGGATGAACTTCCTTTAATAGCAAGATACTCGCGAGTTAATAGGTGAGACTGAAGCTGCACTGCTCGTCTGACCGCGCACCAGGTCAGTTCACTATTGTTATTCAGTCAGTGCTCTGTGGGGATCGAGCTCGGCCAGTTGGTAAACCTAACGCAAAAAATAAGTGAACACAAATAACTGAAAGTTAAACTGTCTTGAAATGTTTTCATATGTGTTCTCTTAATTTGAATTTCAAATGGAATTTCTTTGCAGTTCAACTTTTCCAGTTTTATCTTAAAGCTATACAGAAAAAAAAGAGGTCAATCCCCGGCACCTGGAATGCAGGCAGTTAGAAAGCCTTTTTAAAAAGGCTTAGGGAAGGATCCACTTTAACATCTACTTTGTTAATTCTGATAGAGATGTTTCTATTCCAAGTGGTTTTGTTGTTGTTGTTTGGTGGATGTAATTCTTGATATCTTTTAAGCCAGAGTCAGGCTCAGCTGTGTACATAAATACATGTTTTTGTTAGCATTCTTCTGTGCTTTTCTTAACTCCCATTCTTCCCTCTCCACATTTAAAATTTTCTTCAAATTCACCTTTGGACCAAATAGGTTTTTTTTTTTAATATATGACTGTGCTGGGTCTTCATTGCTATGTGGACTTTTTCTCCAGTTGCAGTTCAAGCACTTTCCATTGCATTGGCTTCTCTTGTTGTGGGGCCCTGACTTTAGGTGCCCAGGCTTCAGTAGTTGCGGCGTGTGGGCTCAGTAGTTGTGGTGCAGGGGCTTAGTTGCTCCTTGGCTCTTGGGATCTCTCTGGACCAGGGGTGACATGTCTCCTGCATTGGCAGGCTGATTTTTTACCACAATAGTGTTTTATTTATTTAGTGTTTTATGTATATGCTAGAACTACAAGCATTTTTAAGAAAAGTGTCCCAGATGGTTATTAATCAGTCTAACCCTGATTGTGTGACCCCCCCCCCCCACCCCCCCACTTCACTCAGGTCTTTTCAACTCCTGATGCTTTGGCTCCATTGGCCTTTCATTTCCTAGATGACCCTCTGCCTGGACTAGGGTCTTGCTGAGTATCCATTATTGTCTCCTTTGCAAGTCTTCCCTACTTGCCCCCACCCCAAAACCTCTAAGATAACTCCTGCTCAGCCTTTGGGTCTTAGTTAAATATGCTTCCTCATGGAGTCTTCTCTATGTAATACCCACCTTGTAATAGCCATGTAGAACTTGACAGTTGATCAGATGTGATTGGTTTGTATGTGCCCCGTGATAGCAGGGCTGTAAGCTTAATAAAGGTAGGCATGGTCTCTTTGTTATCAGAGTTGCAGGCTAGGAAGGACCATGGTCATAGAATTGCCTCAAGAAGTATTTGTTGAACTGTTCAAAGACTGTGTATGGAAGTATTTGAGTAATTTTGAAAGGATAAACTTAGGATTATGAACATTTATTTGACTGACTAGAAATTATGCTATGTACATTTTAGCTGTTTTCCCATTTGTTATCATTACAAGTTTACCTTTACAGTTTAGAGGATGGTTGGAGCATGGCTTTTACAGTTGGCACAAAACAAGAGACAAAAGAAAATGTCCGTAATTGAAGGTGGGTTCTCTTTGTGGAAGAAGAAGAATGTTCTCTGTGAAAGGAGTTTTGGTAGGACTGCTGTGTTGGGGCCACAGTCAGGCTGGCCAGGTGTACTTTGCTGCTGGTGCTGGTCGTGTGTCGTGTCAACAGTGGGTTAGTGTCATAGTGGAGTCCCTTGAAAGGTTTAGCGTTCTTTGATTTAGTTTTTAACTTCCTGAGCAGTTGTAATAAAAAAGGCCAAAGCAATATACATTCTCCAGAATGGAGGCAGCCCCCTTTATGTTATCCCTTATCCCCCTGCTCAGTTTTGGTATTTTAATGGAAAAAAAAAATCTCTTTGGGGAGAAATTCACGAAAATAGGGTTGTGTGTGGTTTATGTTTTCTAAAGTTTAAAAAATGAACCTGTTATGTACTTGGGAAAAGGTTGTTATTGAAAACCCGAATTGTGGACATAATTTGGGTGATAAAGACTTGAGTTCTTGGTTTAGATAACAGTAGGTTTAGGTTTGTGTGGTTTTAACATTTTAGGTGAGGGGGATTGGTTGTTTTTGAAACTAAAGACATCATTCTAGAACTTGAGAAAACGATCCGTTCCAACTATGATCCTTTGAATAAACAGTTAAGGGGGTTTTCGGTGTAAAAATACAAGAAGTCTGGCTTATTAATATAGCTCAGATATTTCAAGGGCTGAAATGACTGAAAGTCCTGTTGCAGGGGTACGGCTTCCGGGAAGCCCACCCCAGCCAGGATCGAGGTGAGCAGTGCTGTCTGAGTTACAGAGTGCCTGCTGGCTGGGCGAGACCCGCATGTCCAGTCCTGCCCTTGGCATCTGTGCAGTGAATTAGTTATTATCCTGAAAATCTGTAGGTGTTCTTTTTCCACTTGTAAAAAAACCAGTGTGCACCTCATCATGACATAACATTGGCCTTTTCTTAACTAAAAACATTTTTGATCACTTAGATTGAAAAAGAAGTGTTTTTTTGGTCAAGGTTAACTAAAATTCATAAAATCCTTCCTTCTCCAGCCACTTGTTCAACTAAAAAAGGTGACCTTTAAGAAGGGCTGGGATTGAAATTTAATTTGTAAATGCCTAATAACTTTCTGATATCAGAGATTATTTTTCATCTAAAATGCAGCAAGTAGATTGTCCTCAGCTCGTCAGTAGAGAGTGTCCTGTCCTCTTCCCCTTCCAGTGGTCGTCTTCAGACCCAGAATGTGAATGTGCTGGAATAATGAACATTTCTAAATAATGAGGACATTGCGGGAAGGTGCTTGGTTCATAAGGTTTGGGCTAAAGTTACAGTGTTTTTGTTTTTTCTTTTTACTTCATTCATATCCAGCAAAGTAAAACTTTCATTTAATTCAGGGTGAAAAAGTAGACTTGAAGATATTATGGCTATATTGTGTAAACTTACCTAAAACAGAGAGCATGAAAAATGCAGTGGAGAACCTTATTACTCTTAAGAAATTAAGCCTTGCTAGTGTGTTTCTAAATGTGGTTTTACATCCTGTAAAACAGGAAGTAAAAATAAAAACTCAACAAAACCCCAAGACACCGCTCTTGAAGGAATTAACTAAAAAAAAAAAATTACTAAAACGCCTGACTAATTAAAGGATGTGCAGAACATTTTAAAAGAAATCCTATCCTTTTGGATGCTTACAGAGGAGAACGGCCAGCCTTAGGGGTTGGAAATTGTAGCCCTCAAGGTGATTATGTTTTCAAGGAATTTCTAGACTTTGTGAATTCTTTGTTTGCCAGAGTTGTATGATTGGCTCCTAATATATTTAATTTTAGCTTGCCTACATAGATATTTCCATTATCTTTAAAAGAGTCCATCTAGAATTTGAAGTTTTTGAGTTTAGAGGTTAATATATGAAATATGCTTAAACTCAGAATGTTTTCTTATGGGGAGATTTTTTCCCTAATACTTGGGAAAGGTGATCTTTGAAGTGTCTTATCATTTAGTATGAAACTTAGAAAAGTAACATGTGCTTTCACTCATATCCTGAGTGATTTCAGCAGCTGTGACCTTAATGAGGTACATGTGAACTTTGTTTTTCTTTGGTAAAGTGATTAGATCTGATTCTGCTGAATCTGGGTTCTCATCAGATGACTGACTTTTTAAAGATTATGTTTAAGCAGTAACTAATCTTTAAAAAAAAGTTATTTAATGGCATAGTGAAATTTTAAAAAGTTGGGGAGAAAAATCTCTTAGAATTTAACCCATCACACCTCCTTTTCCTTGATGTTTTTCTTCTAAGCCTCCAAGTCTGTTGGGTGGAGGGAGGTGGGACCCGGAAGGGAGGTGGAGGGGTGGGGGCTGACTCAGGCGGCTGTGCAGGGTGGGGAAACATGGTCTAAGGGTTTGGAGAAGGGCTTGTGAGTTTTCCGTTTCAATGCTGTCACTGCTTATTTTCTGTGACTGTGTAACAAATGACCAGGGCTGGTTCCTTCTGCCAGTTCCAGGGAGACTTAATTTCCTTGCCTCTTCATCTTTTGGAGGCTCTTCACATGGACCCTTCCTCCGTCTTTAAAGCTGGCAACCTTGCATCTCTCTGACCTTATTCCAAAGTCACGTCCTCCTTTGACTCTCTTCTGCCTCCGTCTTCGACTTTTAAAGACCCCTGTGATTATGTTGGGCTCACCAGAATCATCCATGGTAGTCAGTCCCCTGTCTGCTGATTACTAGCCTGAGATGTCTAGAGGTGCCAGGGATCAGGATGTGGACCTCTCTGGGGGAGTTACTCTGCTGACCGCACTAGGCTCGGCGTCCTTAGATGCTGTCCTTACAGGTGAAGTTGGGTCAGGTCAGTGTGCAGTAGGCGCTGGCACTCGGCCTCGGTTCGTCAGAGCTCTCTTGATTCCTGGAGGACGCAGTATCATCCATCAGCTAGTGTAGTTTGGCATTGACAGGGTATGGTGAAATGCACATTTTGTATGTGCACACTGTTTTATTTTAAAATTTTATTTAAAAATTTTAATTTCATTTAAAAAATTAAATGTCATCTTATTTTTTTGGCTGCATCACTTGGCATGCAGTATTTTAGTTTCCTGACCAGGGAATGTGTGCCCCCTTGCAGTGAAAGCGTGGTCTTAACCACTGGACTGTTGGGAAGTCTCAAGGTTTTGTTTTAAATAAACTTTCTTTTTTGGAATAATTTTAGATATACAGAAAAGTTGCAAAAATAATAGACAGTTGCATTATATTCTTTATTCAGGTCCTCTATTATTAATATCTTACATAGCAATGTTAAGGTTGGCAAAGCTGAGAAATTAGCATTGATACGTTATGCTGTTAATTCAACCCCTGATGCATTTAGATTTCACTCACTTCCCACTAATGTCCTTTTCCTTCTCCAGGATCCCACATGGCATTTAGTTGCATGTCTTCTTAGTCTCCTCCTGTCTGTAACAGTTTTCCAGGCTTTCCTTGTTTTTCATGACCTTGGCAGTTGTGAAGAGTACCGTCTTTGTTTTTTCTGTCGTCGTAACCATTCACCCATTTGGCACTGTGTAAAGCCACTGTGTATCGGCAGTTGTGTAGCTGACTTCTGGTTTTTCTGAATGTGGCCTGCTGTGTATTGGGAGGATAGTTGGGAACTGGGGTGAGTACACGTCTTAGGGAGGGGCCTCTGAGACTGGATAGACAGCTTTCCCCACGTTCCACTGATGTAGTCAGATGTTCATTGGCTGCTCACTGTGTGCAGGACTGCATGGTGGATGCAGGGAGAGGAAGGAGGATGTGGGGCCGGAGCTGCCCGTGGGGGCCAGGGCACTGCGAGCTCTGGGAGGTGTGCTGGAGGAGGCGCTCTGGTGCGCAGAGCAGGGGCAGCAGCAGAGTCAGAAGCCTCTGGACAAAGGCAGGCAGGACGGGTGGTAACGTGAGGACGGCCTGGAGCCCATGCAGGAGCCGGTAGCAGCCGAAGCCAGGAAAGCAGAGCGCGGTCTGAGTGTGTGTTCTGGGGATGAGGGCCCTGCTGATGGGGATGGGGAGGCGGAGACCACACATGGAGTGGGTGGTGTCAGAGAGGCTAGAGGAACGCCAGTGCATGGTGGGCAGGAAGGCTTGGCAGCGAGCGCCCGGCGCCTGGATCTGGGGCCGGGAGAAGGCAGCATCTAGGGCTCGGGCGGAGGGAGAGTGGCCAGGTGGCCACTGCTCATGAGAGGCCCTGCCTCATGTTCTGGCTGTTCTTGTCCCCCTGTTGTCCTTTGCTTTGGGATGAATATCAGGTTTAAAAAGGTCTCAGTGGAAGAGACACTGTTAGGGAAAGTGGGAACACCATTTTATGGGGAAAAGTATATGATGACGACCAGAAAGAGATAGATGACAGGGTTGAGATTTTGCTGTAGGAATGATGCCTGAGTTCACATACATGGCAGAGATGCTGTCCTGGGAAAGTGACCGAGGAATGAAATATGTTTGCTGGATCCTGGCCAGAGGCCACTCAGGGGACAGGGAGGGCCTCCCATCATAAAGCGGTCCTCAGAGCGTCCAGGGAATCTTGAAAGTGGGCTGTGTGGGCAGGATGGTGTTTCCTGACAAGTGTTGTTGTACATACTTGAGGGTCGATTGAGAGGGATGACCAGTTTTATGGAAGGTGCCCTGCCTGTGGAGCTGTGACAGACCCAGGTGCCCCGTCTCTGGTGCTTGCCCCACTGCAGGGAGGAGTGGGCCACTCCCCAGGAGCCTGCGATTGGCTCAAACACCTCTTTTGTCCCATACATTCAACTGCAGGCCCAGCAGAGTAGCTCTGGGTCCTCAGAGTAGCTCTGAGTAGTAGGAGCTGGAGAAGCAGCCTGCGGTGGAGGTGGTGGATGTATCCAGAGGAGAAAGACCGCCCTATCTTAGGCTTCTCTTGGATGCTGTCTGCTTTGTGTCTCTCATAGTTCTGCGCACATGTTATGCACATAGGATTAGATGCTTAGCCAGTGTTTGCCCAGAAGATCAATGTTAAAAGGCTCTCGGCTGCGAAAGGAGTGGCACCTGGCAGGAGAGCCTCAGTGTTCTGCTTGGAGCTCGTGTGCTTTGAGGCTGCGTGGGGGCCTGCTTGCGTGAGAGTAGGCGCGGTTGGTTGGCTTCACGCCATCAGAACAGAGCTTCTGTCCTGCTCTGTCACAGCACGCTGGTCATGTGCCGTGTCACAAGGACTTCGTCCTTTGGTCTGACCGTGGGCGGGGCAGCAGTGACACTCAGGGCGTCTGGCTGCTGGCCTTCAGCGGGGGATGGTCTCTGTAGGCTGTACTGTTTCTGGCAGGGCCCTGAATTGCTCACAGTCTCATCACAGATGCAGAAGTGGACGTTTGGGGCTGCTCAGCTGCGAGGTGCTTGGCTTTGTGTTCATTCTCACTCACGCTCTCCCTGCTCTGCCAGGTCCCCATGTCACCACCCCTCCATGACAGTAGAACATCTCACCTCTGCCGGCTGACAGCTGCTGCTCCCTGGAGGGAGAGAGCTTGTCTTCATCATTGCTTCTGAACTAACTGCAGTGATGATGGCTGCGCAGCAGCACAGAAGTGGGGCCGGGGTGGGCAGGGGCTCAGGCGGCTGGTGCCCTCTGGCCTTTTCTCGCCCTCCCTGAGGCAGGCTTGGCACTATTTCTTTGTTTATCCAGGGCTGCTTTTGAGGGTTGGGCTTTCAGCGAAGAGGGTTCTGTAAAAATAACTTGAAAAAAAACAAAAATGCAGACAGGAAAGGAATATTCTGTGATTTTAAGATGTAAATGTCCTTGGAGACTCGAGGCCACAGAAGCTACTGCAGCCTTGGTGTCACTGCAGCTGCACACCATGCTAGTGACTTGCTCTACTGACACCTGTAAGTTGGTATTTGTTAAACCTCATTTATAAAAGCTCCTAAACAGGCAAAGGCTACTTGGTTTCCAAGTGTTTGCAAGTGGGGCTGAAGTCCATGTTTGGGTTGTTGGTTTTAAGCTAAGGAAGCAGTCTGTGCTCCCCCCAGCCCCGTCCATAGACTCTGTTCTTACTGAGCTACTTGCAGGCTGAAGTCCTCCTAGCAGCAGATACCAGCTGCAGGGGTGCCAGGTGTCTGTACTAAGGGGCCAAGCTTCGCGAGCTTGGAAATGGCAGCTTCTGTCTTCTCGGTGGAGGCTGGAAGTGGGTTGTGGGGCTCTAAAGGAGGCGAAGAGATTTGTAGCAAACAGATTAATGTTGACGAGTTTATTTCCTGCCTGGCGTCTGGGTGTTTACAGGGCAGTGACCTGAGAGCTGGCTAGGACCCATGTCCTTACCGAAAGCTAAGGTACCTTCTAAACTTCTCATGTAGATGACTGTCGTTAGTGGCTACATTCCCTAAACTGTAGCTTTACTGCTGAAAATACAGCTAGTCACCTATAAGATTTAGAGCTGAGTCACACAGATGAGACTTTGCTCACGAGACTTTTCCCCCTTGGATTAAATGAATTTCCATTTTGACTTGGAAACCTAGCCTGTAGTTCAGAGAAGTAAGCCCTCATTGTTAATAGTTGATGTTGTCTAGTGAGTAGATTCTCTGGGTATTGTCCCTGCATCAGAGGGGAGAAAAGGCTGTCCTGGCCCTTGTAGGGAGAGCACGTCAGATTCTTTGCCCAAAGGCTCCCTGTGCTGTGTGGGCGAGGTGGTGCTGGCTGGTTTCATCCCTAGGGGCCTATTTTGCAAATGTTACAGACTGATTAAGTAATGAAAACTACTCTTTGGGGATGTAAAATGTAAAAGTCAAGTTAATTCTAGATGTTAGCAAATTTATGTTAATAATTTGGTTTAATTTTAAAAGAAAACTATTACCAAAGTGGAAAGAAAATGTATGGAATTGGGAGAAAATACTTGTAAACCATGTATTTGATAGGGAGTTAATATCCAAAATATAGAAAGAGCTCATACAACTCAATAGCAAAAAAACAAATAATGCAATTTAAAAAATGGCCAAGGGACCTGAGTAGAGATTGTCCCAAAGAAGGTATATGAACGACCAACAGGCATATGAAAAGGTGCTCAGCATCACGAATCATCAGGGAAGTGCACATCAAAATGACAGTGAGCTGTTACCTCACACCGTCAGAGTGGGCTGTTACCAACAAGACAGCTAACAAGTGTTGGTGGGATGTAAACTGGTACAGCCACCGTGGAAACAGTGACGGCTCCTCAAAAAAGGAAAACTAGAACGGTTGCATGAGCCAACAGCCTACACCTAAGTATTTATCCTAAGAGAATGGAAATGCTACTTTGAAAAGATATATGTTCATTGAAGCATTATTTTCAATAGCTAAGATAGAGAAACAACTGAAGTATCTGTTGATAGATAAATGAATAAGGGAAATGTAGTACAGATATCCAGTGGAGTATTACTCAGCCATAAAAGCGAGGCACGCCTGTCGTTTGCAACAACATGGATGGACCTTGAGGATATCATGTAAGTGAATCAGTCAGAGAAAGACAAATGCTGTATAAGCTCATTTATGTGTGGGATCGAAAACAAAAGAAAACAAAACACTGAAGTCTTAGAAAAGAGGCGGAAGGAGGGGAGAGGGGAACTCGAGGAAGGTGGTTAAGAGGTACAAACCCAGCTGTAAGACAGCTGAGTTCTGGTGTGGTGTGCCACACCCAGGAGAGGAAGGCCTGAGCGTCTTCAGGGAAAGGAGAGGGTATTTTCCTTTTCTTTTGTTTGTTTGTGTCTAATGAGAAGATGGACATCAGCTGAACCTAGTGTAATCATTTCACAATGTCTGTTAATCAGACCATCATGCTGTGCACCTTCAATTTATATAGTAATCTAAGTTATTTTTCAGTAAAATGAAAAAAATACCAAAGTTGACTACAAGATCTAGTTGTGGGAATGCAGAGGGCAAGCCTGCCCATGGCCCACCTGGGGACCGCTCTGCGCCTGTCCTTGTTAGTATATCTGTACCTGTATTTGCTTAAAAAGATAACAAGGTAAACACAGTTTATAAGTTGAGGTTATACAGAAGCAAGTGTTAAGTGCTGATGAATCTAGGAAGTCGGCTGCTTTAAATAGCCTTCAGTTTCATTAAAAGTCACTTTGAGTAGTAGGATATTTTTATATCGGGTCATATTTGTTTTATGCAGGAACAAAACTGCCCTCTAGTGACCCTACACTTTCCCGAGGTCAGTTATCTGACACTGAAACCCTTAAGGACTGAGTCTCCAGGGACTGAGTGTTGGGTGGGGGACACATGGGGAGCAGGAGGTGTGGTGTCCGTGCCAGTGGTGGGATGTTTACCTGCTTGGGATCGTTGATGTTGGTGCCCAGGTGTGTCACCGTGAGATGTCTCAGTTTAGGCACGGTGAGCTTTCCAGATCCCCTCATCCTGGAGAACTTCAGAACAATCAAGGCTTCGTTCTGCCGAGGGGTGGTACCTCGAGGTTAGCATTATAACGAGGGCTTTTCATTACTTACCTAGAATGGTGATGACAAAGGTAGGAAGCAGCTGCTGGTGGTTGGCAGACTTGACCAGGAGTGGGTACGTGTGAGCAGCACTCTCCAGCAGCCCGCGGTGGAGCGGGCGTGAGGCAGGGAGCAGCCCCACCAGTGCGTGCCTGTCACCCCGCCGGGGAGCTGCCCGTTGGGGCAGGACGTCCAGGTTGCCTCCAGTGGCAGCCAAGCCCTGAGAACTTGTGGGGAAGGTTCACGTGTGGGCTGAAGGCATCAGATTGGTTAAGGGTGCAGGGCCTTTACTTTTTACTGAGGTGTTTGGAATAGGATGTCTTATTTTTAGACAGATTTGAGGGATTTCAAAAGAAAACCCAGCTCCAACGCTTTGGTTTTACTTACCCTCCAGTTCTTGTCTATCCCTCTCTCTCATTTTTGAGTGTTTGTTCACACGTGCCCTCCAGTTTTGTCAGACATGACTGTAAAGGTAAGGTCCTCAAGGCTTGGGGACTGCCAACCCGGAGGGCCCCGTGTGTGCTACTCCCCAGAACCCATGTCCAGGCTGGGTGGGCAAGCACCCCGTCACTGCTTCTGTGCCCTGTCCGTGGTGTCCCGATGGAGACTGTTCCTGTAGAGGTGGGTGCAGAACCAACTTACTGAGCACTCCCCGCAGTAAGCCATTTCCCTCTTCCCTTGGTTTCTCTGGAAGCCATAAGTTGGAGATAGAAGAAAACACACCAAAAAAACAAATACAAGGTCTAATTTTTCAGATTTAAAATGTATCAGTCATGGGACCTGTTTTCCCATGGAGCACAGCTAATAATATTCAAAGATATATTGTCACCAGTGCTCTGACAGCACGTGGGTGAAAGAAGAGAAATGCAGGCTGGAGAGAGAAGGGATTCTAGCTCTGTCCCCACAGTCTCCCACATCCTGGGAAGCTGGTCAGTCCAGGCCCTCACCACTGAGAAAGCTTAATGCTTCTTACTCGTGGGTGAGACCTTTGTGTTCGGTGTGTGGGCTCAGGGAAGATGTAGTAGAAACAGGCTCATCAGGCAGGGGGCCCCTCGTCTTAGGTGCCTTGACACTGACCCGTGCTTTCCGGAAGCAGCTTAGAAAGCTCTTGCCTGCTGCGTTGGTTTTGCCTTTCACTTGTTCATTTTTAGGTGGAGTCCTCTTTAGGCGCTCTAGTATAGAGGTGGGGGCTGTCCTCTCCATCTGTATGTTCTTAGACTTTTCTCATCCTTTGTTGTTGCTGTTCAGTTGCTAAGTTGTATCCAGCTCTTTGTGATCCCATGGACTGCAGCACGCTAGGCTTCCCTGTCCTTCACTATCTCCTGGAGTTTGCTCAGATACATGTCCATTGAGTTGGTGATGCCATCCAACCATCTCATCTTCTGTTGCCCCCTTCTCCTCCTGCCCTCAGTGTTTCCCAGCACCAGGGTCTTTTCCAGTGAGTCAGCTCTTTGCATCAGGTGGCCAAAGTATTCTCATCCTTTGGTTTTTAAAAAAATTTTATTGTGATAAGACTTCCCTGGTGGCTCAGATGGTAAAGCGTCTGTCTACAATGCGGGAGACCCAGGTTCGATCCCTGGGTTGGGAAGATCCTCTGGAGAAGGAGATGTCAAAGTACTCTTGCCTGGAAAATCCCACAACAGAGGAGTGTGGTAGGCTACAGTCCATGGGGTCACAAAGAGTCGGACCCAACTGAGCAACTTCACTTCACTTATTGTGATAAAATGACATAAAATTGACCATTTTAACCACTTCAAATGTCCAATTCAGTGGCATTAAGTACATCAACAGTGTCATTTGACCATTATTGCTGTTTCAGAACTCCTTCACTTCTGCTCAGGGAGACTGTCCCAGCTTCCCTTCCCGCATCTCTATGAAACTGACTTGTCTAGAGGGCCCTGGACGTGGATTCTGCATACTTAACCCTTTGTGCCCGGCCTCTTCTCCTTGGCGTGATGTTTGCATGGTTCATCCCTGTTGTGGCGTCATTTCCTCCCTTGTAAAGGCTGAATTGTGTGTATAGAACACGTTTTGTTTCTCCTTTTCTCTGTTGATGGTTAGGTTTCCATGTTTTGGCTGTTCTGAATAGTGCTGCTGTGAACATGCGTGTGCAAATACTGGTTTAGGTTCTGCTTTCAGTTCTTTTGGGTGCACACCCAGAAGTGGGATTGGTGGATCACATGGTGGTTCTGTGTCTAACTTTTGAGGAACTGCCGGAGTGTTTTCCACAGCAGCTGCACCAGTAACACTCTTTTTTTTTTTTTTTTAAGAAGCCCCTTTTTTTTAAAAGAGGACGGAATGGTAAAATAAACATCCTGTATGTATCATTTAGATTTAACAGTTAGTATCTTGCCGTATTTGCTTAATTATTATGTTGTTGAAATATTTTAAAGCAAACTACAGGTCCATAAAAACTTCACGTAGGCCCGTTACTCACACAATCACGTTACCTTTGTCATACTAAACGGAATAAACTAATTCCCTATCATCTGATACCCAGTGTAACGAGTACTTTTAGTTGATTTTGTAAGTACCTATTACTAAGTTCAGCAAACTTGAGTGGAAAAAAAAATGTTTTAAATTTTTCCTTCAATTAAAATTTTTTATTTATTTATTTGGTAGCACTGGGCTGTAGTTGCAGCATGTGGGATCTAGTTCCCTGACCAGGGATTGAACCCAGGTCCCCTGCATTGGGGGCACAGAATCTTAGCCACTGGACCACTAGGGAGTCCATTTCTCCAATTTTTTAGTATGAAAATTTTCAGAAATATAAAGAGTCAGGAAGAGTACAGTGATCACCCATGTGCTACCATCTAGATTCAACTCTTGTTAATAGTTTGCCCTGTTTGCATTGTCTGTGGGGTGTGTACACTGCCTGGCAATTTGGAAACGAGAGGTAGACCTTCTGACATCTCACCCTCACCAGTATCTTGAGCTGTTTAGTGCTGTGGGCTATAGCACAGCTTGTGGGGGCCCTACTTGGGTCCTAGCTGACCCCAAGCCATGTTTACACCTTTCCTTTAGGGTCTTTAGCATTAGGCACCCTGTTTGTTTCTTACTCCTGAAGCCAGATCAGTCACCCATAGATGGAAGAACATCCTTGAGTTGTCTAGTTCTGGGGTCTGACTTGTTCTTCCTCTGTCCTGTGTTTCCTGTTAACTGGTTGAAAGTCTGGATGCAGTTCAGTTCAGTTCAGTTGATCAGTCATGTCTGACTCTTTGCGACCCCATGAATCGCAGCACGCCAGGCCTCCCTGTCCATCACCAACTCCCGGAGTTCACTCAAACTCACGTCCATCGAGTCGGTGATGCCATCCAGCCATCTCATCCTCTGTCGTCCTCTTCTCCTCCTGCCCCCAATCCCTCCCAGCATCAGAGTCTTTTCCAGTGAGTCAACTCTTCACATGACGTGGCCAAAGTACTGGAGTTTCAGCTTTAGCATCATTCCTTCCAAAGAAATCCCAGGGCTGATCTCCTTTAGGATGGACTGGTTGGATCTCCTTGCAGTCCAAGGGACTCTCAACAGTCTTCTCCAACACCACAGTTCAAAAGCATCAATTCTTCGGCGCTCAGCCTTCTTCACAGTCCAACTCTCACATCCATACATGACCACAGGAAAAACCATAGCCTTGACTAGACGAACCTTTGTTGGCAAAGTAATGTCTCTGCTTTTCAATGTGCTCTCCAGGTTGGTCATAACTTTTCTTCCAAGGAGTAAGCGTCTTTTAATTTCATGGCTGCAGTCACCATCTGCAGTGATTTTGGAGCCCCCCAAAATAGTCTTGACACTGTTTCCCCATCTATTTCCCATGAAGTGATGGGACCAGATGCCATGATCTTTGTTTTCTGAATGTTGAGCTTTAAGCCAACTTTTTCACGCTCCTCTTTCACTTTTCATCAAGAGGCTTTTGAGTTCTTCTTCACTTTCTGCCATAAGGGTGGTGTCATCTGCATGTCTGAGGTTATTGATATTTCTTCTGGCAATCTTGATTCCAGCTTGTGCTTCTTCTAGCCCAGCGTTTCTCATGATGTACTCTGCATATAAGTTAAATAAGCAGGGTGACAATATACAGCCTTAACGTACTCCTTTTCCTATTTGGAACTAGTCTGTTGTTCCATGTCCAGTTCTAACTGTTGCTTCCTGACCTGCATATAAGTTTCTCAAGAGGCAGGTCAGGTGGTCTGGTATTCCCATCTCTTTCAGAATTTTCCACAGTGTATTGTGATTCACACAGTCAAAGGCTTTGGCATAGTCAATAAAGCAGAAATAGATGTTTTTCTGGAACTCTCTTGCTTTTTCAACGATCCAGCGGATGTTGGCAATTTGATCTCTGGTTCCTCTGCCTTTTCTAAAACCAGCTTGAACATCTAGGAGTTCACATTCACGTACTGCTGAAGCCTGGGCTTGGAGAATTTTGAGCATTACTTTACTAGCATGTGAGATGAGTGCAATTGTGCGGTGAGCATTCTTTGGCATTGCCTTTCTTTGGGATTGGAAGGAAAACTGACTTTTTCCAGTCCTGTGGCCACTGCTGAGTTTTCCAAATGTGCTGGCATATTGAGTGCAGCACTTTCACAGCATCATCTTTCAGGATTTGAAATAGCTCAACTGGAATTCCATCACCTCCACTAGCTTTGTTCGTAGTGATGCTTTCTAAGGCCCACTGGACTTCACATTCCAGGATGTCTGGCTGTAGGTGAGTGATCATACCATCGTGATTATCTGGGTCATGAAGCTCTTTTTTGTACAGTTCTTCTGTGTGTTCTTGCCACCTCTTCTTAATATCTTCTGCTTCTGTTAGGTCCATACCATTTCTGTTCTTTATTGAGCCCATCTTTGCATGAAATGTTCCCTTGGTATCTCTAATTTTCTTGAAGAGATCTCTAGTCTTTCCCATTCTGTTGTTTTCCTCTATTTCTTTGCATTGATCTCTGAGGAAGGCTTTCTTATCTCTCCTTGTTATTCTTTGAAACTCTGCATTCAGATGTTTATATCTTTCCTTTTCTCCTTTGCTTTTCACTTCTCTTCTTTTTGCAGCTATTTGTAAGGCCTCCCCAGACAGCCATTTTGCTTTTTTGCATTTCTTTTCCATGGGGATGGTCTTGAACCCTGTCTCCTGTACAATGTCATGAACGTCAGTCCGTTGTTTATCAGGCACTCTGTCTATCAGATCTAGGCCCTTAAATCTATTTCTCACTTCCACTGTATAATCATAAGGGATTTGATTTAGGTCATATCTGAATGGTCTAGTGGTTTTCCCTACTTTCTTCAATTTAAGTCTGAATTTGGCAATAAGGAGTTCATGATCTGAGCCACAGTCAGCTCCTGGTCTTGTTTTTGTTGACTGTATAGAGCTTCTCCATCTTTGGCTGCAAAGAATAAAATCAGTCTGATTTTGGTGTTGACCATCTGGTGATGTCCATGTGTAGAGTCTTCTCTTGTGTTGTGGAAGAGGGTGTTTGCTATGACCAGTGCGTTCTCTTGGCAGAACTCCATTAGTCTTTGTCCTGCTTCATTCCGTATTCCAAGGCCAAATTTGCCTGTTACTCCTGGTGTTTCTTGACTTCTTACTTTTGCATTCCAGTCCCCTGTAATGAAAAGGACATCTTTTTTGCGTGTTAGTTCTAAAAGATCTTGTAGGTCTTCGTAGAACTGTTCAACTTCAGCTTCTTCAGCTTACTGGTTGGGGCACAGACTTGGATTACTGTGATATTGAATGGTTTGCCTTGGAAACGAACAGAGATCCTTCTGTCGTTTTTGAGATTGCATCCAAGTACTGCATTTCAGACTCTTGTTGACCATCATGGCCACTCCATTTCTTCTAAGGGATTCCTGCCTGCAGTAGTAGATATAAAGGTCATCTGGATTAGAGTTGGGTTAAACATTTTTACCTTTTTGGGTAAAAATATTCAAGTACTGACAAAAAGTCGCCTCACTGATGACTTCTAGGTTGCACAGTGACTTGTATGTCGTTCTAGTAGAAAGACCTCGTGGTCCCACCTTAGCCAGGCGATGAAACTCGGTGTCACCGATGCCGTGCTTGGTGTTGTCTGTGAGCTGTGCTGATGTGTTAGAATTTTTATTTATTTACTTATGGCTGCACTGGGTGTTTGTTGCTGCGTATGGGCTTTCTCTAGCTGTGGCGAGCAGGAGCTACTCTCTGGTTGAGGTGCACAGGCTTCTCATCGTGGTGGCTTCCATTGCTGTGGATCACGGATCCTAGGAGCTTGGGCTTCAGTAGTTGTGACCCATGGGCTTAATTGCCCCATGGCTTGTAGGGATCTTCCTGGACCAGGGATTGAACCTGTGTCCCCCGTACTGGCAGGTGGACTCCCAGCCTCTGGACCTCCATGGAAGTCCTGTGCTGTTGTGTAACCTGTGTTAGTGACCACAGGCAGTGAGGAAGCCTTGCTTGGGTCCTGGTTTGCAGGGAGAGAACAGAAGAGCTTTAAAAAAAATGTTTTGAACTACGTGTCAGTTACACCTCAATTAAAGTGTTTTGAGGACACATGGACATTTAAATGTGAACCAGGTGTCAGGTGGTATTGGTGAGTCATTGTTAATTTGCTCAGGTTTAAGAGTGATTTCTTGGTGGAGAGGCCACAGAGGCTGCTCGTGGGCGGACTTTCACCCGTTTGACCAGCTGTGTGTGGTCCAGGTGCCGGCCTGTGCACCCGTGTTTGTGTGTTCTCTGCCCAGAGGGAACAGTGTGTCTGGTCCCCACTCAGCACTTCTGATGCCCTCAGAGAGCCCAGCTTCTCTGGACTTGAGGTCTGCTCTGCTGTGAGCACAGCGAGGACTGCTTCCAGGGGACACTTCCAGGGCTTGCGTCACGTGATCCGAGGGAACATGGAAGTAACCCCAGCAGCTGGACAGGTATGTGTGTGTGGGCCTTGCTGGCCTAGGGTTTTCAGACCAAATAGAAAGCAAAAATTCCTCTGCTTTGGACTGTTAAGAGTTGTGGTGATAGCGTAGATCACCCCTGCTGTGATGGCCAAAGCTGTACTGTCTTGTCTTCCCAGTTTTTTTTTTTTTTCCCACTTTAGTCTTTATGCTCGAGTTTCTGTTGAAAACAAGGTTTTCTCTGTGGGCTGGCACAGGAAGCCTTGGTTCCTGTCCCCCAGTGCTGAGCTCCAGGGCACTTCCTTCACATCCCTTGGGTGGCCTCGTGTGTGTGAGTGTTTGAGTTTGTGTGGATAGATGCTTTTCCGTACTTTGTTTTTTTTCCACTTATTCTTTGAGTTTGTTCTGTGTTAATACCTGTGGAGCTGCTTCATGTTTTCCATCGTGGTAACGTATATGTGCCACAACTTACCTAACTTGCCTGTTCCTGATGGACATTTTCTTGTTTCCAGCATCTCGCTGTGACAGAATGACAGCTTTGTGCACCCTTCTGGTATGAGTGTCAGCTGTGGGTTCCATTCCTAGGATTGTGAGGTCAGGGCTTTGCTGAGACTGTGTTGGCTCACGGCCCACCAGTGGGATCTGAGTGCTTTTGATTTGTTTTAAAAGCAGCGCAGTTCTGACCTTTGAGAGGTCTGTCAGGATGGCCAGGCTTTCTGAACAGATGAAAGCTTCCGTACATTGAGGGACTGGTATTTGGTGGGTGTTTGTATTTTAGAGATTTCTCTCTAGAAAAGGCTGAAAAAGTCATTGGTTAGAGAGTTAGTCTTACTAAAATTTGTCATGGTTTTAGTTTGTAGTAAAGCTGGCAGCATCCGCACATTCATTAGATCGTGAAGGTCCTTTTGGACCACAGAACGCGCGTAACCATGGTGAGTGCCCGCCCCTCCGGACTCAGGTACCTTCAGACCAGCGTGTGGGTCAGGAGGGGAGAAGATGGCATCTTGCAGGCTATCTTTCTTCTCTTTGGGTTGGAGAGTTTCCAGACATAACTGGAAACTGGTCTGGGGAAGGAATGCCAGTCAGGGTGCAGGGGTGGGCCTTGTGTTGGTCATGGGGTCAGTTGCTGGCCCAGGCCTTTTCTCTGGCCTGTGTGAGGACGGCAGTGATCACAGTGCTATTGGCAGGCGAGGTGCTGGAGCCTCTCTGTGGAAGAACCAGTCACCCCTGGTCAGGCGGGAGGGGGGCAGCCCGGTGCCCGCGTCAGCCGTTGCTGCTGTGGGGAGAGCCTTGTCCGTGAGTCAGGACCTGTGGGGCTGCTCGGAGGCGGGCGTGGCCCCACGAGCCTCGCACCTTTCCGCGTGTGCCAGGGTTGCTGCGTGCTGTACTTTTCCTCAGAGTTCGGAGCTCTGTCGCGGCATGAGACTGAGCTCCTAAGGCTGTGGCAAGATACAGGCAGCCTTAGGGGTGTGGAAGACGGACTTTTGAATTTGATTCTGGTTTTTGAGAATTGGTTGATGTGCCTGAATTGTGTTTGTAACTTGGTGGTTTTGATGTGAGAAGGCATTGGCTAAGATGGTTTTGTTCTTAGAATTTGTATATTTCTATCTTTTCATCTTTGTCTTGCTCAGCTGTTTTTATGTCTGATCTTTCTTCAGACTTCTGAGGCCATTTCTTGATCCATGTAGATACTGGAGAAAAGATAAGTTTGATTTGATTGTAATTTTTGTACTTGTTGACTTGCTTTTGTGATGTCATCTGCCACTTTTTCCTCGTTTAAAGATGGAAGACCCAGCATGCTTTATTGACAGTAATATTTAGTGACATGAAATAGCCTTTAAATTTCTGGGGTGAGTAATATAATACAAAGTATTTTAAAACATAAGGAAAAGTTGTATGGATGGTGAATGAATAATTAGCATTAACATTATGGATGTTGTTTACCTGGTTCTTTGTCAAAATGTTTTTCCTGACTGTAGCATTTTATTGTAATGGAGAATAATTTTCATGTAAAACTGATTGCCTTGTATTTCCTTTCTGGTTGCTGTGGAAACAGTCCCGCGTGGTGGTGAGTGCTGGTCGGGGCTGAGCTACCAGGCCTCCTGACGGGCTCTTGGCAGTTCAGCACAGTGTGGCTCAGCCTCCCTTTGAGTGACAGAACACTTTGTGTTCTGGTGTTCTTCCCTTGAACTTTGTGTCCGAGAGGCCTGTATACGCTTTCGGCAACGTGTCCCCTGTCGTTACTTGTTTGTGTGAGGAGGTGGAGCAGGAGGGGCTTGTGGGTGCGCACGATACCTCACAGGTGACCATGGAGGCTTGAGTGCCCGCTGTGTGGAGTCTGGGGTCCTCGCTTGGGCTCACCTGGTCAACGGCCAGGCATCGGGAGAGTCGTCCCCTCCTCATGCCCTCGGGGTCTGCTTCCGCCCCTCCTGGCCCAGGAGCCCCCTCTCGGCTTGCATCTTGAGCCTCATGCCAGCCGCCCTTCTCCCAGCAGGGGCCCCTCCCAGGACCAGGCACGCGCTGAGCGTCCGCCCTGGGTGGCTCCTGGGATGGGGCCTCTGAGAACTCTGGCTCTTGGCTCTGGCTGCGTGGTGCCCATGCTTCCCGCCCTCTTGGGCCTGCTCGCACATGTGGGATCTTGAGGCTCAAGTGTGTACCTGCCCGGACGGTGATGGGTGTGTCAGGGAACCCCGGACGGGGCTCTGGGCTGAACCCCCCTCCATACTCCAGGTTCCTCTTGCAGGAGGCGGTAGAGGGTGATCCTGACTGCAGCTCTCAAGCCTCTCGCTCCTCCAGCTGGGCTCAGCCTCTGTGTGGGGCGTTCTCTGAGGTCTTTCTCCGTGTTTTCCCGTAAACACCCTCCTTCCTGTCTCTCCTCTCAGCTCTCTCCCCGTCATCCCTCCCTTTTACTACTGGTCCTTCTCTGGGTCCCTGATGCTTCCACACAGTTACCAAAGTGAGTTTCTGAAATGGTGCTCTGACTCCATTGCTCTTTTCCTTAAGGAGATGGCCCTCTTCCAGGTCTTAAATGGGGTGCTTCCTGCCTGGGAGTGCCTTCTCCCCCCTTGCCCCGTGTCTGGTGCCACTGCTCATCCTCAGGCCTCCGCTCCCCAGTCAGCCTTCTCCATGTCACGACTGGTCCTCTGTTGGCTGTGCCGTCGGCACCCTCTTGGTGGATTCTCATCCTCCGTCTCCAGGGGACGTCCCCGCTCCCTTCTCTGGTCGTGGGTTCCTGTTCTGTGTAACAGTTGTCCTTCGGTGAACTGTCTTCCCACCCATGAAGCTGTTTTGGTGCGTGGTGGCCCCCCCGGAGCAGGTGTTGTGGCGGCCATCGGCTCTGGCTGTCTGGACCCCGCTGCATCTCCCTTGCTTCTGTGTCCATCTCCATGGCTGTGTTCCATGACTTGGGTTTGTTGTGGGAGTCTGAAGTGATTTCTTTTTAGTTACTGTCTGTATCGCCTAAACGTCACACCCAACTTACAGATTTTGGCACCCTCTTCCCACTTTTGTGCAAAAATAAGAATGTGTTGTGCCCAGCCTCGGTGTGTGGAGAGGGTGCTCGGCCACTCTGCTTGGCCCCTCCTCTTCTGCCTCCTGCTGAGCTGTGCCTTTTTGCGCCCTGGCCCTGAGCAGGGCATCTCAGAGAGAAGGTGGGATGCCTGCCGTTTGATCTGGAGCGTCCACCACCTGCCCTTTTCCTTCTCTGTCCCCACCTCTGCCTGCTCCTGCGTGGTGGAACCTGTGTGGTGGCACTCTGGAGAGGCCTCTTGTTTGTTTACAGATCTTTGTCTGTCTGTGAGTGATGATGTATGCCTGGTACATGGGGAAAAGTGCTAATTATCCTAAGTTTATCCCTCATGGACCCTTATGGCAGAGGGTGAATATAATGTAAAAATTAAGATAAAGTGAATGCTGTGGTGCTTGGCGCAGCTGCGGACACCCCTAAGCTGCCCCGTTTGTGGTGGGCAGGGCCTGGCAGTTAGGGTCCTAAGGGCCTGAAGCAAATACATAGCTAGAGAAGGGTTCCTTTTCCCTCTTCTGTCCGTTGCTGCGTGGCACCTGAGGGTATGATTTGGGTGGTGGGTCGTACCTTAAGCCTGCTGTGCCGTGCTTCCTCCTGACCGCGGCTGCACGCTTTTGCTCGGGGTGGCCTCTGCAGAGCCCTTCCTGTGGGGCACCGGGCCTCCAGGCCAGTTTGCCGTGTGCTTGCTGTGTTGTGAGCCTTCCTTGACTTGCTGTCCTCACCTGGCTCAGATTTGTGTTTCCGAGGGTGTGAAATCTGGATGCTCAGGGGCTGAGGTTACTAGTCCTTTGACTTTTGTGCTCAGTTGCTCAAAGACTGTGGCAGGGAAATTATTGGAAATTCCAGAGTCTCTAGTTTGCAGTTCAGTAGTGCTTTTCAGTTTAGGATATAGAGTAGAAGAGATTGATTTTTACCCTTCCTGAGGCTGATGCTCTGCTTCTCCTTTAATCTGTTAGCTTCCTTCGTCAGTTTTTCTACCACATCTGCCCACAAAGCCCGTGGTCACCTGACTGCATCCGCAGCCTGGCCACTGGGCACCCTGTCCTGAGAGTGCTGGGCTCCAGCTGTGGCACCTTGGTCTCCCTCTGCAGAGGTTAGGTGGGGTCAGAGCCAGGACCGATCGTGGGTCATTGCATCTCTTGTTGTTCTGATTAGAATTGGGATTACATCTGCCTCTCAGCGCTGCCTGCCCCACCCCCCCGCCTCCACCATGAGCTGATGACTATTAAAGCTGCCACCACACAAGCCCTAAATTACGATAATCTTGCTTATCTTCCTCACCTGTTTCACTTGGCTAAGGGTGACCTTTGATGCCAGCTAAGTGTTGTTTTGTTCCAGCTTTACTCAGGTGTTACTGACATGCAGTAGACTGTACTTACTATTAAAGTGTGTGGTTTTAACACACTTAAGAAAGTGAAAGTATCTTTCACCCCCAGAGTCCAGGGCCGCTCCCCCACCCCACCCCTGTCTTGCTTCTGACTTGCTGCAGAGTACTTTGTGTTTTCCAGAACTTTATATAGATGGGATCTGCTTTCCTCTCCATCGCCCTTGTGCTTGGTGGAGACTCAGCTGTGTCCGTTTGGGCATGCGCCTCTGTCGGTTGTCTCTTTCCCTGTCTCTGATTGCAGCACCCCCACGGTTCCTGGAGCTGCACAGAGAGGCCTGCAGACTCAGTTTTTTTTCTTTCTTTCTGCAGACTCTTATTTCCTGCTTTTTGGCTCAGAGGTTAAAGCGTCTGCCTGCAATGCGGGAGACCTGGGTTCGATCCCTGGGTTGGGAAGATTCCCTGGAGAAGGAAATGGCAACCCACTCCAATATCCTTGCCTGGAGAATCCCGTGGACGGAGGAGCCTGGAGGGTTACAGTCCACGGGGTCGCAAAGAGTCGGACACGACTGAGCAACTTCACTTTCACTTTCACTTTGTCACATTGCACAGAAAAGCCGGCTGGGGTTTTGGTTGGGGTCGCACTGACTCTTAAGTTGAGCAGGCTGGAGCCTCCTGGCCATGGGCGCTGGGTCTCTGCCGACTCTGTGTCCTGTGTTCTCCCTCAGTGGGGTTTCACTTGTCAGGCTTAGAGTCTTCTACATCTTTTGTCACATTTTCCTCTAAAGTAGTTCATGTTTTGATGCTGTTGTAAATGATATTTTAAAAAAATTTCCTTTTTTTAAAACTGCACTGTGTGACTTGTGGCGTCTTAGTTCCCCAACCAAGGATTGAACCCAGGCCCTCAGAAGCAAAAGCTCCGAGTCCTAACCACCGGCTCACTGGGAAATTCCCAAAATTACTATTATTTTGTGCTAATAGAGAGGTCAAAATTTTTTAACTTTGGATCCTCCCACCATGCTAAACTCAATGACTGGTTCTGGTGACTCTGTACTCGGTTTGGTTGTCTTATCTCGAAGACGACGGTGCCTCCCACACAGGAAGGCAGCTTTACTTCTTCCTTTACTCTGGTGCCTTTTTGTCTCCTCTTGATCTGACTGCCCTGACCAGATCCTTCAGTGCAGGGATGGAAAGAAGCAGGGGCAGTAGCCACCCGTCGGAGGCTTGTTCCTGACTGTGGGGAAGCCGTCACTTTTCACCATTAACTGGGACTCGCCATTAACTAACTGTAGGGTTTTCATAGGTTGAGGAGGTTCCCTTTTATTCCAGATATGCTCAGTTCTTTTTTTTTTTTTCTTCCCCTTTATCAGGAATGGATGTTGGATTTTATCAAAAACTTTTTGCGGGACTTCCCTGGTGGTACAGTTGTTAAGAATCCACCTTGCAGTGCCGGGCACTCGGGTTCGAATCCTGGTCTGGGAACTAAGATCCCACATGCCGCAGAGCAACTAAGCCTGCACACCGCAGCTGTGGAGCCCATGGGCCACGACTAGAGAATCCAGGTGCTGCAAGGAGAGCTCCCACATGCCACAACTAAGGCCCGGCACAGCCGAATAAATACTAAGCCAAACAGAACAGAACCCACACCTTTTGTACCTATTTGAGTTGATTGTATGATTTTGCTTTTCTGGTTTGTAAAATCTGTGAATTACATGGATTGTGTTTTGAGTATGAAACCAATCTTGTTTTTGAGAGTTAAACCCTTAGTTCCATGGGCTAATTGACTGTCTTGGTGGCTGGCTGGCAGGTGACAGGGCGTGCGCCCCTCGACACGCTTCCTGGACAGTGAACCGGAGGGCAGGTGCCATGTGACCCCCGAGGCCTGAGCTGCATAATGTCACTTCTGTCCCATCCTGCCATGCAGAGCATGTTGTGGGATCAGCCCATGTTGAAGGGGTGTGAAAAGAAGGTGGCTGCTCACTTCGCAGGCTGCTGGTATGGATGACACGGCAGGGAAGATGCCTTTCCACGGTCATCTGGGGGCACAGGCATTCTACGGCACATCCCGGATCTTCTTGCTCTTGCTGTACTCTAACTACCTTCTGGTTTTCTGTTTTGGTTTTCCTTTTCAAGTTAACACTAAACTGGTGGATCCTGACTACAGTGTCAGGAGTGTTAAATAACGTGGGGAGTGGGAATTCCTTGGTGGTCCAGTGGTTAGGACTCGGTACTGTCACTGCCAGGGCCTGGGTTCAATCCCTGGTCAGAGAACTTAAGTTCCTACAAGCTGTGAGTCAAGGCCAAAAGTACGAGGGTAGCAATTAACTGAGTTGTTGTGTGTGACTTTTATAAATTCAGTGTTATCTTGTGATATCTTGACTGACTGTATATCCGTGTGGATTTGTGTATGTACACACGTGTGTGCATGCGTGTGGGCTGAGGGGGCAAGTGCTGTTCGTGGCCCTGTGCACGGTGCACTCTCCCTTCTCATCTGACAGCTCCTTTGATGCTGAGTTTATGAGGTCAGACTGTTCATTGAGCGGCTTGGCCTAGCTATCCTAAGCTTAGGGAGCAGTTAAGCTTTGTTTTTTCCCTTTGATGTCAGTGTGATTTTCTTCCAAAATTTACTTAGTTTTTAGCCAACACGTAATGCTAACATTTGTCAGGTGCTTAGCTGTTTGTGTGCCACCCATCATCCCTTGGCGATCTTGTGTGGTTGGCAGGATGGTTTCTGCTTGACTGATGGCCAAACTGAGGCTTAGCGAGAAGTTAAGGAGTCAGGTTCTCAGGTTTTAGATAAATGTGAGAGTCATTTCTTCTTCAGACAGTTGAACTGCCAGCAAAGTTGGTCCTGTTACAGAAAGAGTAGTAGTAGCGTGAGGTGGCCGCCCCACGGCATCCTGCCAGGTTCAGATACAGCCTCGTTCTCACAGTCCCTGTTGCTGTCAGCATCCTGACATTCTGAACGTGTGATTGGTGATTGGAGCTGTGGCTGTGACTTCTTGGGAGTCACCAAGAACCCTGTGTTTGTTTCTGGACACAGGCAGACTGGGGGCGTGTGCAGTGAGTGGGAGCAGGGGACAGCTGTTCTCCGGCCAGCACACAGCTGTGCTGCTCAAGTGGTTCCAGCACCGGCGCCCTGAACATCAGCGTTTTCCAGACCCCTGTTCTGTGTCACATGGCATCTGACAGCAGTGTGATTAATGATTCTGTGTAGGTCATCTCTTAGGACTTCATGGTGACTTGTAGGGTTTTTGCCTTTTGTGGGCGTCTGATTTGGATTTGACTTTCTCATCTTGGTATTTGACTTTCTCATCAGTATTTAGTAGCTCTTCAAGCATGCAAACTTGTCTTTTTTTTAAAATTCATCTCTCAAAGGTTTCCTATAAGGGGCCAGGTAGTAACTGTTGTAGACTTTGGGGTGTATGGCCTCCATTGCACCTGCTCAGCTCTGCCATGGAGGCCCCATATGTAACAAAGGAGACTAGCTGTGTTCCAGTGAAACTTTATTTATTGAAACTGAAATGTTTCAATAAATATGAGTGAGTTCAATAAATGTGAGTTTCATGTAATCTTCTCTTGTCGCAAAATATTCTTTATTTTTGGATCAGATGTACATTATTGTGGACTGTGTCAAAAACAGCAGTGGGACAGGCTTGCCCCCAACCCCCGCTTGCTAAACCCTGACACATTGGACGAATTTGGAAGTGCATCAGTTCATTGATTTTTGTCCTTGCAGCTTTCTTTTAACTGCAGCAGTCTTGACTTAGGGCCTTATAGATCGGAAGAAAAGCTGTGACCAATCTAGAAAGCATATTAAAAAGCAAAGACATTACTTTGCCAACAAAAGTTTGTCTAGTCAAAGCTATGGTTTTTCCAGTAGTCATGTATGGATGTGAGAGTTGGACTATAAGGAAAGCTGAGCACTGAAGAATTGATCCTTTTGAACTGTGGTGTTGGAGAAGACTCTTGAGAGTCCCTTGGACTGCAGGGAGATCCAACTAGTCAATCCTAAAGAAAATCAGTCCTGAGTATTCATTGGAAGGACTGATGCTGAAGCTAAAACTCCAGTACTTTGGCCACCTGATGGGAAGAACTTACTCATTTGAAAAGACCCTGATGCTGGGAAAGATTGAAGGCAGGAGAAGGGGACCATAGAGGATGAGATGTTTGGATGGCATCACCGACTCAATGGACATGAGTTTGAGTAAACTCTGGGAATTGGTGATGGACAGGGAGGCCTGATGTGCTGCAGTCCATAGGGTTGCAAAGAGTTGGATGTGATTGAGTAACTGAACTGAACTGAGTTTGCTGTGTGGTTTCCCTGGTCTCTCTGATCTGGTCAGCTACTGATACATTGGTCTGGTTCTCAGTGCTGTGGTAGATTTATTTTTTCTAAGATGTTTGCCACATTTAAGAAATTTAGACTGAAGGATATAGTCCATTATTGTAGTGTACTAGTGTGGATCTTTTTGTGAACATAGTTGCACTCTGAACAGGAAGTACTTTCTTTCTCCAAGCATGTTCTGACTGGTACAGAAGAAACATTTTTTCCTCATGTTGAAAGCTGTGGGAATATTAAACTTTAACAGTTAACATCATGCGCATATGCCAGCTTAAGGAATTAATTTTGAGTTGTGAACTGAACACTTTGTGGAGTAGCACATTGGGATAGAGTATGTATGATGATTGATGAGTATTTATAATGAGGCTGCTTGTGAAATGAAGCTGTGACAAGAGTAGTATCTCTTTGATTGAAGGGATGCTGAGGGGCCTTTGCCGTGTCCCGGGGACTCCTCAGGATGGGATTGGGGGTGGGAGCTGCGCTGCTGGTCAGTGAGTGTGGCTGAGAGGAGTGCCCTCGTGATACAGCTTCACAGTGTAGTGGAAATTAATCAGAGGAGGTGTTTGTCCTTATTTTCCTAGGTTAGGAGAAAAAGTTTGGAGAATTTAACTAAGTAAAATAGAATGGTATAGTTTGTGGTTCTGTGAATTTTTCCTTGTTTAGTAAAACTACATTCAAGCTGGATTATTGCCAACTTGAGTGTTCTTTTTATTATGGTAAAATACAAAGAAGCCATTTTAGCCATTTTTGAGTATAATTCTGTGGCATCATGTTAACATTATTGTGCAGCCCTCACCACCACCATCCGTTTCCAGAACTTGCTCGTCATCCCTGACTGAAGTGCTCTTCCCAGGAAACTCTTTCGGCCCCCAGCACCCCACGCTGCTGCTCTTTGTCTGTGAATGTGACTTCCCTAGGGATGTGTGACAGAGTCGGACAGCATTGTTCTTTTGTGTCTGCTCACCTCACTGGGTTGGGAAGATCCCCTGGAGCAGGGCATGGCTACCCACTTCGGTATTCTTGCCTGGAGAATCACACCGACAGAGGAGCCTGGTGAGCTACCGTCCATGGGGTCGCAAAGAGCCGGACAGGACTGAGTGACTGAGCGCAGCACCTCACTGAGTGTCCTGTCTTTAAGGTTTATCCAGACTGTATGATGCTGTTCCTCGTGTGGCTAGGCCACGGGGAGTGTGTGTTGTTGTCGGTGGTGGGGGACCAGGGTTGTGAGCAGCACGTTGCACGCCTGCTGCTCTCTCTGTGCTGTGCTCCATCCTCCCGGCAAGGGCTGTCTTGTTGCTCTGATACATCCTCTACATGTTATAGAATGCATGCTGTGTTATTTTTGCTTTAAATGGCTACTTTGCTTATAAAGGAGATTTAAATAAAAAGGTTAAAAGGTTTTAAAACCTAGACTTGGAAGAATTTTTTAGGTCACCTAAATTATATGGTGTAGTTAGCAGTTCTATAAGATTTAGAAGTTAAAACTGCGGAGAAGCTGGGTGGTTGCCGTTTCCATTCTCCGTCCCTCTCTGCGATGTGCTCACTGTGGACTCAGGTTTGAGTTTTTCCAGCTTCTGTCTGCCTCACCATGTGTTTCTTCTGCCGTTGTTTGAGAGGCACTCTGCAGGCTGGCCCCGTTCTCCAGGTGCTTTTTGTTGGCGTTGCGCCACTGGTTTCTGACGTGCGCTGTCTCCACCAGAAATCTGTCCTGCTTGTCCTCAGCCCTCTGTGTGGAACAGGCCTTTTCCTCTGAAGGCTGAGTGTTCAGGTAACTTGGTTTATAATGCAGCATAGTGTCTTATTAAAATTTTCCTATTTCCTTTATTATTAAAAGCATTTTTGTTTATTTTTCTTACGGCTACGCTGGGTCTTGGTTGCTGTGCAGGCTTTCTCTAGTTGCGGCGAGTGGCAGCTGCTTGCTTGTTTTGCGGTGCTCGGCCTTCTCACTGTGGTGGCTTCTCTTTCTTGCTGCCAAGCACAGGCTCTAGAGCGAGCTGGCTTCCGTAGATGTGGCCCACAGGCTTCGTTGCCCTGAGACATGTAGAATCTTCCCGGACCAGGGGTCAGACTGATGTCCCCTGCCTTAGGCAGAACTTAACCATTGGAACTGCCAGGGAGCCCAATATGGAGAGGTTTTATTCATGTTTCTTATGCTTGGTGTTTGTTGAGCTTTATGGGTCTGTGGGTTTGCAGGGTCTCTCCGGTCTTGGCCGTTATTGTTTTTAAATAATTTTCTCTTCCTGCCTTTCTCTTTTGGAGACTCCACTTGCGTGTGTGCGGCGATTGCCTGAGTGTCCCCCAGCGCGGTGGTGCCCTGTGTTTTCTAGTCCACGTTTTGGACACTTCTTATTGTTGTGTCTCTCAGCACACCACTCTTAATTCTTTGATGTCTGCCAGACATTTTTGTCTCAGAAAATTTTACATCATAACGTTATAGAAATTTTAATTTGTCAATAGTTGGATTTGAGTCCTTCAGATCTTCATCTGTCTGATCAGCAGGTGAGTCTTCAGCATCTGAGTCCAAGTCCGTCTGACAAGTTCCCTGTTGTTACCCATGCTCTCCTGCTTCTCTGCGTGTTGGTCATTTCTGATTGTGTGCCAGGCATTGTTCATTGTACCGTGTTGTGGCTGGATATTTTTATGTTACTGTAAACATCCCTGGGCTTTGTTCTTGGGGATAGTCAAGATCCTTTGAACCGGTGGCTTCTTTCAGTTCTTTATTTGCAGCTTTGCTGGATGGGACCAGAACAGTGGTCAGTCCAGGGCAGGTGTTCCCGCCCCTTGGCCCTTGGTGTCTGTGCAGGTCGCTTGTGAGCCTGCCTGGAGCAGCTCTGTCCTCTTGAGGCCCCTCTGCCTGCGCCCTCTCCCTCCCCTGCTTCTCACCTCTCAGGGTCACTCTCCCCTTGCCTGGTGTTCAGTCTGGAGATCGATATTCCTTACTTCTGTCCAGGGCGAGGGGGATGAATGTGTTCCTTCTATTCCACGTTGGTCAGAATGGAAGCTGGGATAGACATTTTCCAGAATTTTAGTATTTTTGCTTGAAAGCTTAGATTTTATAATTGACCAAAGATACTTACAGTCGTTTATTTGAAAAACTAGGTTTGTCTTTCATTTGCCCAAGTCCTGTTGGGCCCCCTGGAGCCGATGCAGCTCAGATGGCAGCCCAGGGAGCCCCAGGCTGTCTTCAGAGGTATGCCATGGGCCCTCTTGCTTCTGTCACAGCGTGGACCACAGTGTTGACATTTAGAACAGTTACATTTTCCTGGTTCAGAACAGTAAGGGTTGTTACTGGGACAGAACATTGCACGTAGAATTGCAGTCATTTGGCCGTGGGGACTGCGCTGCTGTACGTGTGGTGCGGTGGCAGAGGCGACCTGCCCGGCAGGCGTTGGTCCGGGGAGGATGTGACCTTTCCGCACTGACCTGGCTCTGAGCTCACAGCCCCCCACTGCTCGGTGAGACACGTCCAGAGGGGCTAGTGCTGAGCCCAGGGGCTGGAGGGGCTTGAGGTATTTTTAAGGTGGAGAAGATGACTGTAGGCTTATTTCTCTTTTGGAGAATTTTAAACCAGTTTTGCTACTTTATGTAAGACAAGTTTGGATTTTGTGTGAAGAAGTGTTGTTGAGTGCAGTGGCGGCTTTGTGGCCTGCAGCTTTGGAGATGAGTGGAAGATGTCGACCTAACAGACTCCAGCAGACTTGACGTCGGCGAAAGCCCTGCTGCAGATTGAATCACGTAACCTGAGTGCTCAGGTAGTGCAGGAGCCAGGGTATATATTTTGAAGAACAAAGTTGACTGGATTTTATTTTAAATAAACTTTTAAAAATCGTTCAGAAGACTCTTGTCTTAGCACCACTGTCTTCCCTTGGTTGCCTTGTAGCAGCGGGTCCCTCTGAGGACAGAAGGCAGATGTGCTCTGGCCTCTCTTCCAAGGAAGGGCGTCTCTGGGGCTCTGGTGGGGGCTTTTTGTGGGGGCAGCCCATCCTCAGGTGGAGCCTCTGGGCCTTCACTTGATCTGACGTTAGCCAGAGCACGTCATTTCTCTTGTCCGTCCGACCTGCATTGTGTTTCTCAGGGAAGCGACTCGTGTGCCTGTGATGGTTTTAGTGGCATCTCTGCAGGTGCCGTCTCCACAGTAACAGTGCTTGTTCTGAAGTCTGTTGCCAGGTGCATTTCCGCAGTTATCCTACCCCATGTGGCCAGCAGCTCCTAGAAGTTCCTGTAGCACTGAATGCCCCAGCCACCACCTATTCTGTTCTTGTCATAGATTTAGCAGAGTTTCTCATGAACGGATACTCTTTTTGCATCTCACGTTATTCTCATGATTTTTAGAAGAATTGAGATAAAATTCACATTGAGAAATCCACTGTTTTAACTGTCTTCGAGTGTATGGTTCTGTGGCCTGTGACACACTCACGGTGTTGTCACCCCTGCCACCGTCTTGTTCCGGACGATCTTATTACCCAAAGGGAGTCCCTGTCCCCATTCAGCAGTTGCTCTTTGTGGGCCCTCAGCCCCGCCACCCCAGCCCCTCACTGCCTCTCCTCTGCTTTGGTGCTCTGTGGATTTGCCTGCTCTAGACATTGCAGGTCAAGAGCATCTTCCACGGTTGGTCTTCTGTCTCTCAATATTTTCAGGGCTCATCTTGTTGTAGTGTGTACTGGATTCCATTCTCTTTCATGTTTGCAAAGTAGGGATATGCACCTCTTTGTTTCCATTCATCTGTTGATGCACATGTGGGCTGTTCCCACCTCTGGCTATAGTGAACAGTGCTGCTATGAGCAAGTGTGTAAAGTTTCCTTGGAACACCTGGTTGGTGTTTGCCTGGGAGTGGTATTGCTGGCTTTGTGACAGTTCTGTGCCTAATTTTTAAAAATTGTATTTTTAATTTATATTCTTGGCTGTGCTGCGGAGCACGCGGGAGTTTCGTTCCCTGACCAGGGATTGCTCCTGTAGTGGAGTCTGGGGTCCTAACTACTGGGTGCCAGGCAAGTCCCCAGGCCCTTTGTGACTCACTTTCCCCTGTGTATTTAGTGAGCGCGTCATTTCTGTCTGTCACTGAAGGAACAGCTATAAAGTATAAAACATGCACTACTTGCCAGGTGCCGTTCTGCCTAGTTCTCAGGATCTGCTCATTTCATCTTGTTGACTCCTGAGGGGCAGACCCGCTCATTTCTGTTGTTGAGACGAGTAAATCCAGGCCTAGAGAGGCCGCGCAGATCATGAGTGGCGAGGCTAGCTTTGGGCCCTGGGCAGCCTGGCTCCAGAGCCCCACCTCTGGTCACGTGTTCTGTAATACAGTAAATGCCGTCTGTTGTGTGGGCAGCTGTGTCTCCAGCAGGTAGCACAGTGGGGAGTGACTGTCCTCCTTCTCACTGCACTGTGAGCTTGTGCTGATGACGTGCTTTCTCGCAGGAGCATCTCTGTTGGCCTCTGTGTGAGCCATGCTGTGGACGTCCTGTGTGGCTGCTCTGAGCTGCTGAGGGCGCTGTTCTGGGGTCCTTGGCAGTCAGTTCCTGCTCAAAGGGAAGGCAGCTTGGCTGGCAGAACGGTCATTTTGTAGAGGGAGAAAACTTTTATCAGGTTAGCAGCTTCAGTACTTTAACTCAGCTATAAATTCCTTTTAGGAATGTTAATAAAAGTATAGGTTCTGTCTGAGGGATCCTTGCCTCTGTTTATTTGAACTGTTAATTGATTTACAAACTGAGTTTCACGTGTGCAGCAAAGTGATTCAGATGTTCGATTCTTTTACACTACAGGTTATTACAAGATACTGAATATGGTTCCCTGTGCTATATAGTAGTTCTTACTGGTTATCTATTTTATGTATAGTAGTGTGTATCTGTTAATCCCAAACTCCTTAATTTATTTTTATTAAAGGTTTTTAAAATACAATTTTTAAACATTACTTTCAATTTATGGTTAAGCTTGTCCCATGTATTCATACACATACGTATATTTTATATATGTACATATATATAAATACATATATTTTTTTTAAGCGACAGAGTAGTTGTACAACTTGTCTTTTTGTGGTTTTGTTCTGTTTTGTTCTGTTTTTAAAAAAACATTTGGCTGCCCTGGGTCTCAGTTGTAGTACGCAGGATCTTTAGTTGAGGCATATGGGATCTTGTTCCCTGACCAGGGATTAAACCGTGGCCCCTGCAGTGGAAGCACAGTCTTAACGCTGGACCACCAGTAGTCCATAGTAGAGAATACTGAAAATGTGCTGAAGATGCGTTTCTCCTCGTAAAGTATTCTTGACTTGTGACAGGTGAATGTGTTCACCTCTGCGGTTACTAAGTGCAAGGCATTATTTGGTTACCCCAAATCCAGAATGTGGACACCCTCACCTTTGAGGACTTGGGTGGGTAGAGGGTGGAGAGATGGGGGTTGGCGGTGGCACTGGAGATGTGGGTGGGCCACGCACAGACCGCCTGGCCTCACGGTGCGCGTCCCTCCAGCCACATTGAGCTGTCTGCTGTCACAGATCACAGGGTTAAAGATTTAGGATACATGTGTCAAAGGGATCTGTTGAGAATTACTGTGAGTTGTACCCTCAGCTTTGGTCTTACATGACAAAAGCCCAGTTACGCAGATAACAAACTTAAGTTTTTTTAGAATTTATTGAGGTTTAATTTTCATAGCATAAATGGACTCATGCATGCGTGCTCAGTCGCTCATTCATGTCCATCTCTCTGGATGTAACCATGGACTGTAACCCGCCAGGCTCCTCTATCTATGGGACTCTCCAAGCAAGAATACTGGATTGGCTTGCTGTTTGCCCCTCCAGGGGATCTGCCTGACCCAGGGATCAAACATTGGCATGGAGATCCTTTACCACTGAGCCCCACTTGGGAAGCCCAAATGGACTCATCTAATGTGTATAATTTAGTGATTTTTCCGAGGTTTACTGTGTAAGATCCCCCTTAACCTATTTCCAATTAATTCCTATTTCTGCACTCAACCCAGCCACTTGCTCATCTGCTTACATTTCTGTAGATTTCCCTTTATAAATAATTAACATACAAGCCCTTAAACACCTTTAAAGGCAGCAGAAGCACCTTCCTTACTCATCTGTATGAAGGCGCACTTTACCTTTGAGTAAAACCTTGCGGTCTGACATAAGAGGACGAGGTGGTCAGTATTTTGGACTCTGTGGGCCACAGGTGTCTGTCAGAGGTACCCAGCTTTGCTGTTGAACCATGAGAATAGCGGTGGGGATGGGAAGGAATCAGGAGAGCCCTTCACAGAACTAGCCCTTGGCTCCTCTGGTTGTGGCTACACGTCCTGTGAGGAGTGGACCTCTTGTGGACTTCCTGGCCCTTTCTCCAGGGGTGTGACATGTTGATGGCTGATGGAGAACATACTTACTTAATTTCTGGGGGATATGTGAAGTCATATAAAATGTGAAGATATCTGGGAAAATAAAGCTAGAATTTAGATTAAGAGAAATGAGGAATTTAGGAGTGCATGCATAGTAGTAAGTTTTAGAAAGAGTTTAGGAATGGTAATCATGAGAAAGGATTTGGGTTTTGTAGGATCATAAACAGGCACTCAGCAGCAGTAAATATGAAAATGAGCAGATTTGGGACTTGCAACTTGTTTCATTAACTAATTTATTGGCTGCAGCTCTTGACTTCTAGGGTCTTCATTCCTTGACCAGGGATCAAACCCCTGCCCCCTGCAGTTAACGTGGAGTGTTAACCACTGGACTGCCAAGGAAATCCCCCAAACTTGGTGACTGTAAATATGGATCCGTCACATTTAACTGGGAGAACAAGGCCTCCTGCACCGTGAGGTATGGGTTTGGCCTGCAGCCCCTCTTCCCTGGGAAAGTGGTGGTTATTGTGGGAGTTGCCCCTCCAGCTGTCTGTGCTCTGTCTCACTCTCTGTGTCAGTTCAGTTCAGCCGCTCAGTCGTGTTTGACTCTTTGCGACCCCACGGACTATAGCACACCAGGCTTCCCTGTCCATCACCAACTCCTGGAGCTTGCTCAAACTCACGTCCATCTAGTCAGAGATGCCACCCAACCATCTCATCCTCTGTCGTCCCCTTCTCCTCCTACCTTCAGTCTTTTCCAGCATTGTGGTCTTTTCAAATGAGTAAGTTCTTTGTATCAGGTGGCCAAAAGTATTGGAGCTTCAGCTTCAGCATCAGTCCCTCCAGTGAATATTCAGGACTGATTTCCTTTAGGATTGACAGGTTGGATGTCCTTGTAGTCCAAGGGACTCTCAAGAGTCTTCTCCAACACCACAGTTCAAAAGCATCAGTTCTTCAGTGCTCAGCTTTCTTATGGTCTAACTCTCACATCCATACATGACTACTAGAAAAACCATAGCTTTGACTAAATGGACCTTTGTCAGCAAAGTAATGTCTCTGCTTTTTAATGTGCTGTCTAGCTTTTTCATAGTTTTTCTTTTAAGGAGCAAGCATCTTTTAATTTCATGGCTGCAGTCACCATCTGCAGTGATTTGAAGCCCAAGGCAAAAATAGACTCCTTGTCAGAGTCTTCAATTTTTATTTACTTCTTTACAAAGATGGAAAAATTCTTTCCTCCAGTTGGTAAAGGTGCAACGCAGACTGGCCATGCACGTGTGTGGTCCCATCACAGAGGGAGGAGGTGGGAGGGTGGGTGGGTTGGTTGTGTCTTCCTCTGGAGGCTGAGTGCCTGTCCTGGGCCTGTGAGAATAGGTGTGTATATATGTTGAAATGGAAGTTAGAAATGTGAGTGAAAGTTAGAGGCCTTTGTACACTAAGACATATAGTCTTCTCTTTTTTTCTCTTACTACATTGTGCGCATCTCTTCACTTCTTGAATTGCTGGATGTTCATTTGAAATCTGAGGAAAGAATACAGAAGTTTACCCATGTGCCCCTCTTCCCTTCACAGGTGTCTCCCCGCAGGTGCTGGGCAGCGACCCCTGCTTGCAGGGAGCCGGGTCCCTGAGGGGACCTCCTGTGCCCTGTGGTCCTCCCACCCCTGCCTGGTGGCTCCCAGGACACAGAGGCCATGGGGAAATGACCGTGCGTACGCTTCCTTGGGTGCTGGGCCCTTTGCAGCCTCTTCCTGAGGGAGTGCTTTGCTGAGCCATCTTTCAACAAAGGCGCAAGTGAAGTGAGAGCCCCCACCAGATTGTTCCAGGTGTTAGGGTTCTGGCCTGTGGCCTTTGTTCTTAACGGGGCGTTTGGAGGAGTCATGCGTATCCAGGTATCACTAGCAGTGGGGAGCCCTGTGTAAGGTGGCTTCTACTTTGTGACTGGAGTTGTGGGTGGCTTCTGACTTGTATTTGTTCTTGCTTTTTCATGCATAATGCAACATCCAGTGGGACTTGGGGCAGTTGGCTGTGTGCTGTAGAATTGAGACTCGCTTGGGGTTTTTTGGGACTTTTCTGGGGGCAGAATTTAGTTATATTCTGGTGTAGTTCAAATATTTTAATTTTTCCCTTCTAATAATTTCTTGTGTCTAAGAAAGGAACTCCAGGAAGAAGATGATGTGATGAACTTGATCCATTTTTATTTATACTTGAATTTCTATTAAAATACATAAGTAGTCATTCTGGGCAGGCTTCTTTGGTGGCTCAGTGGTAAAGAACCCGCCTGCCAATGCAAGAGATGCCAGAGATGTGAGTTCGATCCTTGGGTTGGGAAGATCCCCTGGAGTAGGAAATGGCAGCACACTCCAATGTTCTTGCCTGGAGAATCCCATGGACATAGGAGCCTGCAGGCTACAGTCCATGGGGTTGCAAAGAGGGATACGCCTGAGCGACTGAACAAGTTGGGGAGAAGCAGGAGCGCCTGGGCCACATAGGGGACTTGTGAGGGGATCCTGAGGTCTGGAGGCCTGGAGAACCGGTCCCACATGGTGTGGACACTGCAGCCTGCACTTACATGTCACTCCTGCAGCAGGCTGTGTCCTCCTGGGGCTGGCGCAGGTCGAGAGGGCACTGTCTTTGGCAGCAGCTGGACTGTGGCCGGGGCCTTGTGCTGGGCTCTTCCCAAGCTCTGCTTCCCGGAAGCCTTAAGCAGGTGCAGAGTGCAGGGGTGGGGGGGCCCGCCTGGGCCAAGCTTCTTGGGCGCCCTCTGTGTGTCCAGGCTCCTGCTGGGGATTTCATGGTCTCACCTCCAGGCCCCTTGCGACTCGCTGACCTGGTTGATTTTGTCTTATTCTTCTTTTAGGTGTGAGCACCAAGGAAAACCTGGCTTCTTTTCCATATTCTTGACACTCAGGAGTTTTGTCTAAGCTTCAGGGGTGAAGACCTTTTCTACACCTTTTCTACACCTTTTCTACACCTTTTCTACACCGGAACCTTTTCTGGCTTCCGGTGCCCCTTCTGTCCCTGCCAGGGTCCGGGCACCCTTGGGGCCTCTGCCAACAGGGCTTGGCTCTCCCTCACAGTAGTGCATTATCACATCTAACTAGAAGCTGATCGTGTGTGCATTTCTTACATCCTACACAAATGCAGTTAGGAGGCTCTTTGAAAATTACCTTGGAAATAGAACTGGAAATAGACTGGGCAGGCACTGCTCCTCAGGAGAGTGGTTTTAGGTGGATTCTTCTCAAAAGCAAAACTTCATGTTCTCTTTGCTGTTTACTTGTTGCAGGACATATGCTAGGCTAGGCTAATTCTCCCTTTTTAAAAACCTGAGGCTGTCAGGATATCAAAGTCAGAGGAGGGATGGATGTAGGAGGGTGTGGTCACAGCATCTGTGATGGTGTTCCCCTGTGTTCCTGGCAGTTGGAGGATGTGGGGTGATTGCTGGGCGCTCAGCACTGGTCCCGGGGAGAGGAGGGGGTTAGGGGTGCCGTGTGGGGGGTAGGGTGTGGCTCCCAGGGGCAGCACTCCGGGCTCTGAAGAGCTGGCAGGCTTGTCCTGGGTTTGTGGGGTCGAGGATGGCCTAGGGCCCCGGAGCCCTTCTCCTGCGGTGCTTCCCTCAGTGACCCCAATGTTGTTCTCCGACATTTGTCTGTGTCCTGAAAACCTGGGTCCCTGCCTGTTCCTGTGTTCCACAGAAGAGGCTCTGCTCTCACCGCTCAACGTGTGGGGAGACGTGTCTCCTGTGGGCAGGGGGTGGGGGGTGGGGGGGGGCGGTAGTCTGGCCATGTGTGGGGTGGTGAAGCGGTGCTCCCGGCTAGAGTTGTGGGGCTGGAAAGCTCGAGGCAGAGTGGGTGCTGGGCTGTCTGATGGATGGTGGTGCTCCTCGCCGTCTCCACACAGTCTGATGTCCTTTGATGAGCAACCTCAAGCCAGGGCTTAGCCTTCCAGGGACGAGTCAGCTGTTTGCAGTCACCTCTGGCCTGCTGTGCAGAGATCTGGGCTTCGGGAAGCTTGTGCCTGGGTGCCCTGTGCTGGCCTTGGTTTTGGATCATGCCTGGTGGGTGCCGTGGATGCCTCCAGACCCTTGCTGCCCGGCTGGCCCCCTCGCACCTTGTGGGTGGAGCCCTGCCTGGTCTTTGGTTGGTACTTGTGGTTGGTTTCTGTTTGTTAGAATTGGGAAAAGTGGGCTTGTGTGCTGCTAAGCCCCCGGTGGCCCTTGTGCATTGGCCTCCATCCCTTCCCACGTCTGGGAGAAGAGGCAGTGGACAGAAGTTGTTTGCTTGGCTCCTCTGGTGCTCTTGATCTGTCGGATTTCAGGTGCCGTCCAGGGATGGACGGAGTTCCTGGGACCGAGGTCCAGGCCTCTGTAATGGGTAAAGCGGCTGATGCTGACAGCTGGCCCCCCTGCACCTCTCTCCCAAAAGGAGGCTGTCTGAGAAAGTGTGTTTTCACGCTCAGCTGCTCTTCCCAGCAGAAAGCCTTTAATGCACAGCAGATCTTGGGCGAGCAGCCACTTGCAGTTTTCCATCTGTTCAGTTCCATTTCAGACGGAAGTTATAACTAGAGCGTCTCTGGGCATGAAAACCGTTCTTGCTGATAAAGTCTTGTGCGCACTGCTGTTTGATGTGGAGGCTTGCAGTGCAGTGTGTTGTTTGAAAGTTGCACAGCCCTGTTTATCTGTGTTGAGTCCTGTTACTGTTTTACGCAGGAGCATAGAACTCATGTAAATACTTTCCTTGGTAAAACATCTCAGCCAGTTATTGTTGATTTCAGATTGAAACTTTCCATCAGCTTTTGCCCCAGCACTGGTGCGTGTGAATGCTCCCTGAAGCTGTGTGCCTGACTGAGACTCATCGCCTGTGCAGCCTGGCCGTGCTGTGTCCTGTCTCACAGGTGCACGTTAGCACAGGCTCGGCTCCTGCCGCCCTCCAGGGACAGACCTCTTTGTTCTCAAGTATGTCCTTCTGAGCCTGGCTTGGTCATAGGTCATTGTTTTGTGCCCCTGCTTAATTCGTACCGTTCGTGTATCTCTTTACATGTATAAAAGGGTGTTCCTTACTTGTCCCTACAGTGTCCTTAATTCATTTCTGTTGCTTGTAAAACCTGTTGAAAGGGATTAACAGGTCTGGTTGGCCCTGGGTGGGGAGGGTGTCGCTCCCACAGTGTCCACGTGTCGTGGGCAGGTGACGTGTGTGACTCTCACCCTCACAGGTGTGCAGGGCATCTGCCTGGGGAGTGTGCCTCCTCTGCGTATCACCCCCCCAGTTGGAGGGCTCCTGATGCCGCGAGTGCAGGTGCCTGTTTGTTTTTGCTGAGAACAGGCCTAGCATCAAAGACTTCACATTTGACAGGTTTCTTGGCTAGAATAAAAATTCCTATTTATCTTTCTAGTGAAAGAGGGAGAGACCGGCTCTTGTGGTGAAGTGCTGCTAAGAGTGGCTGTGAGCCAGCTGCGGGAGTGAGGGTGACAGCCTGGAGGCTGGCTGGGGCCGAGGGGCCGGGATGGGGTCGGAGGCAGCCGGGAGCCCAGGCCTTCCTGCTGCTGGGGGAGTGGGGTCTCCTGTGAGGGTCTGGGGAAGAGGCTGAACCAACCCGAGTCTGCCTTCTTAAGGATGCAGGCTTCTCCACAAGGTGTTTACGGACATCTTTTGGAAACCAGTGTTAGGGTGTGTAAAACTACTCCTGAATGACATACTCCAGCTCAGTAAAATGGATTTGTTTTGGCCCAGAACCTAGAAGTATTGAGAGGGAGAGATGAAGACAAGCTTGCAGGATCTTGTCCCCCAACCAGGGATTGAACCCAGGCCTTGACAGTGAAAGCGCTGAGTCCTAACCACTGGACCACCAGGGAATTCCCTAGAATTGTCTTTGTTCAGCATCTGTTTTGAACACAACTCTAGGGAAAGGAAAAGGAACAGTCTTTGTCCCTTGTTAACAGGTGGCTTTCTGAGAAGTTTCCAAAGTTTGTTTGCACAAGATTCATCATGTCCGAAAACGTAGTCTTAATTATATTTTGAAGAGTAAGGATGTGGACTGTTGAGATTAAGCCCCAGTAAGAAGGAAGGAGGCCAGGCCTGTCGCCTCTCCCAGGGACTTGCGTCCGCCTGGCTGCCCTCTCCCTGCTCTGTCCTTTATGGTTTCTGCACCCCTTGTCTTGTCCGCGTGGGCTTGGTGTCCACGAGGGATGTTCAGGCCTACCTAAACCCTTCACAGATCATTGAATTAATGCTTATTACTTTACTAAAAAAATATTATATTTCTAGGATTTTAGTCACAGTTCACCTTGATTTTAGACTTTTAATTAGGAGCTGTTTAAACTGGAATAAATTGTTTTGAAATCTCCCAACAAATGCAATGCCAGGTTGAACTCTCTGGTGAATTCAAAAAGTGCTAAAGTCACCGAGGGAGGGCATGGGAAGGTAGGTTTCCAGGAGTGGCAGTCATTGGCCAGCACCATGAGGTCACTATGGCAACACTGGGTTACGTGGACTGCCGCGTGCAGCTTCTGTTTAATTATGCAGGATAGGTTTAATTTTTTAGAATCAGGTTTGCACATCTTTGAAATCATTCTTTTGAAGATTGATTTTTTTTCTATGACTTTGCATTTGTTATTGGGTAGCATAATATATTCTGACACTGGATTTGCGAAATTAAAAGTAAAATATGTAATAGACTGTTGTGTAAATTTTTTCAGTCTTTTCAGAATGAAAATTCACTTAAATATTTTAAGACTTGTCTCCCAGAGTTTGAGCACATGCGCAGTGCTGTGGGGAGACTGGAGGAGGCACCAGCAGGACTTGCAGCCCCCAGAGTGGGTGTCCCTCTTTCTGGCCCGCAGCCCTCTCCAGGGCTCCAGCCCTTTGGCTGTTGGGTCATACTTTTCTGGACCCTTGGTTGGGCTCTGGTTCCCATGCGCCCCTCCGCGGGGACCATAGACATTTTATCCCGATGTGTGTGTTAGCTGTCCATTGTTCAACTGCAGCACCCTGGGATCTTTGGAGGACGCCTGTGGTGTGAATTGTTCCATTGTCCCCTTGAAGACCGGAGAGGAGAAAGAGGCAGGGAGAGTGAGGTAGTAGAAAGAGTGCAGAGCTGGAAGCGAGGGCACTGTATGTTTCAGAACTGCAGTGAATCCCTCTGCAGCTCTTCTTCTGAGAGCAGAGTCACAGATCACAGAGTTGAAAAGTTGGGCTTGACTCAGCTCCCAAACCAAGGACAAGCAGAGGGTGTGGGCCTTGGTGCTGCAGAGCACTCGGCCTCGGGCAGGCCGTGGGTCCAGACCCGACTGACCTCTGCTGCGGTGACTGCTCAGCCTGCCCAGGGTCTGTGTGTGAACACGTGGAGTGGACGCTGTGCTGGGCTGGGTTTGCCTGTGGAGCTGCGTATGGCTCATGAGGCTGTTGCGATGGGACCAGTGTTGTGGACAGCATGGCCATTTTCACAGGCCTCAGTCCTGAGGTCTGTCCTGTGTGTTTCAACTTCATCTTGAATATTGCTTTGCATTTTAGATCAATTTTCTTACACACACCATCCCCCACAAAATTTTTACTAGTAGCAATTTAACAATCATGTTAACGTGAACTCAGGCCAGCAGCAGCCCAGACACTGCGCAGCTTGTGGGATCTTAGTTCCCTGAGCAGGGGCTGAGCGCGGGCCCCTGGCAGTGGACGCCCAGTCCTAAGCACTGGACTGCAGGGAGTCCCGTCACCCACACCCTTCATCACTGTTTTACATGGAGCCCGTTGTCACTTGTTTTTCCTTTTGATGCCGTTTTTAGCACTAAAAGGGCATATGTATTTGATTCCATTTTCTTAGAAGTAAAACCATTAACTTTGTGTTATACATTCAGAGATCACATATTGGGTTGGCCAAAAAATTCCTTCAGTTTTAAAGTAAAAATAAGATACATTTTTCATTTTCACCAAGAACTTTATAGAACAGTGTATTCACTGTTTTGTTCCACTGCCTTCTGCCATTTTTCAGGTAATTTCATAAAAATCTGCCTTCCCAAAGCTTTTTATCTTTTTGAGCAAAGAACTGTTTCTGGTGCCTTTTGCAGTCTTCCAGGGAATTGAAATTTTTTCCATTAAGATAATTTTTAAAGATTCAAGTAAATGAAAATCTGAAGGTGCAATGTCTGCTGACTATGGCAGATGTATCAGAACTTCCCAGCCAAGCTGTAATAGTTACTTCCTGGTCATCAAAGAAACATGCATTCTTGTGTATCCTGATGGAAGATTATGTGTTTTCTGTTGGCTATTTCTGGCTGCTTTTCGTGGAGTGCTGCTTTCAGTTGGTGTGATTGGGAGCATTACTGAATTAATCATTTGGTTTTCTAGAAGGAGCTCATAGTAGAGGACTCTCTTCTAATCCCGCTGTATGCACACCACCACCGGCCTTTGGTGAGGTTAGTGGTGGCTCATTTTGCTTGCCCCAAGATCTCTTCTGTTCCATATTATTGTGCAGTATCCACTTTTCATCGTCTGTCACAATTTGTTTTAAAATTGGAACATTTTTGTTTACATTTAAGAAGAGAATTGCATGCGGGAATACGGTCAATAAGTTTTTTTTTTGCTTAACTTTATGTGGAACCTTAACATCAAAGTGATGAACATAATCTAGATGGTGCAAATGATTTTCACTGCTTGATTTGGATATTTTAAGTGTGTCGGCTCTCCCTCGTAATGTAACGTTGATTGTTCCCAGTTAATGTCTTGATTTGATCGCTGCCAGCTTCAACTAGTCTACCTGACTCTGGAGAATCGTCCAGGGAGAAACCTCTAGCATGAAACTTTGCAAACCACTTGTGACACGTTTGGTCAGTCACAGCCCCGTGTCCATACACAGCACAAATCTTTTCTTTGCATTTCAGTTGTGACTTTACCTTTCTTGAAATAGTAAAGCATAATATACTGAAAATGTTGCTTTTCCCCCATATTCAGTATTAAAACGCACACACACAAATTCACCATTTTTGAGTTTTTAGAAAACGTGTGCTGATGTGACAGCCGTCACAATATAATCTAACAAAATTGTTTTGAATCAAGTTAAAGACATCTAAGCACTACTGGAGAGAGCCATCTTATGGAAAAAACAGAGTGAACTTTTTGGCTAACCCAATATAGTTGTGCTCATGATTCATACATAGAGCTGCTTTTACCTAAGTATCGTCCATCTTTCAGAAATCTTTTGTTTTTACCGAAGACAGTGGAACTTATTAACCTTCAGTGCTAAGTAGGAACGGTAAGAGTTTTGTTGTTGTTGTGTACATATGTGCATTTTGAACAACAGCTGCCATGCATGAAGGTGATGCTCTGTCATAATAGTCACCTGTGAGATGATCAGAAGGATGTAGTTACATTTGATGCTTGAGATAAAGTCCTTTTATTTTGAAGGATCTGTGCGAGATCCTCTAGGACAGTGTCTTCCAAAATGTGAATCATGACCCGTCATTCTTAGTTAAGAAAATCTCCCCGCCCCAAGGACATAGACACAGCTTTCTGTACCGTCTGAAAATGTTGTTGTATTTCTGCTGTTTATGTTTGAGCCTGTACTCTGTCCCAGACTGATGTCTGTGCACGAGCTGATTGCTCACAGCTTCACCCATGGGCGGACTGCCCTCTGCTTGCTGATCTGGAGTGCCTGCTGTCATCAATGGGGTCTCCCTGTGTGCCCACGGTGCTGGAGCTTGTGTGCGTCCCATTGGTTGCCTCGTCTGTCCTGGGGACACGGTCCCGTTTTTCATCATAGGTTCTAACTGTGCTGATGTCTTGAAATGCAACTGGCTTGTATGTGTTCATCTGTATTTTGTATCCAGGAATTTCTTTTTCTACAGATGAGAAAACTTAAGACTGATACAGGCTGTTAGAATGTACCCAGGGGCACTGCCAATACAGTGGCATGGTCAGAATTTTAACAACGGCCATTAGACGCCACTGACTCTGACCTGAGCTTGCATGCATGGCCCCACGTTGATCTTCAGGAGATTAACCTGGCTGCTTGTGAAGGTGGTGAGCTGGCACTCACAGATGCATCAGGGGCAGGAGAGCTGTGCCCAGGTGCATGGTCTGTGATGGCAGTCAGTGGAGTGTGCAGCCCTCTCGGGAGGAGGCCCTAGGGGCAGGGCCTCACTGTGGCCTGCCTGCTGCTGGGAGGAGTGCAGGCGCCGAGGCAGACAGTGCTCCGTTTTTGGTGTATATTGAAGACTTTGTGTGACTTCTGTCTTGTATTCTCAGTCATAAAATACATAAGTGTCTTTTTTAAAGTTTGTTTATTCATTTACTGGCTGTGCTGGGTCTTGGTTGCTGGGTGGGCTTTTCTCTGGTTGCAGTGAGCGGGGCTGCTCTCTAGTTGTGGTGCGAGGGCTTCTTACTGTGGTGACTTCTCTTCTTGTGGAGCACGCGCTCTGGGCCACGCAGGCTTCAGTAGCTGCGGCTCCCGGGCTCTAGAGTACAGGCTCAGTATTTGTGGTGCCCGGGCTTAGTTGCTCCACAGCATGTGGGGTCTTCCCAGGCCAGAGATTGAACCCATGTCTCCTGCATTGGCAGGCGAATTGATCACCACTGAGCCATCAGGGAAGCCCTATAAGTGTCATTTTTGACTCATGGAATGAGAGCCATGTTCCGTCCCCTCGCAGCTTATACATTGACATTACTTCACTTAGAGATCTGTCCTGTGTTTTCATTGTGGGTCTCTTCTCAGGAATCTAACTTAGTGCTAATGTCATTTTTCTGAAAATGGTAGCATACATGTCAGGTTAAGTTTGGGTGAGTATGATTTTTCTTCACAATTCTCCTTGTCAGCTTTTAGGAGATTGGGGACAGTCTGTGCTGAGTCATGAGGCCCCCTCCCATCTTTTTAACGATACCATTGATAAATGTATATTAAATTCAGAATTTCACTAACTTGGGGTAAGCGAGTCAGTCCATCTAAGAGCTGCTGCTGCTGCTGCTGCTAAGTTGCTTCAGTCATGTCCGACTCTGTGCGACCCCATAGATGGCAGCCCACCAGGCTCCCCTGTCCCTGGGATTCTCCAGGCAATAATACTGGAGTGGGTTGCCATTTCCTTCTCCAATGAATGAAAGTGAAAAGTCAAAGTGAAGTCGCTCAGTTGTGTCTGACTCTTAGTGACCTCATGGACTGCAGCCCACCAGGCTCCTCCATCCATGGGATTTTCCAGGCAAGAGTACTGGAGTGGGGTGCCATTCCCTTCTCCAGGGGATCTTTCTGACCCAGGGATTGAACCAGGGTTTCCTGCATTTCAGGCAGACTCTTTACCATCTGAGCCACCAGGGAAGCCCCTGATCCTTACTTCAAGATGTCTCAGCTGATAATTGGTTAGTTTACTCTCGTAATTATAATTACTGAAAAATATGTAGTTAGGGCTTCCCTGGTGGCTCAGTGGTAAAGAATTTGTCTGTCAATGCAGGAGACACGGGTTTGATCCCTGGTCTGGGAAGATTCCACATGCTGCGGAGCAACTGCGCCCACAGTGCCACAACGAGTGAGCTGTGCTCCAGAGCCTGGGAGCCGCAGCTACTGAGCCTGTGTGCCTGAGGAGCTGTGCCCCATGGTGAGTGGAGCCTCAACCGCATGAGGAGCCTGCGCTCACTGAGACTAGAGAAAGCCGCGAAGACTCAGCATAGCCAGAAACAAATACATAAAATTATTTAAAAAATAAAAAACAGAAAAGTCTACAGTCAGGATGTTTTGTTTGCACGTGTCCTACAGTGTGCTGTTGATGTATTTAAGTCTGAAGGAAGTAGACAGTGGCTCCAGGAGGCAAGGGCTGCCCTGATGCTCTCATGCGTTTTGGTCTGAGTTGCGATATTCTCGCTGAATGATCATTCTGCTTTGTTCTCTTCTCACACCCAGGGTTTGAGATTTCCTAGTAATACTTGCTGTAAGGAAACAATGTGTCTTTTCTACTGGAGTTTCTCTTCCTGCTGAGGGTCATCTGCCAGGAAAGAAATTTGGATATTAATGTTTTAATAGAAGAATTTACTCACTTTTCGGAATGGAGATTCTTTGCTTGAGGGGTCTCCTGGAAGACTGGGCGGAGGGGACGCAGGTAGACCGGTGGGCGTCTCCTTGCTTGGCGGCAGAGCCTGTCGGCTGACGTGCTTGTCACTCTAACAGTCTAGCACTGTCATTGCAAGAGTGTCTTCTGGAAATTTGAGGTGGTTTAGAAATGAGGTGCAGCACCAGCACATTAGGTTAAACACAGACATTTAAAAGAGGAAGATCTCTCCTTCCTTGACTTGACAAGTTGAAAGCACGTTTGTGCAGGCAGGGCGACTGCGACCGAGGGCTGGTGGGTGGGCGTCGGGCTCCCAGCAGGCCGGTCACCACACTTTTGCGCACACCTGCCGGTTGGGCCGCACCCCACCCTGTAGCCCTTTGCACAAGGCGTTTCAGGGTGCTGTTGCTGTGATTGTGTGTTTGTGTAGTCTTCAGGGTGGGGACCCCTCTCACACCCAGGATCACAGCACAGATCACTCACGACACATTAGATCACTGGTAGCCCAAAGACGATCTTGACCTGAGCCCTGACTTCCTATGAGTGGCACGGCCTAGCTGGTCCACACTCTTTGCTTTATTAGGAAGGCTTGGGTCCTGCCCCTCGGAGCAGATTTTGGACCCAGGAGGCGTGTGTCTTGGCAGGTATTGTGTCAGGCTGTTGGGTAGGCTTTCATTTGGTGGCCAGGCAGCTGGGCTGGAGCACGGTCAGTGGACCGGTAGCTGGCGTTCTTATGTCCTTGTGTTGACAGATGGACTTCGGGTCCCCTCTGAGCGTGAAGCTAGTCCTGCTCCGGTGACTTCCGTGGAACCCTCTCATTTCTGTGGTCTTCCATCTCAAACCAGCCCTCTCCAATGTATTTAGAGGGTGAGGGTGGTAAGGATTCTCAAGGTTTTGTGTTTAGGGGTTTGGGTAGGCAAATGGGACTAGAGCAGTGATAATGTATTAGATTTGCTTGGAAAATATTAAAACAGTTTTGCAATACTCACCCCGAGACACAGAATCTGAAGCATCTTCCGGGGTGGGAATGTTCCGGGAACAGATCACTCAAGATTGAAGTCTTTGAAATACAAGGGCATGTCTTCTGAGCAACCTGTTGTTTCTTCTGAGCCACTTGTTTCCACCTGGAGCGTGGAAAGTCCTGGGTGGCGGTGGAGTCTGAAATTCCTGGTGGGAGCTGGAGACTTGGAGGCCAGTGTCTGCGTCGTTGGCCCGGTTTCTGTGGTTAAAGAAGAGCACGTGTGTATGTCACGCAGCTTTCCTCACCCAGTCTCTGCAGGCTGAGGGAGTGCTTCCAGTCTGAGCACTTAAGCTGGCTTGAATGGGGCTGGTTGAACACACCTTGTTTTGCATTCGATACTCTGGCTTGGAAGCTCCGTGGTGGGAGCGAGGTGGAGGAGGAGCACAGTGTGCAGGTGGGTGCGGCGAGGGCTGTCGCAGCTCTTGAAACTGGTGAGTCCAGAAAGGAGACCGTGGATACTTCGTTTCTGGACATGCACTGACTTGGAAGTAAGGCAGCCCCCGGCGCTCTGGGAGACGGCATGCTGGGCCTGTGACCTTGAGAGCTGTCAGGAGCCCACCGGGCACCATCGCTTGGCTGGGCTAGAGGGACGCAGTGGCCGGGGAGGGCATCTTACTTACTGTGTTTTTACCTCTGGTTAATTTTGCCCACTAATCGCATGTATTTGGGGTGAATTTTTACTTGGGTCAAAGGGTGATTGGGAGCTGGGTGGATTGTAAGGGCACGGATGCTCGGAGGTCTAGAGCCGGGCACTTGACTGTGATCTGGGAAGTGGCCTCCTCTCCGCACCCGCTCTCCCAGGGATCAGTTGTGTGCTCTTGCTCCGAGGCCAATGCTGGGCCTGCTAGTGCCCAGGGCGCGGTGTGCAGCCCCGGAGTTGAGCACAACCGTTGTCTTCCAGCATAATGGCCACCTGACGGAGAACCAGAGAGTGGGCCTGGAGAACAGCCCCTGGACACGGGAGCGGAGGGGAGCCATCTCCTGTGAGGGAAATGGGGTGTCTTCCAGAAACTGGAAGCAGTCTGGAGTTGCTGGGGTGCCTGTGTCCCCGGGGCGCACACCTTTAGTGGGGTGCCTGCAGTGGGAACCCGCCCTCCCAGCAGGAAAGTGGGAGCTCCTTTGCTCTGTGTGTGTGTGTGCGTGTACGTGTGTGCACATACGCATGTGCGTCATCAGGGTGGCGTCTCAAGTTTGGACTCGAATCCACCCCTCGTGAGCCCAGTGACTCCTGTGGGCAGAGTGGGGTATGTAGGGATAAACGAGACACGGCGCGTTCCCTTCCCAGCAGCGTGGTGGGGGTTGTGATGACACGGGTGGGGAAGCACTGGGGCTGCTGAGTCAGGAGTCTGGCCGGCTGGTGGGGGCTGAGGCAGCAGAGGTTTGGAGCTGGATGACTCCAGGCTTCTGTCTAGGGTTTGGTCATGAGCTGGGCACAGCAGGTTTGGACTTGGAGGATCTTCTAGACAGGAGTGCCCTGAACCAGGGCAGGAAATACAGTCGTAATTACCTTGGGGCTCGTCTGTGTGCGTGTGTGATGTGGCGTGTCTCTGGTGTGGTGAGCTTTGTGAGTTCAGTGAGGAGCTCTGAGCTGGAGATTGGGAATGGGGTCTAACAGAGGGCTGCTCTGATTGCCCCTGGTGGGCCCACAGGAGCAGGAGCGCTGACAGCAGAGAGGCTGCTGCGGGCTGTGATTCTGGACACAAGTGTCACGGCCGCAGCCCTGGCTTCTGAGACGGGGTGTCTGTAGGGCCAGGCGCCAGTGCCCCCGGCCACGGCAGGGGACAGTGTCCTCTCTGTGGAGAGTGGGGTGCTGACTAGGAATTCTGAGTTTGCTGGGAGCTAAACACTGGTAGTCTGTTTCCTGACTTAGACCCCCAGGAAAGCTGTCTCCTGTCTTGGTGGTCAGGGTCTCCAGTGTGTCTGTGATGTCTGAGTGACCGTGTTCTGTGTGGCTTGTTGTGTGGAAGGGGTGTGGGCGCTTAGCACCCTAGGCCCAGGAAGTGCCCAGGGTGGTGGAGGGTGGTGTGTCCCAAGTGACAGCGTGCTGGTTTCAGAGACTGAGCAGTAGTTGTTATTTGCTGTATTCTAGGTGTCGACTTCATCATAAACACTGTGTTATCCTGTTACTGTCTTAATAGGAAAATCAAGACACTTAGGGAGCAGCTTGTGCTTTTCAAGAAAACCAAGGTGTGGTTGGAAGCTGCTTTTCTAGTCCTTGTGCTTAACGTCAGCTTCAGAAATCCTGTGCCAGCAACAGGACAAAAAAGTCCTGACCCAGCTGTGTACACACACGTGTAGCTCATGTGCAGACCCTGGGAGTCCACTGTCCACGAGCGCTTGTCCCGCCAGCCGTGCCCGGTTCCTGTCTGCGCGTCCCATCCTGACATGGCACCACTGGTGTGTGTGAAGATGGGAGGGTTCTTGATGGGATTGTGGAAACCGGGTTTGTATGCTCCTGAGACCGCACAGCTCTCTCGGAAGGGCAGTGTTGCTGTGACCCTGCCGTGTCACCTCCTCTTCCCGCTGGCAGTGTCGCTTGTTCATACGGCCAGGCCACAGTGTCCACTGATTTGATTTCTGGCGTAGGTCTTTGGAGAGGCTTCTCAATAAAATCTGTGTTTTGTTTTTTTTTTAATAGTGATTTTGGAGGATCATATATGGTACCATTTGCTCTTCTTTTGATACTAGATTTTGACTTTCAAATAGTTGAAGTTGCTGGTTTTGATGTAAAAATATTTGATGAATGAAAAGATGTTTTTAGTTGTCTGTGTACCTTTAAACTCCTAGTTTTGAATGAATACATTATAAATCAAATGTATTATTTCATGTACCTAAATTTTTTATTATTATTTTATTTTTGGCTTTGCTGGGTCTTTGTTGCAATGTGGGGGCTTCCTCTGGTTGTGGTGGGGAGGGGCTGCTCTTTGTTGCAGCACACAGGCTTCTCGTTTCGGTGGCTTCTCATCGCGGAGCACCTGTCCTCGAGTGGGCAGGCTTCAGCAGTGGGGGCACATGGGCTTGCTTGTCCCGCAGCATGTGAAATCATCCGAGACCAGGGCTCAAACCCGTGCACTTTGCATTGGCAGGTAGATAGCCATTGAACTGCCGGGAAGTCTCAAGTTTCATGTGTTTTTGAAAGACCCAGATACATTCAGTATATCCCTCCAAGACATTTTTTCATTCATTGATAAGATTTTTGAGATTTGCTTCTGTTGTGTAGCTGCAGCTTACTTGTGAGTAAGGGGGCTGTTTGCCTGTGGCTGGCCTGCCCACGAGGCCCCTCTGTGTGATATTTCTTAGTGACATTGATGACACGTGCTGGTCCTTGTGGGGTCGCCCAGGCCCTCTGGCTTCTCCTGAGCTGGACCTAGAGGCACGTTTCTGACCTTGGATCCTGGGAGCTCATTTGGTCTGAATCATTGTCCTTTGCCTTTGCGGGCAGGTCCCTGGGTAGGTGAAGGGAGGAAGTGGGGAGGGGACAGTGTCGTGGGACTGGCCTGTCTGAGGGGCAGGCGTGGCTGGCGTGCGGGGTGAGTTCCAATTTTACTCTTGAGTGTGACAGTGAGTCTGTAGAAGCTACAAAATCCGTAACTCTGGCAGAGGCTTACTGTCAAACTCCTGAAAGGAGAACGTCTGCAGATGGCCCTTCCAGGGCCCCAGGCCTCAGGCGCCTGCTCTGGGGAGAATGACTGGCCCGTTCCGGTGTTCTCTCCTTAACTGGCCTTTCTGAGCAGTGCTGTCCAGGAGCGGAGTCCAGACAGAGGTGTCTGCTTAGGGTGCCCTCCCTGAGTCCCGGGTGTGAGCGCCTCTCCTGTACAGCCAGACACCCTAAAACCTCGGGGTTGTTGGAGTGACCCAAAGTGAAGGAAGGGCCATGGTGTAGTCCACACAGAGAGAGGCGACATTACGAAAAGAACTGAGGGGAAATTAGTATTTATAGGCGCTCACTGGATCCTCTTGTTTCAGAATCTCCTCACCGCTGCTCTGGGACACGCCTCTGTTGGATTTAATTTACAGTCATCAGCCACGGCTTTCAGCGATGGACTCGGTAAGAATTTTATTGCACCTGCTCTCTCTCAACAGTTTGTATTGTTTTCATTGGTTTGTAAAAAGAAGTATTAAAGTCATTCTTACCTCTCCTTGCTGGTTTTCTTGGGCTTGATAGAGTTTTGTCTCAGTATCTGGGTTTTGTCTTGGATTTCAGGGAAACAAGGGGCTGCAGGGTGGTGGTGAGCCCTGTGGGTCAGTAGGTAGCTTCCCTGGTGTCCCAGAGAGAGGCGCCTGTGGACACATGAAGACGCTGGGCAGCCTGGTGTGTGCCGAAAGTTGACTTCTTACCAACGTTCTGTCTTAGTGGCTCTCTCCCCAGGTGACCTGGGCCCGCGGCCCGGCTTGCTCCCTGTCTGGTGCTCTGGGCCTGTGGCGCTCGCACCACCTGAGCGTTGTCATCCCTCCGCCGGGGAAGCGGGGTGGCCCATGCTGCTCTGTGTGCGGGCCGGCCAGTAGGCACACGTGAATTTCCTTAGGTTTGAGGCCCGCGTGTGTGGTTGGTGGGTGTGGGGTGGGCTCTTGGCCGGGTTGCCTTGAGCTTGCCTTCTCCTGGGAGTCCTGGTGCAGCCTCAGCCTGGCTGGACACTCTGCTCTAGGATAGAGTCCTCCTCCCTTAGGGGACACGTCCCAGGGGCAGTTCCTCGTGTCTTCTGATCTGTGGATTGATAACAGTTGGAAAGAAAACTTGGCTCCTTTCAGTGTTTCATACCTTGACCTGGTATTAAGGTTTTAAAGCCAACAGCCCCAGAGTGTATTCTGTGTGTTTTGTGCTGTTTCCAGCAGACAGGGAAGAAGCCTTTCCTGCTGCTCAACCCCACAGACTCAACCCTGCCTCAACTGTCCTCTGTGCGGCCACTTTGAGATGCACCTGGCCGGCCTCTCTGATGATAGAAGTGTTTCCTTGGAAATGGAGTTGAGTGCGATGGAGAACTCTGAGTTTGCAGGGTGGTCTGGAGTGGGAGAGCAGCCGGCCCGGCCACTGGTGGGTGGTGTGGGGTCGGGGTGTGGTGGGCTCTGTTGCCCCCGGGAGGCCCCCAGGGCGGTCTTCCAGGATGAACCCATGCATTCCAGGGCAGCCACTGAGAGCCTCTGCCCTGGGGCAGGAGGCAGAGGGGAGCCAGGCCCACCCACACCTGCAGGCTTGAGCCTGGCCTTTGTTTGGAGACTGGAAGGCTGGCCTTAATTTATGACAAGAAAAAACAAGATGCTGCCTAAATGAGGTAATTAGTAAGCATTTGGTGATTCTTGATGAAAAGAAAACAATTTACCAGCCAGGCTGCTGACAGGTTCCGGGGCTGGCCTGATGGCTCTAGTGGATTTCGAGCAGTGGGCGTGTTCCTGTTTGGAATGCTGTCTGAGATGGAAGGGTTGTCATTTTGACAGTACATCACACAGGTAATCCAGGGTATCTAATGCTGTTGATCACTTTTGTGAACCATAAATATTCAGTCAATACTGATTACACTGATTATAATTGTCTTCAGAAATCCACTGTTTGGATGTGATAGAGATGAGGGTGTGACTGCGGGTGTGAACACTGGTGGAAGGGTCTACATTCCGTGACCTTTCCTAGCATCTGAAGGCACAAGTTTAAAAACACTAATTTTGCAGGCTTTGTAATGCTTTTTCATTGTTATTCATATCATCCATTGTTCTTAATTTTCATTCTGACCACATAAGGTGGAATGTGAACCACTGAGGTCCCATCTGAGGTCACCGTTTCCAACAGAGGTGGCTACGTGTTTCCATCTGTGCGCGTGTCCCTCCCCGGCATCCTTTAGGGCCCAGTTTGGATAGACTCTGGGCTGGTCTGTAGTGACTGTGGCTCCGGGGTCCATGACGGGGCGGGCTGATTGGATTTGCATGGTTTTTTTTTGGATCACACGGTTTGAAGGTCATACTGTGTTACAGTTATTGACCCTGCCGCCACCTGAGCAGCATCCGGCCACTGGTGGCTGTGGCCCTTCACATCACAGCACACGCGGTGTGCCTTGGCTGCAGGGCGGTGGCGGGTGGATTTGCAGTTGGTGAGAAGCTCATAGATCATAGTGTGCTAATAATACATTTGCCTGTTTAACAGATATTTGTCAGGATTTAAAAATAGATAACAAAGCACACTTTTTGCTTCTTTCTCAAAGAAATATGCATAGCTAATTATACAAGTAAAACTTATGTATTCTAGATTTTTGAGTATAATAACTTTTTATTATAATTTTAGAGTTCTGGCTGCTCTAGGCTCTCTTAAAATACATACAGAGTACGGAATATTAGACGCCATTTAAATTAGGCTTCATTAAATGCTCGCTTTTGTTCCTATAGACATTGGCCACTGTGTTTACACGCTTTCCCAGAAAAGTCCTCACTCTTGCCCGCCACAGGTCTTGGTGGTCAGTAAACACTGGGTCTCTTACGCCAAGACATTTGAGGTGCTGGGAAAACTCGTGTGGCCAAGGAGAGGGTTTGGGAAGCAGGCAGGTGAGAGAAACAGGGCGTCTGGGCCCAGCTTGCACCCTAGTTCGTCCGGGTGTTTCTGGCTGCAGCAGCCTCAGGGCTCTGGTTCCACACAGTTGTGCTGGGCAGGAAGGAGCTGGAAGGGCTTGTGGGCTGTTAGTAGCAGCTCATCTGTTGCTTATAATATTGCAGTCATTTTCCTTCCGTTGTTAGCAACAGGGATTCTCACGGAACCAGTGTTCTTCGTATTTATTTATATCTATTTGACTCTACTGTGTCGCTTGTGGAATCTGAGTTCCCCGACCAGGGCTTGAACCCGGGCTTCGGCAGTGAAAGTGTGGAGTCCTGACCACCAGGGACCACCAGGGAACTCCCTATTTTATTTTTTGAGCCATCAGATTTTAAAAGCTGGCTAAAGGGATTTCCTCCAAGTGTTATGTTGGAGGGTGAAGAGATGGCCTGCATCTGCTTCAGAACAGAACTGCACAGCTTCTGTGAAACCCGAGCTGAACTGGCCTGTGGGGCCAGCATGGAGTCCCTCCTCCTTCCTGCCGCCCCTCAGGACCGGGCTCTGTGAGGCTTTCGAGGTTTCTGCAGGCCGGTGTTTGAGGCCATTCCTGAGTCCACTTGGACCTCAACGGGAGGAGGAGGTTGGGTAAGGTGGTGGAGGTGCTGTGCGCTGGTGGATTGTCTGGGGGCTGACCAGATGGAGGTGGGGAGGAGGGTGTGGGCGGAGGTGGGGAGGCGCCTTTGTGGCTGGACGGTGTTTACTCTAGAATAGATGCCTTTTTTAAAAATTAATTTTTGTTGGTGTCTAGTTGATGTATAATGTTGTGTTAGTTTCTGCCATACAGCAAAGTGGCTCAGTTATACATGTTTCCACTCTTCTTTAGATTTTATTTCCATATAGGTCATTACAGAGTGTTGATAGGGTTCCCTAGAGTTATCAGTTCTATACGTAGTAGTGCTTATCTGCCATGGAATTGGTACCTTGATCGTCACTTGTGTTGTTGTTCAGTCGCTCAGTTTTATCTCTTTGTGACCCTTTGGACTGTAGCCCACCAGGCTCCTCTGTCCATGGGATTCTCCAGGCAAGAATACTGGAGTGGGTTGCCATTCCCTTCTCCAGGGGATCTTCCTGACCCAGGGATCGAATCCGTGTCTCCTGCATTGGCAAGAGAATTCTTTACCACTGAGCCACCAGGGAAGCCAGACATTTGTGTTGCCCTTGGGGAATAGGGATTTGGGTATTCTTAGTGTCAAGAAAAGGGATGGTGGTGAGGTTCTCGGTGTGCTGTGTTCTGAGGGTGAGGATGCCATGTTTGATCCGCAGTTATCTGCTGGGGGTGCTGCAGGTGGACTGAGGGCTGACCAGAAGGCGAGGAAGGTAAGCAGAGCAGAGCCAACAGCAGTGCAGAGCCGTGGCCGAGGGTAGCGTGGGCCCCCGGGTTGCCATCAGGAAGGCGGGGCAGGCAGTGCTCGTGTGCTCGCTGTCTCAGCGCCTGCCCGCTCCCTGCGTCTGTGCAGGCAGAGGCCCTGGGGCAAGGCCAGAGTGCTGGGAGGAAGGAGGGGGTGGGAACCAGCTCTTGGGAAGTCACGTGGCACTTAGGCCTTGGACTCTGTGGACCTTTTGTGAATGGGTGGTTTATCACAAGTAAACCCAGGGCCCTTGAGCACCTTGGAGGGTCCTGGCTGTCTGTGTGGGTGGGGTCTCATGGGCCGTGCATCTGCATCTGGTTCCCAGCCGACTGTCCACTTCAGCCTCCTCCAGGAACCTCCTCCTTGTCCATTTTCTCCATCTCCTAGTTAGGGTCAGCCTGGGTTTAAAATTTGTTCTTGTTAATTTTTGGGGCAAGGATTTTTTACTTTTTTAATTCTTCTGTTCTTTTGAAAAGTTTACTGTCTAGCTCACCTCCCCTGCGCCTGGCACCCCTGCGTGTTTTCGTCTTGGCCTCGGGCAGAGCGGCGGACGTAGGGAGGAGCCGCAGGAAGCCTGGGCTGCAGAAGCAGGACAGTGGGTTCCTGCCCTGTGTTTGTGTGTGTGTGTGGGGGGGGGTCTCTAGAGTCTGTGTGAGTTGGGTGCTGGAGCCTGTGGAGTCAGCGCTGCTGTAGCCCAGCCTCACAGCTAGCATGTCGGATGCTGTCTTGGCTTGAGGCCTATGGCATGAATGGGTCAGGGGACGAACAGGTTTTCAGCCTTGCCTGGGGGGCAGGGCACAGCTGGAGAAACCCTGTTGTGGGCATTTTTATGGGAAAAGCTATGATCAGATGTGTAAGCTCCTCTAATCTCCTTTAGCTAATACTTCACTTTTTTTTTTAGAAGAAAAAATATCCCTTTTCTTTGTGCTTGAGTCTGCACACAACATCTCCCTGGCATCCTCCATCTGGTGACAGCTGTTCTTCAGGTCTCTGGGTGGGGTCTCCATCTCCCAAGGCTAATGTGGGAGGGGTTCTACTCTTCCAGGAACCTCAAAGGGCTGTGAGCGGCACCAACTGTCCAGACACCTTCACTTTTGTATTTCTTCCCCATTCCCCACACTTTTCAAAGACGCTGAATAGTAGCATTTTCAAGGTTCCATAACTATCAGCAGCAGACTGAGTGCATCCTGGAGTCCTGGTTACACTGAGGAGAGAGGTCACCATGCAGGCGTCTGCCTTGAGGGGGGGCAGGGAGCGAATGCAGGGGCCCCTCTTTACACTTGTGCCATGGTTGTGCTGCAGTGTGTGTGGTGGGGGTGGGTGTGGGTTTGTGGTGGCTGTGTGGTGTATCTGTGGTGGGGGATACGTGGTGGTGGGGTGCTGTGTGTGTGGGTTTGTGGTGGCTGTGTGATGGGTGCTGTGTGTGTGTATGTATGTGGGTTTGGGCTTGTGATGTGTATAATGTGTATCTGGTGGGGGAAATGTGCAGTGCTGTGTATGTAGGTTTGTGGTGGCTGTGTGGTGTATCTGTGGTGGGGGATACGTGGTAGTGGGGTGCTGTGTATGTGTGTGTGTTTGTAGTGGCTGTGTGGCTTATCTGGTGTGGGGTATAGTGGTGGGGTGCAGTGTGTGGGTGTGTGGCATATCCGTGGTGGGGGATATGTGGTGGGGTGCTGTGTGTGTATGTATGTTTGGGTTGTGTGTGTGTGGGGGGGGTATCTGTGGTGGTGGGGTGTTTGTGTGTGTGTGTATGTGTGGGGTGTCTGGTGGTGGGGTGCTGTGTGTGTGTATGTGTGGGTTTGTGGTGTGTGTTACAGGTGTCTGTGGTGGGGTGGTGTGTGTGTGTGTGTATGTGTGTGGTGTGTGTTACAGGTGTCTCTGGTGGTGGGGTGTTGTGTGTATGTATGTGTGGGTTTCTGGTGTGTGGGGGGGTGTCTGGTGGGTGTTGTGTGTGTGGGGGGTGTCTATGGTAGTGGGGTGTTGTGTGTGTATGTATGTGTGGGTTTGTGGTGTGTGTGTGGGTGTCTGTGTGGGGGGGTGTTGTGTGTGTGGGGGTGTCTATGGTAGTGGGGTGTTGTGTGTGTGTGGGTTTGTGGTGTGGGTGTCTGGTGGGGGGGTGTTGTGTATGTGTGGGTTTGTGGTGTGTGTAGGGGTGTCTGTGGTGGTGGGGTGTTGTGTATGTGTGGGTTTGTGGTGTGGGTGTGGGTGTGTGGGTGTCTGGTGGGGTGTTGTGTATGTGTGGGTTTCTGGTGTGTGTGGGGGTGTCTGTGGTGGGGGGATTGTGTGTGTGTGTGTGTGTGTGTGTGTGTGTGTATGTGTGGGTTTGTGGCGTGGGGGGTGCTGTGTGTGTGTGTGTGGGTTTGTGGCGTGGGGGGTGCTGTGTGTGTGTGTGTGTGTGGTGTCTTGGGCCGTCACGCAGTGCTCAGCGCTGGCACAGGGGTCACGTGCCTGGATGTGCGCAGTGCAGGGTGAGGCCTGGGCGCAGGGCAGGCAGGACCAAGCCTGCGTACTAGGCTGACGGCAGAGCTGTGTTCTAGAGGCCCTGTGCCTGCCGTCGTGGTCCGTTTCTTGTCCAGGGAAGAAGCTGCTGTCCTGTTCACTCTGAGCCTTTTGCTCTTTGTCCTGAGGCTTAAGTGAACCTTGGTTCATGTCCCCAGGACAGTGGCCTCAAAGGAGTCAGCGGCATCTGCAGCCCCCTGAGAGGGTGGCAGGTGGAGACCGCCCAGCTGTCGGCCCCTGGGGGTGCGTGGCTGCCTGTGTGGAATGGGGCAGCGCCCGGGGCCCTGCTGGGGTGGCTGATCCCACACTGCTGCCGACGTCCTCGTTCTTGACCTGATCATTTGTCACCTTGGCCAGAGATGGAGTCGTATACCCTTTCTGCCCTCCCACAGCAGAGGGGCCCCTTGAGCCTGAGGAGGGCAGAGCCTGGGCACTGGGTGGGGAGCAGGTGAGACGGGAGGCCGGGCTGGTGGCGGAGGGCCCGGACCAGCCTTTCGGGCTACCTCTCTTACAGAAGCCAGGCGCTCTGTTCCTCTTTTTCAGGCTCACAACAGAATCAAACAGCAAGGTGTAGAGATTTCCCATACACACTCAGCGCCCACTCACTCACCCCAGAGGAGCGATTGATCTGTGTATTTATTTATTAAAAGTTTGTTTATTTTTGGCTGCACTGTTCGCTGCTGTTCGGGCTTTCTCTGGTTGCAGCGGGAGGTGAGTCCTCTCTAGCTGCGGTGTGGTGACTGCAGCCTCTGCACTGCAGGCTCAGTTGCTGTGGGGCACGGGCTAAGCTGCCCCGTGGCTTGTGGTATCTTCCTGGCCATGCCCCTTGCATTGGCAGGCGGATTCCTATCCTCTGTGCCCCCAGGCGCCTGCAGTTGATATGCTGCTGCACAGACTGGGCGTCCCCAGGGTCCGCAGGCTGCATCCGGCCTCCCTCTGGGTGCTGGCGCTCTGTGTGTGCTGCAGTGTCTCCCTCCACCTCCCCTGTCTGCACTCTTGCCTTCTCCAGAGCATCCGGTGGTCAGGCTCATACTGCCTTCTCAGGTTGGCTCCTACCACTTAGTAACGTGCATTTAAGGGGCTTCCGTGTCCTTTCAAGGCTTGATAGCTCATTTTTCTTTTTCTTTTTTAGTGCTGAATAATAATAATAGCCCATTGTCTAGATGTTCCACAGTTTATTTATCCATTCACCTACTGAAAGGCATTTTGGATCACTTTATTGTCTCTCTGGTCTTCTTGGATGGGAAATAGACAGTAAACAAAGCCCGCTGCTGACCTCTGAACTCAGTTCTGACCTCTCTGTGAACTGCTTGGAAAAGGGGGCGTTGCCCTCTGGACACTTGTCCTATGCTGTCCTCCATTTCCGAGAGCCCTGGACTGTGCGGGATGTTGCTCCAGAACACTGCAGCCTGAGATGCCTCTCGGAGAAGCCATCCCAACAGTGCGAAGCCAGTGATGGGCAACAGGGAGAAGGATGGCCTCAGGCCCTGGTCTCCAGGGGTCTGGGGGCGCACACCCCAGTCCAGAGGTGGTGCAGGGCCCTCACTGGGCCCAAGGGAGCCTGTGTGCCTGTCCAGTCACTGTGCTTTGGGCCACACCACTTAACTTTCCTTTCAGAGACTAGACCAGCAGTATTTAGCCTGGGCTTAAACATGTAGAGTCATGAGGTCTGTAGCCATTTGTGTGCTGCCAGTCTCCAGACTCAACCCACACACTGCGTTTTTGAGAATGGGCTCTGTTCCCAGACTCAGCAGTGGGGTTGATGCTCGGGGCCTGAGCCCTGTTCTGAAGCAGGTCTGCCGGGTGGTTCAGGTAGCCAGCTCAGGGACCGTCCATCCACCCCTGTTCTGCAGCTTCACTGCAAGGCCTTCATCCCCATCTGTAAATGACGTTGATTCTGGACCCTTGAATCCTGACCCTCAGAGTACTGAGTGCTGGGTCTGCACAGGGGTGCTTGCTGTTCAGTCTGCTGAGCAGGAAGCACGCAGGCCCAGTCCTGTCTGCCCGGGGCACAGGGCCCTCCCGCGTGTCAGGGGGAGGAGAACCAACAGACAGGCCCGCTTCCCTGCTTCAGTCTCCTCCGTCCACACGGCCCTGGGAGACAGAAAGCCGGCGCTTCCTGGAGAGATGTGCTCAGATTTTTGTATGTTCATCTTTTACTTCTTCTCACACACATGTATTAAAGGGTCACGTTATAGGTGCGGTCTTGGGAGGGTCTGTGACGGAATGGGGCCTGGAGTAGGCATCTTTCCTGCCCGCCCGTGTTCCTGGACCCTGTCGTTTTGGAAACTCTTCATGTTGGGAGCACCGAGGGGCCCAAATGAGTCCTGTCCGTGTCCCTGTCCGGGACATCTATCAATTAAAACTCTCATTTACTCATTTCGTTTAAAAAGTAGGAGTAATAAACTCATTGTACATTACTCTAAATAGCACAGCTTTACTCAAAAACCACTGTATTTTCCAAAATGAAAAACTGTCATATGTTCCTTTGGTTAAAGTATACCAGAAAAATGTAGCTGGAATAGGGAAGAATATTTGAATAGCTTTTTGGGGGGGCCACACCCTGTAGCTTGCAGAGTCTTTGTTCCCTGACCAGGGATTGAACCCAGGCCATGGCAGTGAAAGCACCAAGTTCTAACCACTGGATCACCAGGGAATTCCCTTTAATAGCTTTCTGGTACAGTTCTGGAGGTGGTGTTTGATACGATACTGAAACTGAACGAATGGCCATGTGGTGAAGGTCAGAGGAAGCGCGGGGTCCTGCTCTGGGTCCCAGTTAGTTCTTCTCAGCCGTGTTTGACCCTTGGTCTTTTTTGTACTGTAACCAGACCTTTTACCTGTTTTGAGTTCTGCAGCAGTGCCCACGGGCAGTTGGTCAGCTGTGGTGTACTCAATTCTTTCCATCTTTCAGATGCTAACATATTTTATTTTGCTGCTTTTGTTTTTCTTGTTCTCTCTCTCATCAGAGGAGCCTTTAAGCCACCAGAAGCTGTCTGTTCATAGAGTTTTCCAAAATTCTGGTATTTGATCAAATACTTGAATTTTAGCATTGGCAAATTCCCAGTGGTTAGGATCCTGAGCTTCTGATACTGGGGGCCTGGGTTCAATCCCGGTGTGGGGAAATAAGATCTCTCAAGCTGTGCGGCCAAAAATAAAAAGTAGAATTAAAGCCAAAGTTCAGGTGTTTTCCTGGAAGTGGCAGTCTAACTTTGTTCATTTTCTAGAAGCAGTCTGCCAAATTCCTGTGTCTCTAGAGCCTGCCTGTCAGTCATTCTTGCATATAAAAATGGTGTTCCCTGAAAAAATGCTTTTGCTGGAGGCAACTATTATTGGTACACGGGATAAATGTTTCATGTGCATTTCATATTTTGTCACATAGAATATGAAAAAGACAAGTATGGAAAGGCCTGGTGTTTAATGAAATTAACAATTACTACTTCATCATGGAGGTTCTTAAGCAATTGGACCATCACCTTTGCATCATGAGTGCAAATACCACCCCAGCCAAAGAGGCAGTGTTGCTATGAAAAAAGTTTCCAAAGTGGGTTGCCAAAATTCCTTCGGGTCCTTGGACCACATTTTATAAACAGCTATACTGAGCTCTTCAGCCTGTATGAGAAATCGTAGTTTAACAAATCAAGTCAGCCTGCATGCTTGTTGGTCACTCAGAATGTGACAGCCTCAGGAAACCGCCAGAGTGTGCATTACTTCTCCCCAGTGCGTCAGTGCTTGAGTCTGTGTGCATTTTCAGAAGGCTCCTGATCCGGTAGAGCCTTGGTGGTAAGTCCCCTCCTGTAGTTGTCAAGGGGACATGAACATAGGCCCCCTTTAGAGCAGGTGTCTGTATGTGTCTCCCGGCTTGGTCTTTTGGCGAGCTCACATTCTCAGCTGTGGATCAGTCCCCTCAGCTGCTTTCCCTTCCTCTGGCCTCCCCTTTCTCTGCAGACTGGCAGCAGAAAGGCAGCAGAAGGCCGAAGGCCACACACCCTGCGTGCCTCTGCTCCTGGGCGGCTGCTCCTGGGACAGGTTGCTGGGTGCCGTCCCGCCCTCCTCTAGCAGCGCCGCCCCTGCCTGGGCCTCAGCCGGTTTCCTTGCATAGTTCTACCTGTGCAGAAGCTGTCTCCAGACTGGCTGTGTGCCTCACAGCTTTACACACCGATTCTCTTGGTCGTGAACCATGTAGCTCACACTTGGCTGACTGAAGTTTTGTCTTTTGTGGTTCAGCCTCGTCACTTGATCTAAAAATTTGTCTTTGTTTTTCCAGATTTTGCAGATCTTTTAAGATGATCTGGATTGTGATGACTCAGAACATATTGGTACACAGTTGCTGGCTTGGAGTTCTGTGTGATGTTGTTCAGTTGTTAGGTTGTGTCTGTTTGTGACCTCATGGACTGCAGAACGCCTGGCTTCCCTGTCCTTCATTATCTCCTGGAGTTTGCTCAAATTCATGTCCTTTGAGTCAGTGATGCTGACTAACCATCTCATCCTCTGCCGCCCCCTTCTCCTTTTTGCCTTCAATCTTGCCCAGCATCAGGGTCTTTTCTGATGAGGTGGTTCTTCGCATCAGGTGGCCAAAGTACTGGAGCTTCAGCAATAGTCCTTACAACGAAGGAGCAAACATCTTTTAATTTCATGGCTGCAGTCACTGTCTGCAGTGATTTTGGAGCCCAAGAAAGTAAAGTCTGTTACTGTTTCCACTTTTTCCCCTTCTGTATTCTGTGAAGTGTGGGACTGGATGTCATGTTCTTAAGTTTTTTTGAAAGTTGAGTTTTAAGCCAGCTTTTTCACTCTCTTCTTTCACTTTCATCAACAGGCTCTTTAGTTCCTCTTTATTTTCTATTATGAGAGTGATATCATCTGCATATTTGAGGTTGCTGGTATTTCTCCCAGCAGTCTTGATTCCAGCTTGTGACTCATCCAGCCCAACGTGGGCTTTTGCCCGTGGCAGCGAGCGGGGGCTGCTCTCTAGTTGCGGTGCGTGGGCTGCTCATTGCAGTGGCTTCTTTTGGTGGGAACACGGCCTCCAGGGTGCCCTGGCCTAGTAGTTGGGGCACACAGGCTTAGTTGCTCTACTGCATGTGGTGTCTTCCCAGACCAGGGCTAGCAAACCCGTGTCTCCTGCATTGGCCGGCGGATTCTTTGCCACTGAGTCACCAGGGAAGCCCCAGTGAATATAATTTCTGAGAAGTGAAGGCGTAGTCCTTTGGTTCTGTTTTCTTGTCGGGACCAGTTTCTTCGCCCTCTTTCTTGCCATAGAGGGCAGCCCTTGGCCAGCCTAGGACACGGGAGCCCGTCCGAGCCTCCCTGCTGTGGACCGGAGTGTCTCCATCTCCAGCAGGGAGGGGGCAGGCGGGGAGGCTCCTGGGCTGAGGTCTCAAGATGCGAGCACCACGGGCGCTGTAGCTGTCTGGGGAGTGCGTTTACTCAGATGTTCTGGGTCCCGGCCATGGAGAATTGGCGTTTCTTTGAACCTTCTCTCTGAGCCTGTGTTCAGAAAAGCTAGAGTAGAGGAGCAGTAGGATTTGTTCGTTAGGTGTTGGCTTCGGGGCTGCCTAGAAAGCATTTAGTTGTCCAACTAGAAAGTCATGAAGAGGGTAGAGGTTACAGGTGGCATACAACATCTGTCGGTTGTTCGGGATGTGGGGTTTAGCTGCGTTTCTGCAGCAGAGCTGGCGGCGGCTTGGATGCTGCTGGGTGCTTTCCCTTTGTGGCTCATCTCTGGCTGGAATCCAGCCAGGCTTCCTGGGAGGGGTTCTCTCTGTGTGGGGTGCTCTGTGCCACACGCTGCCCTGTGCTGGAGGATAGATCTGGTTTCCTTTTTATGGCTTGGAAGCTCTTGCCTCTCTAACCAACTCTGCTGTGGAAAGTGGCTTCTTGGTGCGTGCTTATGTCTGTGCTCTTGCATGTGCACACACACAAGCAAACTCCTCACAGACCTTCCGTGATGCAGACACCAATGGGGCTGTCGTTAGGATTGAATTATGCATATACTAAATGTGGGCTGCTGTAAAATGTTGTCAGACCAAAGGATGTGTTTGAGGCAAATGGAAGGAAAAGATCATTCCGTCCCTAAGTTTAAAATTTTTTTATGTTTTATTCCGCACCCCCCCCCCCCCCCCAGTGTTATTGAGACACAATTGACATTTCACCTTGTGTAAGTTTCAGGTGTGCAGTGAAATGACCCCATGGATCTAGTCATCTTCTGTCACCTCACACAGCGGTAAATGTTGTTTCTTGTGATAAGAACTTGTAAGACCGCTCTGCCCTCTCTGCCATCTCCCTCCTCCACCACACCTGACTCTCTGTGCCAGCTGCCTCTCGTGGGCTCCCTCTCAGCTCTGTGTGTGTGTCGATCGCTGTTGTGTTCTGCATCAGTGTCCGTATGAAGCTGAGGCACACGCCTTTGTCTCAGAACAACTTCAGGGCAGGTGGCTCCTGCGCACGACCGGGGGAGGTTGCAGACGGGTCTCACCTGCTTCCTGAGATGTGCTTGACCTTCTGTGCAGGCGAGCAGGCTGTGGCCAGTGACTCCCTGACTCCCCAGGCAGGCTCTGGGTTTGGCTCAGGGCTAGACTTGCAGGCGTGTCAAACAGCTGGCCAGTCCCTTTGGCGTGCCCCGTCCCAGGGTCTGAGGGTGGAGTCTGGGACAGGCTTCAGCTTAGGGAATGTTCTCCTTCTGGGGGGATTTCAGGACTCAGGACAGGTAGGTGTTTTAGGTTCTTTATCTCACCTGTGGCTCTTAGAGCGCCTCTGTCTGTGGGAACAGAGCTCTGGTGAGTGTGACCACCGTCACCTCCCCTTGTGGGCGTGCTGTGGGGGAGGTGGGAGGGCGGGTCGGGGGAGGCTTCTCTCCAGGGTCAGTGGGGCCTGCACTGGTGCACTTGGTGTCTGCTTCTTAACTCTTTTCCGTGGGCTTTCCACCCACTGTATCTGCACTGTGTGGAGCACTGCGCCCCCGCTGCTTCTGGTACAGCTCTGTCACTGCAGACACAGGTTAAATGGCAGGTGTCCACATAGCGGGACGGGGAGGCTTGAAGTCAGACAGAAAGCAGCCTCAGGAAGGGCCTGTCCCCGCTGTTCCAGCAGAGGTGGGATATCCGTGCTCCCTCAGGGCTGCCTCCTGGCAGGTTTCTGTCCTGTTGGAACTTTCGTCCACAGGCTCACCCTCTCCTCTGTGGCTCCTCCCACTCCTACCCCAGGTGACCTTGGTCCTCACACCTGTCTGGGCCTTAGTCAGCACCGAGCATCTTCTTCTGCCTTAGGTCACAGGTGGGCATTTCCAAGTGGCAGGAGGCTCCTGGAGAACCAGGCAGTGGTGGTCCGAGGAGGCGGACAGGGCTTGAGAGGGACTGTTTCCTGAGGTTGTACTCCGGGTGAAGAGAGTGCGCCCCACAGCCTGGGACGCACGCGTTGCTCCCCACTGTTCTGTTCTTGCACAGAGCAGTGGGGGAGACAGGGCCTGATGACCGGTCCTGGCAGTTGTACAGGTTGGTGTGGAGCCCTGCAGATCTGGGGACTCAATCGTGTGTTTCTGTGTCACTTTAGGGTGTGTTTCTGTGTTACTTTAGGGGAGGTTGCTTGTGAGTAACACTTGTAATCTTAAGTGGAGAGGGGGAAATATTGATTCATTGTTTCGCTGGAGACTTGAAGGTGGGGGATTTGTCTTTAGTTTTCTTGTAGTGTATCAATATTATCCAAATTTTTTACAATGAAGACAGACCCTTCCTCACCTCTCTTACTGTCTTAAGCCCTGAACCCAGCAACTGGACTGTGTTGTGAGGGGTTGGGGGCCTGAGTCCTTGGAAGAAAAACTATGACAAACCTAGACAGCGTATTAAAAAGCAGAGACATTACTTTGCTGATAAAACTCCATCTAGTCAAAGCTGTGGTTTTTCCAATAGTTGTGTATGGTTGTGAGAGTTGGACTGAGCACCGAAGAATTGATGCTTTTGAACTGGTGCTGGATAAGACTGTTGAGAGTCCCTTGGGCAGCCAGAAGATCAAACCAGTCAATCCTAAAGGAAATCAACCCTGAACATTCACTGGAAGGACTGATGCTGAACTCCACTACTTTGGCCACCTGATGCAAAGAGCCGACTCCCTGGAAAAGATTGCTGGGAAGATTGAAGGTGAGAAGAGAAGGGGACGACAGAGAACGAGATGGTTGGATGGCATCACTGACTCAGTGGACATGAGTTTGAGTAAGCTCTGGGAGATGGTGAAGGACAGGGAAACCTGGTGTGCTGCGGTCTGTGGGGTTGCAAAAGGTTGGACATGACTTAGCAACTGAACAACAATAAGATAATTGTTATCTTTGACAGTGGTATGAAAGTTGAAAATCCAGACAAAAAAGTTATTTGACAGAGCATAGTTGAATAAATAAATGGCCTTGTGTTTTAAAGACTGCACTTGTATTTTTGGGTTAGGCTATAAGGCCGGGACAAACTGTTGATCTCTAGTTCTGGAGAGCCTGGTGCAGTGGAGGCTGCAGTAATGACTGCTTTCAGCTCTGCCTTGGCCCCTGCACTGGGCACGGTCTGACACGTCTACCTTGGCTTTCTGGGCTCCGGGGAAGGAGGAGGTGGGTCTGAGCAGGGGTCTCTGCCCCCTGCTGCCTTCCCGGCCTCCACAGTATGGCCACACGGCACCTGGACTTGAAGGGTCCCCAGTGGTCTAAGGGGGAGAGCAGACATGGTCTGAACAGTGAGTGCTGGGAGGCCACGGCCCAGAGAGCTGGCCTGCCTGCACTGTGGGTGAGCCAGGCCCAGCCGTCTTCCCCCTGCTTGACATCCATTCCTGGGGCTGAAGATGTCCACCGGCACTGGATGGTGAAGTGAGTAACTTCAGGGTGTGTGTCTGTGTGTGTGTACACAAACATGTCCACCAACAGATACTCTCCAGGCAGGATCTGAGTAGTCACGGGACATTGCTTTCTTGCGAAGAGAATTCTGAAGGTTTGGTTCTGTGGCTCATGTGTCCTGATGAGCCTGTGGACAGGGTTCTGTCTGGCCAGGACAGGGGCCTGGGCTATAGGGCGGGCCCTGGGCCCCTGCTCTGGAACTGGGGCCACACTCGGGTCCTGCTGGCAGTGCTGCAGGGCGTCCCTGTTGGGCGCTTGACAGTCCAGCTCCGTAGGTCTGATTCAGGTGTGGCTTCCCCTTTGCACAAAAGGCTGACTCTGGACGCGTCCCGAGGCGGCTTCACATGGAATCAGCTGCCAATGCAGACCCAGGAGATGAGGCGACTGCGACTGGCACTTGTTTGCAGCGAAGGGGCGGCGGGCGGGGCTGTGCACTGACGCCCCCGTGTGACTGCCCCATGGTCCTCTGTGCAGGAGCAGGTCCACCTGCTTGTGAGAGCTGAGAGTGGGCTGTCCCATGGGGTTGCCGCACCTGGTTTTTGGACGGAATGCTTGTCCCGTGTGGCTCTTTGTTGATGGTGTACGATTGAGGGGCAGGCCACAGGAGAGCCACTGCCTGTTCGGACTGGCCGCCCAGGGGTGTTGTGGTTTCTTTCTGCAGCGCTCCCTTGGTCACCCAGGCCTGTGCGGCTGTGTGGGTCAGTAACTTGCTCTCCTCTCAGGGTTGGGCCCTGGGACCTGTTGAGGCCATGCCTGGCATGACATTTGTTATCAGGGCTACATTTCAGGCAAGACCCACTCAGCCTCTCCCCTCCTTTAGACACCAGGCCTCGTGTGGGTCATTCACGCGGAGACTGGCAAGTGCACTTGGCGGTGCCTGTGTGTCTTCTCTTGGCCCTTGAGCCTGCGTGCTCTGGGTTGTTGCTTTGTCCACCAGCCAGAGCACCTCCCTCTGGGGCCCCTGAGAACGCAGGTGTGGCCACCAGGGGCCCTAGCGGAGCCTGTGGCTTAGCCAACCTGGGAGCAAAGGAGTTAAAATCGTATTGGTGTTCTGTACTTGGTGGCCAGAAATAATCATCTCTTCACAATAAATTGCTTAGTAGAAAGGAGGTGCTTTTATATACCCATTTATCTTTGGACCTGGATTGAGTAGTTTGGAGATGCAGAAAATGGAGTGTTAAATAAAGGTGAAAGTGTTTATTTTTGCGCGATAAGGAAACTGAAATGGCAAGTGTCTGTAGCAGGTCATTTCCTTCTAAATTTTTTGTTTTTCTATTTACAAGAATCTTCGATGAAAACAATGACGTGAATGGAGCTGATGCCTCGTTTGCCCTCTGCCTCCGTTCCCACTTCTGTAAGTGCAAGGGTGCACACCGCACATCCCTGGGACCTAGGTCAGCACTGCGCAGCAGCCGCTGAGACTGGGCATTGGGCACAGCTGGCCTCTGCCCGCCCGCGTCCAGGCCACGTTGCTCCAGCCCAGCTCCCTCCTAACCCCATGTTCAGTTTCCAGGGCAGACCAAGATCCCCGTTTGCTGCTTGTTGACATTTGATTTTTTTTTAAGTAATTATCCTGAAGTGTTTCACTCCACCTAGAGCTCTTGGTGAATTAATTCTTCTCTGTTCTGCTTGGCCCCTCAGCACACACATGGAAAGTCTAGAACTTTTGATGGTTGTTAAGTTGGCTGCAGGCGGTGCCCTGTGTCACAGTAGTAATGGTGGTGATTCGTCAAGAAGATGCCTAGGTGTTGGGTGGTCTGGTTGTCTGTGTTCAAGGCATTCTTTCTTCTTCACCTTTTGGGCTTTCAGAGCATCACCTTCTGAGACCTGAGTGGAGTGAGTGGGTGTGGGGCCTATCCCCAGCACAGAAGCCTCTGGGCCTGGCTGCCCTTGGCTTTGAGAGACGAAGTTCAGAGAATGTCCACACAGGCCCCCACTGGTCACACAGCAGAGCTGAACCTCCAGCTGCTGCTGACCTTTCTGAACAGAACACCCGCTTGGTTGAAGCAGAGCCTCTGTGTGAGGCCCATGGGGAGGGCCATGAGGGAAAGGTCTCACCCAGGTTGCTCCCAGGGGCCCAGTGCCAGCCTGGCCTGGAAAGCTGGTCCCAAGACCAAGGCACATGTACACTGCTGCCTGTGTTGTCACAGATCTGCACAGGTGTAGACATGGGGAGTGGGAGTGGATGTGGGTGTGAAGCCCCTGTGACATGGACAAGAGCCCAGAGGCTGCAGCCCCACTGTTCACAGGGATCTGTGACGTGGGGCTGGAAGTTGCAGCAAGACCCACAGTCTCTCCTTCATTAAACCCAGCAGCGGTATGTGGGTGGAGTGTGTTTATGTGAGGGTGTGTGTGTGTGGAGGGGGTGTGTGGATGTGTGTGTGTGTTGTGTTTATGTGAAGATGTGTGTGTGGATGTGTGTGTGTTGTGTTTATGTGAGGGGGTGGGTGTGTGTGGAGTATGTGGGGTGTGAGGGTGTGTGTGGGGAGTGTTCCTGTGTGTGGGGGTATGGAGGGGTCTTTGGGACCCAAGGTTGTGGATGTGCTTGGTGCTGGTGGCGTGTGAGGACTGCAAACCCCTGGAGGAGCCTGGGGGCTGTGGTTGTGAGAAGTGGGTGTGGCCTCACAGAAGGAAAAGGACCAGATGTCAGCAGTCAGCATAGTAGTTAACGCCTGCCTCGCGTTGTAAAGGGCTTGCTGCTTCTCACTGCTCTCAGCGCAGTGTTCTTCACAAAAGGAATGGAGCAGAGGAGGTGCGCTGGGGGAGGGCGGGGTGTCGTCGGCCCCTCCCCAAGGTCCTTCCCTCACCCAGAGCACCCAGCTTGCTCCTGGCTCTGTCGCCCCCGCTGCCCCCACCCCAGTCCCAGCACAGAAGGAGCAGCTGGGGGCAGCCCCTTCCCAGCTCCCTTGCAGGGGTGGCCTTGGGGAGGACCTGTTTGTGCTCCTCCTGTCCAGGGAGAAGGGCCATCCTGCCGGGGAAGGAGGCGGGCTGGGAGGGACTATGATGCCCGAGTTAAAAACGGCCCTTTGTCATTTCATCTACTGTGTCTCTCTGTGGCTTTGACTCTTCCAAGGACCTCATATCCGTGGAATCTTACAGTAGTTGTCTTTCTGTGACTGGCTGCCTCACTGAGCATAATGTCCTCAATGTTCTCTGTTCCTCAAAATCCCGTGTGGTAGCATATTGCAGGATTTCCTTCCTTTTTAAGGCTGAATGATGAATATTCTATTGTATAGATAAACCACATTTTGTCATCCATTCATTTGTTGATGGACACTTGGGTTGTGTCCATGTTTTGACTCTTATGAGTAGCGCTCCTGTGAATGTGAAAGAGCAAATAACTCTCTGGAACCCTGCTCTCATTTGCGGGGAGGGTATGTGCTCAGGAGTGGACTTGCGGGGTCGCGTGGTAATTAGGAGCTGGGCTTTTTGTGGACCCTCCCAGTGGCTGTGGCGTCTTACATTCTCCCCACAGCGCACCATGGGTTCAGGAGCCACCCCTGCCAATAGCTGGTCCTGGGCCTTGGATGGCTGAAGGGCCTGGGATCAGCCCTTGCAGGCAACAGCCTGGCTTCTGTTGACATCTATGATGTGTGATGTCCTTTTAAAAAAAAAAAAAAATTATTTGGCTGTACTGGGTCTTGGTTGTGGCGTACAGGATCTTCATTTGCAGCATGTGGGATCTAGTGTCCTGACCAGGGGTGGGGCCTGGGCCCTGTGTCGGGAGTGCGGAGTCTTAACTACTGCACCGCCATGTCCTTTGGGGGGAATCCCCAAAATTACACTGTACCTTTTTCACAGAACTGACACTTCAATCTGCAGTGTTGTTCTGGAAACAACAGTTCAACTGGCATATGAACACCTTTATGCCAATAAATTTGGCATCTTAGATAAGATGGACAAATTCCTTAAAAGACACAAATTACCTAAGCTCACTGAAGAAGAAATGGATCGCCTGAGAAACCCTGTGTCTATTAAAGAAATTGAATTTTTAATTAAAATCTTGACACAAAGAAGCCTTCAGTCCCTGGTGTCCTCACTGGTGATTTCTACCATCCCTTAAAGAGTGGGGAGCATCCGTCATACACAGGCTTCCCCTCTGTCCTTGAGGCAGGGTTACGTGGGTTCTGTAATCAGAGAAGGTCATGCTGAAAAGCCACAAGCCAGTTCCCACATGAATGTGGCTGTGAAGACCCTGACTTTGAAGCAAAGTAGATTAGCGATTTAAAAGGATAGTGATGCAGGCAGGATTTCTCTCAGCAGCTCATATTGGATTTAACATTCAAAAGTCAATCACTGTAACATGCCAGACTGACACCTAAAAAAGAAAAACTGGGAGATCATCTCGAAAGATGCAAAGAAAAGAAAGTGACAAAACCCCGTACCCCTTCATGCCAAGTTCCAAAGGCCGCCTTGGTCTGCTGAGCAGCTGGGGCCCTGCCGTGGCTCGGCGCGCTTACCTGTGAGTAGCTTGGCTGAGCCTCCCCTGACACCAGGTGAAAGTGGGCTGCTGGGGGCACCTCTTTTGTTCTCTTCTTAAAAATAAAAATAACCTTATTGCTGAAGCAATACTCTGCATTGCGGAAAATTAGGAAATAGTAATAAGGAACTTTTTTGCATAAAATACCATATATTCATCATATGGAGAAGAGATCTTGTGTGTGTGTGCATGCGTGTGTGTGTTTACACGTGTGCATACATGCAGAGATGGGCACAATAAAGGACAGAAAGGGTGTGGACCTAATAGAAGTAGAAGAGATTAAGAAGAGGTGGCAAGAATACACAGAAGAACTGTACAAAAAAGATCTTAAATTAGTGATGGTGTGATCACTCACCTAGAGACAGACCTCTTGGAGTGCGCAGTCAAGTGGGCCTTAGGAAGCATCACTATAAACAAAGCTAGTGGAGGTGCTGGAAATCCAGCTGAGCTGTTTCAAATCTGAAAAGATGATGCTGTAAAAGGGCTGCACACAATATGCCAGCAAATTTGGAAAACTCAGCAGTGGCCACAGGACTGGAAAAGGTCAGTTTTCATTCCAGTCCCAAAGAAAGGCAATGCCAAAGAATGTTCCAGCTACCCCACAATTGCACTCATCTCACATGCTAGCAAAGTAATGCTCAAAATTCTTCAAACTAGGCTTCAACAGTACATGAACTGAGAACTTTGAGATGTTCAAGCTGGATTTAGAAAAGGCAGAGGAACCAGAGATCAAATTGCCAACATCCGTTGGATCATAGAAAAAGCAACAGAATTCCAGAAAAACATCTCCTTTTGCTTCATTGACTACACTAAAGCCTTTGACTATGTGGTTCCCAACAATCTGTGGAAAACTCCTACAGAGATGGGAAGACCAGACCATCTTATCTGCTTCCTGCAAAACCTGTATGCAGGTCAAGAAGTAACAGTTAATACTGGACATGGAGCAATAGACTGGTTCAAAATTGGGAAAGGAGTACATCAAGGCTGTATATTGTCATCCTGCTTATTTAGCATATGCATAGTATATCATGAGAAATGCCAGGCTGGATGAAGCACAAGCTGGAATCAAGATTGCTGGGAGAAATATCAATAACCTCAGATAATGCAGATGACACCACCCTTATGGCAAAAAACTAAGAGGAACTAAAGAACCTCTTGATGAAGGTGAAAGAGGAGAGTGAAAAAGCTGGCTTAAAACTCAACATTCAAAAAACGAAGATCATGGCATCCGGTCCCATCACTTCATGGCAAATAGATGGGGAAACAATGGAAACAGTGACAGACTTTATTTTCTTGGGCTCCAAAATCACTGCAGATGGTGACTGCAGCCATGAAATTAAAAAACGCTTGCTCCTTGAAAGAAAAGCTATGAGAAACCTAGACAGCATATTAAAAAGCAGAGATATCACTTTGCTGACCAAGGTCTGTCTAGTCAAAGCTATGGTTTTTCCAGTGGTCATGTATGGATGTGAGAGTTGGACTATAAAGAAGGCTGAGTGCTGAGGAATTGATGCTTTTGAACTGTGGTGCTGTAGAAAACTCTTGAGAGTCCCTTGGACTGCAAGGAGATCAAACCAGTAAGCTCCAATACTTGGGCCACCTGATGCAAAGAGCTGACTCATCAGAAAAGACCCTGATGCTGGGAAAGATTGAAGGCAGGAGAAGAAGGGGATGACAGAGGATGAGATGGTTGAATGGCATCAGTGATTCAATGGACATGAGTTTGAGCAAAACTCTGGGAGATGGTGAAGGACGGGGAAGCCTGGTGTGCTGCAGTCCATGGGGTCGCAAAGAGTTGAACACAACTGAGCGACTGAACAACAGCAAACAACAACAATGCATGTATTGTGTGTGTGAGGCTGCAGGGCCCAGGTGTTCCTGCACTGGTCCCGGTACTGCTCTGGAATGTTGGCAGCTGTGTGGACAGCTCTGTGGTCAGTGGTCAGCGGCTGGGGTGAAGGAGTGGCCTGATTGCATCTGGGGGAAGGCTCCTACTCAGGGCTGCACTCACGCCCTGGGAGCTGATTCCTTGCAATAAACCTCTTAATATGCATATCTGTGTTTCTGATGGAACCCTGGCTGATGAGTATGTGATACGTATTTATTAATTTTACAGTCCTGTTTTACAGTCGGTGACTGTTGGTGTGTGTCGGCGAGCTTTGTCTGGCCTACTGCAGGGCCGTGGAGAGGCCTCCGGGGTGCGGGGCCTCGCCCCCGGCCTTTCCCTGACGCAGTTCCCGCCCTGCCCACCAAGCCCTCCTCTGCCTCTGCCCGTCTGCACTAGTGCCTTGGCTGTGCCTTTCAGCTTGCCTGTTTTATGGGTCATTAAAATGAAAGTCCACTTTTGACTGTTTAGGCTCTGTTACATGTCTGCTTTTTATTGGTTTTGTGTTACTAACTTCATCACGTTTCTTCTAAGCTGTTAGATATATTCTGATTTGAAACGCCTCTTTATTGAGATATTTTTTGGAAGTAAACACTTTTTCCTCTAAGAATCACTGTTACCGGTGTCTCCCAGTTAACTGTGTAGCATTTTGTCATCCCCGGTTTTAAAGACTTAATTCCCAGTGTAGTTTCCTATCTCTCTGACCCTTGTTCTTGGTTCTCAGACTTAAGGTGCCTGTGGTCTCCCCCACCGCACTGCACTCCGGTGTTAAGAGGTTGGTGCTTTCAGGTTTGTTAGACTTGCTCTGTGGGCCTCGTGTGGACAGTCTGTGTGACTGCTTGTCCCATGTCCTTGAAGAGCAAGGGCGTTGGCGTGATGACTGGCTGGGGTGTCGTGTGTGCTCACTGGGTCAGACTGGCTACTGTGTTCCAGTCTCCTGTGTTCTGATGTTTGCTGGGCTAATGTCCATGGCCCGTCAGCCCTTGCAGGGTGCTGGAGCATCTGTTCTGTCGTTGTATCAGGGTTTGCTTTTGACTCCAGGGCGTCCTCCCGTCTCCTGAAGGGAGCCTCTGCTCTGCAGGGGTGGCTGCTTCCCCCCTGGTTGTGTCCAGGGCTCTCTGCTTGCTGTTTAACCCGGGTGTCTTTCCTGTCCTCTCAGTCTTTCTGGGTTGTTACGTTCTCGCCGTGCCTTGCTTATCCTGAGCTGGGCAGATACATTTTCCGTTCTAGTCTGACGTACTTCGTCTTCAGCTGTGTTTCCTAGTCCTCTCACTTTGGTACTTAATAAATGTTTAGTTCTGTCACACTGTCACACTTGACTTCTGTTTCTTTTTTCTTTCCTATTTTGCCTTTTTAGTTTTTTTCTCTACAAGTTTGGGAATTATACATTTTCGTGGTCACCTTGGAAGTCAGTGATGTGTGACAAACCAGCCTTTCTCTTGGTTTCCTGGTGGCTGCACGGCTTTTGAAGATTTTGAAACTTGTATGGCTTTGAAGAAGTTCAGTGTGAGATGTAGGGAAACGACCCCCTGACTCTTTGACCCTCTCGCCTTTCCTCACAGTTCTCATCTCCTCGTTTCCTGTCCTCTGTGTGTGTGTTTATATATTTTCACCTGCAACTTTCACTTCTTCCGAATGATCTTTACTGAAGCTTCATAATGAAACCAGAGAAGTGCACTGCAGTGTTTCCTGAAGGTAAAGACAGGGGAGAGCCAGCCCTGACCTGTGCAGGCCTCAGCCGGGCTTCTGCCTGCCTGCGATGCGAACCTTGCTCTCGCCCCTGGTTCTCCTACTCCCAGATGCCTTCTCCAGGCTGCAGAGGAGCGCCTGCATTTGTCCCCAAGATTCCTTGATTCAGCATAATTTTGGAAGATGGAATTATTTTATCCTCTCAAGTCTGTGTTGGTTGGTTCACTTGGAGCTGCTGACCCAGTGGCCGTGGTCCTTAGAACTGGTCCTTGGATGCCCTCCCTGCACAGAGGCCTGGTCAGTACCCCTGTGATTACCTGAGCCCAGACAGTACCATCTGTTCAGTTGAGACTTGTCAGGGGCTGTAAATAAAATAACACTTGCGAGTTCAGCTCCGTGCAAATGCAATTGAAATGGATCGTCAAGCCCCACACACTCCCTGAGGAGTGGGCGCTGTTGTTGTTGTCGTTGATAGTCGCTTTGGGTCCCGGGCACTTGCCTGGGTCCGTGTGGCCCCACAGGGCAGTGATGCTTGTCCTCATTTATAGACAGGGAGACGGAGTGGCGGGTTGAATGGCTTGCTCACGACTTCAGCCCGTGAGCATCAAGTGTGTGCCATGGCCACAGCCACCCCGCAGGCGGTGAGGGGCCCGACTTCCTGAAGCCCTGGCCTGAAGCAGCCTGTCATGCAGGCCTTCACTCCCTCTACTCCATCCGGTTTGGAGCCAGAACAGGGGAGGGAGCCTTCCATGGTCCTGGGATTCTCTCTCAGGGCCCAAGGCACTCGTGTGAACACCAGGAAGCAGGAGCAGTGAGTGCTGGCAGTGAACCTGGTGCTGGACGCAGCCTCGCGCACGTGTGTTTCCTCCCTGGAGTGGACTCGGGACCAGGTCCTCTCTCTGGAGCAGCTGCTGACAGGAGACATGGGGCTTGCCTGCTGCACCGCACCCCCCCGCCCCGCGCCAGCCTCGTGCGTGGGAACACCTGTGTGCTGTGACTTACACAGAAGATCACACACGTGTATTCAGAGATACACACTTTGAAAGAATTTGCCACAGATGCAGTTTAAATAGCTGAATCTTTAAAACAAAGCCCTGGAGTTTTTAGCTGTTGATTTGTATGTCTGTTCAGGAAGTTAGGTTTGTGAGTGGTCGTGACTAGAGGTCCTCCTGAGTCCAGGACCTGCCCAGGCCCCTGTCCGCACCTCTTCTCTGTCTTCCACCCCTTCGCCATGTGGAGGAATTACTGAAGAAGACACTGAAGAAATGAAAGTTTGGTTATTCTATAAAAACAATTTCTCAGAACATTTTTAGCAACTCCATTTTACCATACAATTTTTTCTTTCCTGGAATATTTAGTATTTGATTCTAATGATGACTATACTGAGAAGTGTATCTGTAGGGCCCATAAATAGATTTTTGCAACATGAAGTATCAAGTTTGTTTTTTTCTCTTAATAATGTGAGCTCATGATCCAGGGGTTTATTTGCCTTGTTTTCTGTACAGTGGCTTAAAAATATGGTAGGAAGAAGATAGGAGAAAAGTGTGTTTCTCTTCACCACATCGCAGACTGGAAGACCAAAGGGGACAGGGCAGACGCTTCCGATCCAAGGAGACGGTGCTGGAGTTACGCCAGGGCACGCCTGCTTCCCTTCTGTGCTGTTTGGTTCATGTTGGGCATCTCTCTGCAAGCCTGTCAGGAGCTCCCCTGTTTATACCACTGGTTTATCCTGGACTGAATGGTT